>NC_077239.1:17146250-17493125 GCF_947179165.1 Solanum dulcamara
GAGTGTGGTGGACTTACCTCCTGGCAAGCACCTAATTAGCTGCAAGTAGGTCTACAAGGTTAAGTACTAGGCTTCAGGAGAGGTAGAAAGATTTAAGACAAGGTTAGTGGCCAAAGGGTACAGCCAACAAGAAGGTTTAAACTATAGTGATACCTTCAGCCCTGTTGCCAAGATGGTTACTGTTAGATCCATTGTTGCCTTTGCTGCTTCTAAAGGCTGGTGCATTCTTCAAATGGATGTTCACAATGCCTTCCTCAATGGTGATATCTTGGAAGAGGTGTACATGACTATACCTGCTGGTTTTTCAAGACAATGGAAGCATAGTAAAGTCTGTAAACTCCACAAGTCCCTCTATGGCCTCAAACAAGCTCCTACGCAATAGAACTTAAAATTAACAAAAGCCTTAGTACAACTAGGATTTATTCAGAGCCACTATGATTACTCATTATTCACTAGACAAGTTAAAGATGACATAGTTATTATATTAGTCTATGTAGATGATCTCTTAATCACTGGAAACAAGCAACCACTTATAGATTGCACCATAACAGACCTGCAGCAACAATTCAAGATGAAGGATCTAGGAGAATTTAAATTCTTTCTAGGTATTGAAGTTTCTAGATCCAGTCAAGGTATATATTTTTCTCAAAGAAAGTATGCATTGGAGTTAATAGCTGAGGCTAGTCTAGGGAGAGCTAAGCCTGTAGGTACACCACTTGAACAAAATTTAAAGCTAACATCTATAAAGTATGATAAACATGTCTCTCCTAAAAGAGAACATGCATATCCTGTACTGAAGGACCCTGACAGATATCAGAGGCTAGTTAGAAGACTTTTCTATCTTACAATGACCAGACCTGATCTTGCATTCTCAATCCAGAAGTTGAGCCAATATATGCATTACCCCAAGGAGGCACACATGGATGCACCACTCAGGGTGGTAAGATACATTAAGGAAGCTCCAAGCCTTGAACTCTTCATGCCAGCAGAGACTTTAGATCAACTCTTTGCCTACTGTGACTCTGGGGAGCATGTCTAGAGACTAAGAGGTCTGTAACTGGATACTTAATCAAATTTGGTAGAGCTCTCATCTCTTGGAAGTCTAAGAAACAAGAGACAATCTCCAGAAGTTCAGCAGAGGCTGAATTCAGGAGCATGGCAAACTGTGTAGCTGAGGTAACTTAGTTAATTAGCTTATTTAGAGAGCTTGGTATTCAAGTTGATCTACCAATTAGAATGGTGTGTGATAGCAAGTAGGCAATACAAATTGCAGTCAATTCAATCTTCCATGAAAGGACTAAACACATAGCTATAGATTGTCATTTTGTAAGGAAAAAGATCTATCGAGGAATTCTGAAAACTGAATTCACCCACACGAAAGATCAGCTTGCTGATCTACTCACAAAGAGTCTTGGCAAAGCACAACATCAACTACTCCTAAGTGTCTTAGTAGTCATGGATTTCTCTTTACACTCTCTCTTATAATATAAAAAATACACAAGTTATAATCAAATATTTAAGAAAACCTAAACTGATCTATATTATTTTGGAATGTACAAAGCAAATAATATGAGGTGTAAAGTGCACTCAAAGCATAGTTTGTGTGTATAAGATGGATGAAATACGAAGGTGTAAGGCGTGCATATATACAATTCACCTATGGATTTCTCATTTATTTTTTAGTGTTTGGTAAAAACACATACAAATACTATTTCAAGGGTTTAACTTGTGTGGGTAATTATAGGTGATAGTTTTACATTCCTGTATGTACATGTACTATTATTGTTATAGATAGTATTGTCTGCATATGTGAGACTAGGAAAGATGTAATGAACTTGGTAAAATGACTATTATGATCAATTACATACAGTGAACCTGTTACTTGATTATGCAAGCATGTAAACTATTCATTATGTACTATGATTGTGTTTGTGACTGTTATTTACATATTGGATTAAGTATCATATTTTGACACACATACACATTGAATCGGATGTCACGTTCTAACATATAAGTATATTGAATCGGATGCCACGTTCTGATACATATACATATTTATTGAATCAGGTATCACGTTTTACCATATATACATATTAGATCTAGTGTCACATTCTGACACATACATATATATATTGGATCGGGTGTCACATTCCAATACATATACATAAATATTAGATCGAGGGTTATATTCCAACACAAATACATATTTGATCGGGTGTCACATTTCGATACATATATATACATATTTAATCAAGTGTCATATTTTGACACATATAAATATTGGATCGGGTCTCATAACCCTTACCCATGAATCCTTTTGCCTTAACTATTACACAAGATGGGTAGATTGTGTAGAATTTCATGTATTCAAATCGTTCTTCTTGGTTCAGCCCTTTAGCAAAGTTTTCTTTGCAATTAAAGTCTCAGGATATGAGGTCCTTAGTTAGTTGAGGTGGTACTATTTCCATTAGTTTGAAGAACTCTAATTGACTCATACCCACTCCTCTGTTGTTATTTGAGAATGAACAAGGGATAAATTGGTATTTATTATAATATTCCAAACCTTTGTTAGTAAGTTGGGACCAAAAAAAATTATGAACTAAGTTGGCCAAATCTATAGTATCTCACCATAGCAGGAGTATTCTTGCCACAGTGATGCCGCCATGGAGGCATGGATCAGAACAGAATTAAAAAAAAGTGAATTCTTATTTTCCTCTTTCTTTCCTTAATATCAAAATAGATGAGGGTAACCCAAACCCCTCAGAAAAGCTGCTCTAGGCATAGGGAGAAAGGAAGAAGAGATTTCTAGTGTAATAAAAGTTGCAAACCACAGATTCTAGGGTTGTCTCCACTATTTCTCCATCTAAAAGTCAAGAATCATTCGATATATCCTCCTACAGCTGCTTGGTGCACATGTAGGCTAGGTTTCTCAAATTTAAATAGTTCTAAATCTATTCCCATACATTCTATACCATAGTTGATAAAAGACTCCATGCTTAGGCTTTTAAATACGCAGTTTGGATGGCTAGAAGTCATTTTTCTATGTATGTGTATGTCTGTGTGTTTATAGGTATTGTTTGGCTTGTGACTAATGGTAGTGGTCTAGTATTTGAATGTAGACCCTGTTAATAATATTTTAGAGGGTCAATGACTCTTGTGAGATTAACTATAGACATTTTTTGGATTGGATATGAGTTCCTAGAGCTTGAGAGCGATGAAGGGGGAGAAGGATCAGTGTTAGTTATTGATGTGTATCAAGGGTTTAAATTGTGTGGTTTAATTGTAGGTGATGGTTTTATATTCCTGTTTGTGCTACATGTGCTCGTTATTATAATTGATAGTATTATCTACCTGTGTGAGACTAGGAAAGATGTAATGAACTTGGTAAAATGACTATTGTGATCAATTACATACAATGAACATGTTATTTGATTGTGCAAGAATGTGAACTATTCGTGGTAGACTGTGATTGTGTTTGTAACTGTGATTTACATATTGGATCGGGTGTCATATTTTGATATGCATACATATTGGATTGGGTGTCACATTTCAACACATATACATATTAAATTGGGTGTCACATTTTGATACATATACATACAAATTGGATTGGGTGTCACGTTCTACCACATGTACATATTGAATCCTGTGTCACATTTTGCCACATACATATACATGTTGGATCAAATTTCACATTCTGACACATATACATATATAATAGATCAGGTGTCATACTTCAACACATATACATACATATTATATCGGGTGTCATGTTCCAACACATATATGTATTGGATCGAGTGTCACATTTATATATATATATATATATATATATATATATATATATATATATATATATATATATATACATATTGGATCGGGTGTGATGTTCAAAAACACATATAGATACATATATATTAAATTGGATGTCATCTTTTGACACAAACTAATAGTTTGGGTATGGATTCCTTGAGAGAATCATTTTTTGGCAAAATACTTATGATTAAATATGGATTCATAGGTGAGGGTTGTAATATTAAAATTGGCATAGCTGTAATTAACCAGACCCATCTTGTGTAATAGTTAAGGTGAGAGAATTATCATTGACTATTGTAGTAAGATTGACAATGTGAACTAAGTAATGATTATGAAATGGTAATAGTAGTGTGTTCCTGCATACTCTTATTTTTATCTTATTGTGGTGTTTAGATGTACTCAGGATTCTAGGTATGGAAAGTGTGCAAGTGATAACTAGAAGGACTGATGTGGGGGCAAAGTCACTAGGCCAAACCTTGGGAAGAGAGTTCAGTTCGGGGTGGTTAATATGCTTGTTTATGGTATACCATGTGGTTAAGGACCAGATTTTGGTAGTGAAAACTTGTATAAAGCATAGTAAGTGGGCTACATAGACTTGGGGTGAAGTGTAGTCAGAAACTCTTTTATATGTGATAGACTGGGTAGGACCTGATTTATATTAGAATTGGCAGCGAACCAATGAGAAGGGGAGTGTGTTAGGCTTGAATAACATTAATGAGGTAAAGTAGGGATGGTAGAATTTGGTTCATAAATACTGGGTGGTGTGTTTTCTTAAGTGCATGCTTACCTTTGATAATTGTAGTATATTACGCGGTGGGTATCAAGTTAACCGATGATGCCTACCAATACCTATTGTTTGTATTGATGCTACTCTTGCTATGCCATGTGGTATAGTCTGGTTGTAGGGTTGGTGATGTTTCATAGGTGACTACGAAGATGACTCTCCAACAGCTTCTACTCTTCCTTCCTTTTAGTGGGAGTTATGTCATTATTTTACTCATGTACTATACTCTTAGAAGCTCTAGTATCTGTTTTTTTTTAATCGAAATTTTCCTCATTATATAAAGCAGAACGAAAGAACAAGTACAAGGAGGGGGACATGAAAAGCCTTACCTCCAAAAATAAGATGGATGAGAAGCCGGCTTTAAGGTCAGCATACTTATCCCTTGTATAAATGTGCTATCTATGTACTAGAAAAGCATTAAATCTATGAGAGGACTCCTCTCGGTACAATGCGACTAAGAAGAGAAAACATAACTGAGGGAGGATCGATTTTCCCTAAATCCAAAATCAGCCTCACAACTCCAACACAAGGCTCACGGTCAGTACAACTAAACCAGGAGACACACAACGGTGACCAAAATTGAAAACTAGCTTCATTTTTTATAGCCATTGAGTGCGGCTCCAAGTATTGGGTATTGTGTTGCTGGTCTGGATTTTTGTTGATTGCATCAGGCATTTGAAGATCTGCATACAACCTGCACGACTTAAACAATTGAGAAGGCCCAATAGTTGTTGTTGAGCTAACCATCCAGCTGCACCAAAAGGCTTTCTGAAGTTGTTGTTGTTGGTAGATTGTGTAGCTTGATGTTGTGATTGCTGCTGCATGTTGTTGCAACATGGTAATTGGCATGGATGGAGTGTTGATGAGCTTCCTGCATGCCAGGCTGTTGTCTCCCTTCTTTTGAAGTTCTGTGGGTCTGCATAGACAAGTAACCAAAGTAACAAACACCTGTGGGTGTTTAGTTGTTGCTGCTATTGGACTGTTGCTTTTCCAAATACATTCAGTTGCACCAAAAGACAAGTATGAAACCATCTGCTGTAGCCTCTGTTTTAGGTTGTGACTCCATGGATTGTTGGAAGAAACTGCTCCAATTGTTGTTGTTCTTTTCCTCTAGTACCTGTTTAGACTATTATTATTGGGATGTTAGAATATTTTCTAGTAATTGACCTTGGAGTTTTAGTTAAATGAAGTTGATGTTTTCATTCCAGTTGGTTATATTATTGGGTATTTTATTAATTTTTGCATGTTGTTCCGTTAGGGGATTAAGGGTTCTCCTACTTATGTATTAGAATAAGTGCCCGCACAGCCTGATAGACTGGATCGTGATAAGTTGGTATCAGAGCCTAGGTTACTGACCTCCCAGTATAAGAGAAAGTGTGGAATACACTTCTGCAGATTGGTGTGCTGACGTCCACATCTAATCTTCAGGAAGTTATGAAGTATTTTAGGAAGTCGTTCCAATTTTTATTTATTTTCTGCAGTCTATTGTGTGTTGTATGGGTTGCATCTAACTGGTATATCCGGATTCTAATAGGTATCTCAACAAATAAAATTGGATGTCATTGGCGCGACTGGAAGTAAATGAGTAATTCCAAGGAGCTGGGAGGAAAGGGAAAACCTTTATAAGATTTTTCCTAGGAACTGATCCCCGCCAAGGACTCCATATTGGGTTGACCCCTCCATAGAATAAACTCTCCCCCCCCCCCCCCCATGGAGGGACAGGGCAAGATACAACCTCAGCTTGTTCTCCCCTATTTCGTCCCTATTTTGCAAACTCCGTTTTGGAGCGTGTATTGGCTAGATCTAGTTTTGGATCAATATGCAATAATAGAAAAGGCGAGTAGCATTAAATTATGGATAAAGAAATAAGAGATTCAATCATCCATGTGCTTACAAAAAACCAACTAAATCCAAGAAATAGAAAGATCATTTGTTACATTGCCCAAATGGGGAAAACCCAAATCAGTAAGCTGTAAAAATCTCTAACTAGAGGAAGGGAGAGTGTCATCATTAGAATCCAGGTCCTCCAAGGCGGTCTCACCCTTATAGTACCTTCTCAATTGAGGGTACTCTACGAAATCCTCTGAGTTAAGTCTGGGAATCTCCCTCTGGGGGGCGACACAAGAGAAGATCACTTTAATGGTCTTCCACATCCTAACCATCTAGTGATCCCTCTCTAGACCCTTCCTCTTATCTTGCCTCAACTAGCGGTAGAGTATCTCAACATTGATGGTAGTGGAAGGTGAAATCAAGGATGAGTCCATAGAAATGGTACCTCTCATGGCCCTCCAAATGGCATCTAAGTCCTCCTCCATACGGTCACCGAAGAGTGGGTGCTATGATTAAGAAGGGTGGGCGCCCTCATCCTCCACCTTGCCTTCCGCTCAGCGGCTCTCATCCATGTCTATCCTTATTTTCTTCCTACCCGTAGTAGAGCCCTAACTGATCAAAAGGGGGTGGAAGAGGGGATTTATAAGTAGAATCTCACTTGCGTCCATGAGTGGGACCCCGATCGGCTTGCATATCGCTGTCATGAGCCCTGGTAGGAAGAATGCCTCTTTGTTGCCTCTATAGAACATCTTTTGTTTGGATACTATTTATGCCCCCACATTCAGTTTGATGTCGCTCATGACACAAGACACCACTAAGATCAGGGGGTATGTCATATTGGTATGATTGCCCAAAGGGCGGATCATCTTGGCCACTACTTTTAACCCCCTCCTAGAATCGGTGAACCAACGCATGCTAGTAATGCCCTCTGTGTTACCCCAATAGATGTTGTCCTGGTACTCATCCTCCAAAAGTATGTCCCGTAGTCACACTAAGTCCATCTCCCTCAGCTTAGACTCATAATCGGCATTGGAGACCTCTAGTACCTAGAGCATGGCATTGATAAACTATGTGCTCATCGATATGTCCACTCTGTGAATGCAGATGGAGGGGCATGGATCATCCCAAAGCATGGTGGGAAGGAGGGAATAGAACTCCCTTACAACCCAGCCAAACTTTGCTAATTGTTCACAAAAGACCAGAGCCTTTTCCTCCATGCCTAGCATATAAAAGGCCCTCTCACAGAGAAACTTGTTGCGTCGCCAGTCCTGATACCTTTCTTAATTGGCATGATCAAGAAATATGACAAAGGGAAGGTTAGCTTCGTTAAGTTCATTCATTGATGTTTTCAGAAACATGGGAGTCATAAGAGTACAGGTTAGAAACTGAGATAAAAAAGTTAATGTGTACAAAGAAAAAAAGGGTAGGCATGGCCTGGGAGACAACTGATTCTTGTCCTCCCTTCATGACAGTATGATCCCACCACAGTGAGGCCGCCATAGTGGGATCAAGGACTTAGTGGCATCCTTCATCTTGTTCGAATTTTGGGGTGCGTCCATAGCACCCCCTTCACCTAAAAACTTCATCTTACACAATTTTGGCCATATTAATGTTTCCAAAGTATCCTAGTACCTAAATATTCTGGATCCTAACATTTCAGCTCCTAAATGATGCTCAAATATAAGTTTCAACCAAGAACACCCTTCAATCTTCTCCACCTTTTTCGAAGAAATTTTATTTTCCCATAATCCTTTTGCTATGAACGTTATAGGGGTGTTGGGGACATAAGAGAAGTCACCATGCTACATTATTACATCAAATCAAGAAACCAATTTGGAGTTTCAAAAAAGCTACCCAAATCCTATTATACCTAATTGATTCCCATCATGCAATCATTGTTAAGTAAATAATGAAGCAAATAGAATAGAGAGAAATATTTTTACCTTAAATTCAATATTCGAAGCAAGGTGACTGAGAAATGTTTAGAGAAAGATGAATGAGAGAATTTTGAGATTTGGGAGTGAGTAGAGGGAAAAGTGAGGAGAAACTAAACTAATCCCGCCATCCTGCCATGGCGATAGGCATCCCACCATAACAGCCATGCAAGGGTGGGATGGTCACCGCCATAGTGGGATTCCACCCGCCAGGGCAAAATCTTCTCGCCATGGCTGGTCATACTTGGTAGATTGTGTAGAATTTCATGTATTCGAATCGTTCTTCTTGGTTCAGCCCTTTAGCAAAGTTTTCTTTGCAATTAAAGTCTCAGGATACGAGGTCCTTCGTTAGTTGAGGTGGTAGTATTTCCATTAGTTTGAAGAACTCCAATTGACTCATGCCCACTCCTCTGTTGTTATTTGAGAACGAACAAGGGATAAATTGGTATTTATTATAATATTCCAAACCTTTGTTAGTTAGTTGGGAGCAAAAAAATTATGAACTAAATTGGCCAAATCTATAGCATCTCACCATAGCAGGAGTATTCCTGCCACAGTGATGCCGCCATGGAGGCATGGATCAGAACAGAATTAAAAAAAAGTGAATTCTTATTTTCCTCTTTCTTTCCTTAATGTCAAAATAGATGAGGGTAACCCAAAACCCTCAGAAAAGCTGCTCTAGGCATAGGGAGAAAGGAATAAGAGATTTCTAGTGTAATAAAAGTTGCAAACCACATATTCCAGGGTCGTCTCCACTATTTCTCCATCTAAAAGTCAAGAATCATTCGATATATCCTCCTACAGCTGCTTGGTGCACATGTAGGCTAGGTTTCTCAAATTTAAATAGTTCTAAATCTATTCCCATACATTCTATACCATAGTTGATAAAAGACTCCATGCTTAGGCTTTTAAATACGCAGTTTGGATGGCTAGAAGTCATTTTGCTATGTATGTGTATGTCTGTGTGTTTATAGGTATTATTTGGCTTGTGACTAATGGTAGTGGTCTAGTATTTGAATGTAGACCCTGTTAATAATGTTTTAGAGGGTCAATGACTCTTGTGAGATTAACTATAGACATTTTTTGGATTGGATATGAGTTCCTAGAGCTTGAGAGCGATGAAGGGGGAGAAAGATCAGTGTTAGTTATTGATGTGTATCAAGGGTTTAAATTGTGTGGTTTAATTGTAGGTGATGGTTTTATATTCCTGTTTGTGCTACATGTGCTCGTTATTATAATTGATAGTATTATCTACCTGTGTGAGACTAGGAAAGATGTAATGAACTTGGTAAAATGACTATTGTGATCAATTACATACAATGAACATGTTATTTGATTGTGCAAGAATGTGAACCATTTGTGGTAGACTGTGATTGTGTTTGTAACTGTGATTTACATATTGGATCGAGTGTCACATTTCGAGATACAAACATATTGGATTGGGTGTCACATTTCAACACATATACATATTGAATTGGGTGTCATATTTTGATACATATACATACAAATTGGATTGGGTGTCACGTTCTGCCACATGTACATATTGAATCCTGTGTCACGTTTCGACACATACATATACATGTTGGATCAAATTTCATATTCTGACACATATACATATATATTAGATCGGATGTCATACTTCAACACATATACATACATATTAGATCGGGTGTCACATTCCAACACATATATATATTGGATCGAGTGTCACATTTTGATATATATTTACATATTGGATCGGGTGTGATGTTCAAAAACATACATAGAGACATATATATTAGATTGGGTGTCATCTTCTGACACAAACTAATAGTTTGGGTATGGATTCCCTGAGAGAATCATTGTTTGGCAAAATACTTATGATTAAATGTGGATTCGTAGGTGAGGGCTGTGATATTAAAATTGGAATAGCTGTAATTAACCAGAACTATCTTGCGTAATAGTTAAGGTAAGAGGATTATCGTTGACTATTGTATTAAGATTGACAATGTGAACTAAGTAATGATTATGAAATGGTAATAGTAGTGTGTTCCTGCATACTCTTATTTTTATCTTATTGTGGTGTTTAGATATACTCAGGATTCCAGGTATTGAAAGTGTGCAAGTGAGAACTAGAAGGGCTGATGTGGGAGCAAAGTCACTAGGCCAAACCTTAGGAAGAGAGTTTAGTTCGGGGTGGTTAATATGCTTGTTTATGGTATACCATGTGGTCAAAGACCAGATTGTGGTAGTGAAAACTTGTATAAAGCATAGTAAGTGGGATACATAGACTTGGGGTGAAGTTTAGTCAGAAACTCTTTTATGTGTGATAGACGGGCTAGGACCTGATTTATATTAGAATTGGCAGCGGACCAATGAGAAGGGGAGTGTGTTAGGCTTGAATGACATTAATGAGGTAAAGTGGGGATGGTAGAATTTCTTACATGAATGTTGGGAGGTGTATTTTCTTAAGTTCATGCTTACCCTTGTTAATTATTGTATATTATGCGGTGGGTATCGGGTTAACCGATGATGTCTACCAGTACCTGTTATTTGTATTGATGCTACTCTTGCTATGCCACTTGGCATAGTCTGATAACAAGATCGGTAATATTTCATAGGTGAAGACGAAAATGACTCTCCAATAGCTTCTACTCTTCCTTCCTTTTAGTGAGAGTTGTGTCATTATTTTATTCATGTATTGTACTCTTAAAAACTCTTGTATCTGTTTAGACTAGTATCTTTGGGGGTGTCAGAATGTTTTCTTGTAATCGACCTTGGAGTTTTAGTTAAATGAAATTGATGTTTCATTCTTGTTGGTTATATTGTTGGGTATTTTGTTAATTTCCGCATGTTGTCCCGTTATGGGATTGAGGGTTCTCCTACCTAGGTGTTAGAGTTGGTGTCCGCACGGTCCGAAGGGTTGAATCGTGACAGAGACATAAATATAGTAGGCTCAACAAGCATCACATAACATTTACTTTTTCAAAATAAGAAAAAGAAAAAAAGGTTATCTTAAAGTTGCCCAAACGAGGATAAAAGTTGTCACTTAAATCTTTCAATGCAAGAGCTAAGTTCCTATAAATATGAGGTAAAATACATGAATTTTGATCAAAATCATTCAAGCACATTTTAGAGCTAATTAATTCATCAAAATGAATTTCAAGGCAAATGTTTTGTATATAACACTTTGTTTTCTTGTGCTTCTAATGATGTCTTCTGAGTTGCTGCGGTCCTTCACTCAAATGTAAGTTCTCCTACAACTCTTTAAATTATTGTGTAAAAAATAATGTTTGAAGTAATAGCAGAATTATAATTTTCAGTAAGTTGAAATATAAAGATGCAAACACACTAAAAAACTTGGTGAGGTTTCAACACACTATATACTATGTAATTATTTTGCGAAGGACAAGGATGACTCAGCCGGATACAAATTAAGTATCTTTGTCATATGTAACATTTTGGGATCATTCCTACCTTTACCATTAGCAAATCATTTCATATCTACCCTTAATCCTAACAGAGTTCCTAATTTAAACTATAACGTATGATCATTTTAATTTAAAATCATAACCAAAGATAAAATGGAAATATTTCATGAATAATTTTTTATTTTTTCCGAAGTATTTTTGACACGTGAAATCCTCCCAATCTATATGCTAGTGTTCCATCAAAATTAAGGATAGATATGGATGATTTGCTAACAACGAAGAATATAAATTGTTTAATGATTTAACAGATGGAAGACGATGATAAAAAATTATTAGATTTTTCGTATAGCGAATGAACGAACTTTTTTCTCAGGGAAAAAACGAAACAAAGAGAAATAAATAAGGCATCTATATGTCATAACTCATATGCATGCATCATTATTCATTTTTTTATTTTTAAATTATTATTATTATTGTTATTACTATTATTATTATTAATAATAATAATAATAACTTTATGCATTTAAGTGCACCGGGCTCCTCTTTTATTTATTATTATTAATAATAATTACTTTATGCAGCAAATGAAGGTCAAGGTACAACTGGGCCTGTGAATGAACCAATTAAGCCCCACCAATAGCATGACAACTTAGGGGTCGTTTCGTAGAGTGTATTAGCAAAAATAATGCATGCATTAATTAGGTGTATTAGTAGTACCTTTTTTGGTAAACTTTTTCATGACATGTATAACTAATGCTTGCATTAGTTATACACTCTATTGTGTATTAAGGCTTGCATTACTTAATACCAATGATTTTTAGGTATTAGTAATGCAAGGGGATTTAATGCTTGCATTATTATGGTAAAAGACTCAATTACCCATCAAAACCCCTTTCACATCTTTACCATCATAATTGTTGAGGATATTTTTGTAAATAAATATTTTTATGCGATGCATATTATTTTCTAATATACTAAACCAAACAATGCATAAGAAATATTCTATGTATAATTAATGCAAGCATAACTAATAGAAGCATTACTAATGCAAGCATTACTAATACACTCTATTTAGTATTATTTTAATACACTATATCAAACGACCCCTTATAAAGTAAATTGGCAATAAATAGCCCCCATTTTTGGCATTAAAACATTTTTTAATATTTATTTGGAAAAACTACACAAAATAAGTTTAATTGTGAAACTATTTACCATTCCATAGCTCACTCCAAAGTAATTCCTTGAATACTATTCGGTCCAAAATATTTACAGCTCATACTCCCCTTGTTTAGATCCAATTTTGCTCAGCCCTTTAAATTTAGGCCCAATTAATCTTGCCCAAGTTTTTTGTCATATTATTAATTATTGTAAAAAAATTTGAAATGTCATTATTAAGATATTATATTTTGAATTATAACTGGATTTTATAAGTTTCAAGTTGTATCAATAAAACTCTATCAAGGTATAACAAATTCTAAAATATAATGCAATAATTAATTTATTAATAAACGGTTTACAAAAAAAGATAAGAAATGGTATTACCATTCAATCAGGACTCTAGTTTTAATTTATAAATTAATTTATTATATTTTATTAAGTAATTAAATAACAATATATATTTCCTTAAATATAGTATTTTATAAATAGCAAGATATATCAATCCTTGATTTTCTCCATGTAGTTGGACACTATTTTGATTGTTATCAATCTCCTAATTAATATCCTAATTAATAGTATCAATATCTTGTTTTAGTTTCTCTTTCCTCCTTCTTACTATGATATTTTTTTTTATTTTGAAAATTGATATCATTTTTTTATTTAAAAATTATTTTTTTAATTTAGTATTCTTATTTCATAAATCTCTTTTATTTTTTAAATATCTCTTTAACTTTCTCACACAATTTTCTTCCTTAATATACCCACATTAGTTATTTTATCTTTAACTTTTTCATGCACGTTTTTTTTCTTTTTCTTTCCTATTTATCTCCAATACAAATTTTATGCTTTCATCTATGATTTTAAATTAATTTATTTTTGGCTGAATGACCTAACCCCTCTACAAGACTCGGATTGTAAACTGGATCATTTTACTTACGACATTGTCAACTGACCTCTTTTTATGCTTCTTTTGAGCCGAGAGTCTCTCGAAAACAACCGTCCTACCTTGATAGAAGTAAGGTCTGCGTACACTTTATCCTCCCCAAACTCCACGTTGTGAAATTTCAGTGGGTTGTTATTGTTGTTGTTGTATTGTCAACTGAACACTTAAACTTAATAAAACACAATTTTTTAAACCCTTCTTACCATTGACCAAGCCTATGTGGCAACTTAATAGCCAAGTTGGAACAAATGTTTAATCTCGCATGTTTCAGGAGCGTAAACATAAAATTTTAAGCTAAAAATAGAATAAAAAGACAAAAATAAATTTAAAATAAAATATAAAATTTGTCACCTCTTTCTTTTTTCCCCACCCCCACCCCACAATTTATTTTCTCTTTCTACCCACCACCACTCCCGTTCTCCCCTCCCCCCCCCCCCCCCCCACACCCAATCCTCCATTTCTCTCTCTTTCTCACTTTTTTCATTTTCACAATTTTTAATGTGATAAAATAAATTTAGAAATCTTTTATTGGAGGTGATCACTTCAGTGTTTGTGAGATAAAATATAAAGAGAAAAGTTATCAGTGGGAGGGGTAATTTAGAGGCGGTGAGGTGACAAAAATCTGATGGTCTTGGAGGGTGAAGAGTGATTTTCTGTCCTTGTGAATTAGGTAGAGTGTGTTGTGTAAAATTGTGTGCAAATATTAAAGCATAGTAAGATATTTTTTAGTGTGGTTGTTTGGCATCAATGGAGGAAGGACTTCACAATGGTTAAGTGATGGATAGAGATGTTGTTCCAAAAAATGTGTCAAAGAATTTTGGACATGGAAATTTGAACAAAAAGTTTAAGGCAGTGATGTTACGATAAGGATGCAAGATTTAAAATGGTGTCTTTGGTGTAAAAAAAATGGAGAGATGTGGTCAAGCATAGAGATAGTGAAGGAGGGAGTGAAAAAAATTAAAAATTTTAAAATCAAATAAAAAATAAATGAGGTGTCATTAAAAAATTGATGTGGATGATGATGTGTCAATTTAATTGAGAGTTTGATGCACACGTGAAGCAAAGGGAGTCTAAAAGATTCTGTTTTATTGAGTTTAAGTATTCCGTTGACAATGTAATGAGTAGAAGGGTCTAGTTTACAATTTGAGCAGATTACAGGGGCCTCCCAGGTCATTTCGCCTTTATTTTTTATATAAATTTTATAACGTAACAAAATTATTTTTTTCAGTATGAAATATGATAACGTTCATTCAATCTTTATTCAATAAGGAGATAATAACATGAAATCTTAATTAAAACTAGTATCTAGATCGAATTTTTATTTTGAAAAACACTGCATACACAAAGTAGTAAGAATTAAATATTTTAAAATTTTATTTAGATACCAATTGCATAATTGTTACACTTAAGCTTTCCATTTGGATATCAATTGGATACAACATTAACTAATTTTAGTTTGGCTTACTCGGTTGAAATATTAATTATATGTTGTATTTTCAACTGGATACCAATTAGATACCATTTTCATACATGGTTAGACTTAATATTTCCAGTTGGATATCAATTTTATACATTGGTAGACTTAATTTTTCAAGTAGATACCAATTGGATACCAAATGATTATCAGCATTAACCAATTTTGATTTTTGAGTATACATATTGAAAAACAATGCATACACAAAAGATTAAGTATTACACGTAATAAATATTCTGAAATCAGAATTCATTGAGTTAAAAGATCAAAAACATCAAAATATGTGTTTGTCACAATTAAACAACTAAATTAATACAAAAACAAATTATGACTAATTTTCAGCAAGATAATTTGAACATGTCTTCCTGTTGTGTCCCTTCCAATGATATGTGTTGCACGTAATATATAATTTCCTCTATTTGAAAATCAACATACTTTCTTGTTCTATCATAAATTTAATGTATTAGATAATACCAAAATATAAATAACTTTTATACATATTTTATACCAGATTAATGCAAATACATATATATTGACACAATATACCAAATTTTTATACCATTTTAATACCACATATAACTATAAATTAGATATCGAAAAAATTAATAATGTATTCTATAACTATACCAAAATCACAACTGTAGATGAATTAGAGATTAAATACCAATTAAATATCAATTTCATGCTGATTATAAATCATATGATATCAACTTCATATCAAATCAGTACAAAGTGTAAAGAAAATAAAAATCTTACCACATTCTATTAATTACATGTCATTTATATACACAAAAAATACATTACACACCAGTTTGTGACAACTATAAAATTCATACCAAATTCATGACAACTGCAAAAAAAATTAAACTAAATTTGTACATATTTATATTCAAATAAAAACATCATTTTCATGTCAATACATAAGTTTTGACTAAAAAAATTAGAATATATAAAATAACAGGGTATTCATATAAAATTTAAATATACTATGTAAAAGTAATGTTTTAAATAATACTTTGACTACAGTCTTGACTTTTTTTAACTTGGGGATTTTTGAATCCCCTTTGAGACTTGAACTAGGTCTTTTTTTGGAAGGTTTTGAGGGCTCACCCTTAGAAACTGACTTTGACTTTGTGGATTATTTTTGACTCACAAAATCAGAATCTGGGTACGAATATTCAGTGGAAGGGGATTCCACCATCTTTCCCTTTCTTTTTACTCCTTTGCCATGGCTTCTTTATATTGTACCGGGCTTTATTTCTTCTAGGGTATGTGTTGATTCTTCTTCAAAGGATTACATTATTCGTCGCAATGATGACATTTCTTTTAACGGGTGACATTTTTTTGATCGACGTTTGAATTAATATATCCAAGTTTGGTGGCTCAATCTATACAAAAACTTCATCCTTTGTAAATCGGGGAATCTTTCGATGTGTATGAGTAACTTTTTGAACTTTCTTCATCATGCAAAAATTTCTTTATCCGAGTAATAAAAATGTGGGTTTTGAAAGTGTGGATAAGCTATAGAAACCATGTAGAAGAAGGATGGTTTTTTGTTTGACCGTTGTTGATTCGAATTGAAGAAAGAGAGAGTTTGGAGAAATTGATGGGGTTTGTTGTATTAGATACGTGGGGGTGGGGTAGTGCGTGTCAGTAGAAGAGGAAAAGTGATTCCTTAATTGTAGTGAGTATTATTACACATTATTAATGCATATTTTTTTCTTTATCTCTCCTATTAATTGTGATAAGATTTAATAAGTTAAAAATACTTAATTTAAATAATTGAATCAAACACTATCTGTTAATGACTGTAATTAAAAATTTATAAGTATTAATTGCACAAAGGTCCATTTATAGGTTGTAATATTAGCCCTTAAATAGATGTATGGGGTGATTTTTTCATAATTATTTCTGTTTTTTTTTTTGTTTTTTTTGGTCCTATCATTAATTATTTTTGTTCTTTTTTCATTTTTTTTATTTTCTCTTTTATTGTTTTCTCATTTATTATTTTTATTCTTTTTTTATTTTATCCTTTATTAGAGATACTATTTGGTAATATTTTTATTCTTCTTTCTACTTTATTTTTTTGTTAGTTTATCTTCTTGTTAATTTTTTTTCTCTATATATATTTTTACCTTTTTAAGAAAATAAAATAAATTACTTTTGTTCTTTTCTTATTTATTATTTTTATTTTCTCTTTTATTCTTTTCTCATTTCTTTTATTTTTTTCATATTATAATTTAATAGAACTATCATTTGGTAACAATTTTATTATTTCTCTCTTTCTTTTTTCTTTTCTTGTTTTGTTTTTTTTCTTTCTTTTTTATTAGTTTATCTTTTTTTTTCTCTTTCTATATTTTTACCTTTTTTAAAAAAAAAAATTGTGATGATATTATGAAATTCTCATTGAAGAATTGAAGTAAATCTCAATGATACCATGATGTCACAATCCGATTCCTCAGGTCATGATAACACCTACTATAACCCACCAGTAGGTAAGCCAACCCGTCAACCTCGGAACTTCAAGTAATGGGTTTGAGGGCAGAAACTAAATAAGAGTGACAAATTTAAAGATAAGCAAAAAGAATAAGCGGAAGTAAATCAAAACATGATATAAACAACAAAAGATCTCTCCCAAAATCTGGAAGTCACAAGTACAAAGCTGCTACAAAATAAAAGACAACTACAAGTCCCAAAAATAGATCAGAAATATATACAACAACTGGCTAGTCTCAAAAGACAAAAGACGAGCCATCCATACTGAAGGAGACAGAAATGATCAAAAAATGCCAAGTGCTCACCCTAGTCTCCAAAACTGACTGCAACAGGCTCGATCTATTCACGGTGGTAGATGGTGCACTTTCTTGCATCATGAAAGTAGATGTACAGTGTAGTATGAGTACCAAGACAATAGGTACCCAGTAGACATCATAGGCTGACTGAGCAAAAAAGGTGCAAACAATATGAAAAAGAGGAATAAGCTTAAATAGGAATCAACATAAGCATCTAAAGTGAAAAGAGTACTATCTACGAAAGCTACAGCTAACTATACCCAATTGGCCCCCCATAAGCCAGCAGGGACACTAGTGCGCAAGTTAAATAAAAACTCAGACGAACCCCATAAGCCCGCTGAATATACTGAATAGCTACAACTACCAAGGCTGAATCAAGAATCTGCGATGTCAGGAATCGAAGATTTGCATCATTTCCAAATCCATAATCTCCAAGAGTCAACGAACAAAGGGGTGCCTTATGGGTATAGGCCGGGACTAGGTACCCGAATGCTCGCCATAATACATCAGTATGGTCGAGGCCAGGACTCGATACCCGAATGTTCGCCGTAAAGCATTAGTATGATTGAGGCCGAGACTGGATACCCGAATACTCGTCATACTAGCAAGACAGCAGAGGCCGAGTTGGGTACCCAGATGCTCTCTAATAATTCAGAACATAGGCCGATACTGGATACCCAGATGCTCACAGATAATTTATCTAATGGTGTCGAATATTCTTCTTCCTAACTAGACTACAACAATATTGAGAATCTCCTCCCCAAAGTGTCAACTGATATGCCACCAAAGCTTGAGCCGAAGTCGAAGCCAAATGGTCACAAAATCTAGTATTATAGATGAATATCGAAGTCATGGTTATTTCGATTTATGGATGAGGGTGTTATTAAGAGCAAGGGTATCGCCTATCTAAGGCCAACTACTAAGAACTAGCCCACTACACCTTTCTATAAGAATCTAAGTCTGTCGAAAAGACGTTGAGGCAACTAAAGTTGGGTTACAACCTATATTAAGGAAAACATACTCCACAATATCAATAACATGCTCATTCAACTCTCCTAACAATACCAATGAATAACGATAAGATACACATGCTTCCAGATACCAAAAAATATGATAACAAGTCTAAGAATGATTTCTAACACCTAAGATATACCATTAAGCTACCCAACCCAAATTTCAACCATTTCAACATGCTTTCACACATTTCAACTCAATCTAAAGAAAGAAAAATTGTAGCCTACCTGTAGGCTGAACACACGAGCTCTAAATCACAATATTGGAGACTTTCCCTTCCGAGCGATCTCAAAACACTACCACGCTGTCAAAAATAGAAGCACAACATCGATATGGTCATTTAGACACTAATTTCATAATTTTTGGAGACATACCAATTTTAGGGTCTAATACGAGGAATATGGGACCCGCGTCTAAAATTCCAGATTTGAACCCAAAAATAGGTTCTAAACGTCACCCCAAACTCACAAATCAACACTATAACACCATTCGGGGTGGTAAAATACGCGGGATGAGTATGCAACCAAAATTCACAAAATTCAAATTAAAAGATGAAAATGGCAACTTCTTGATCAGCGAGTTCTGAAAAAATAGACCCTCCCAATCCAAAAAAATTACACCATGATGTTTCTTACAAAAAAATCCCACAATCTAGCCTTAAAAATCACTGAAACTCGAGTTCAATGATCAAGATACAATCTTCCAAAATTCTAAATAATTTCAATCCGAAAATGTCCACAATAGTAGCTAGATTTGTAAATTTACCTCACACAAAGCCACCCTACAAGATTCTGAGCTTACATGCGGATTTCCCATGAAATTATCTTGAACTTAGATCATTAAATCATCAAAATCGGGTTTATATAGATCAAGAAATAAATTCTCAAAATTCTTCAAAAATTGACAATGCAGCAACTAGAATCAAGATTTTACCTCAATCAAAACCCTTCCCTCAAGATTCCGAGTGATCAACAGATTCCTCACAAAAATCTCTTGAAGATAGGCTTTTGAATCACTAGATTTGGACTTGAAAAGCTCAAAAAATGAAGGTTCAAAAGTTGAGAGAAATATCTAAAGAATCAGCACTTTTGCACCAGATTTTTCTGGTTTTTGCATTATTTAAAGTCTCTGAATGGACCCTCGAAATTCGTTCGGAACTCGATAAAAATAAATCAGATATGCTACCCCAGTAAATTCGATGTTCCATACTCAATGGAGCATTTAGAATTATCATATAAGATCATTTTAATAAAAAATGGATCCCACATCCAAGTGCCATTTTAAGCAAAATTTCACAACGGACCTCGGGATTAGACCGAAAACTTCGGGAAGAAAATGAAGAGTCATTCCAGACTAAACTTGATATTTCAAAACTAATCACACTGTTAGTATATTCATTCAAGCACGTTTTTCAAGAATGTTGACCAAAGACAATCATTAGCTAACTTTCTAAGTCAAAAGCACCAAATTGCCTCAAACTCGTATCGATTGCCTCGATAGTCATGCCAACAATGCTACTAGCCTAATTTGTCAATTCCGGAGCTGATAGAACCATCAAAATTCAAATCGAGGTCTTCTTGACCCAAAACTTGAAAAGTCGCAACTAAACCAACTTAGGCCTTTAAAATATCAAAATAGGCTCGGGACCTCTAAAAATTCAGTCAGTACTTCTACTAGACCAAAAATCATCCCTCGAATCCAATCGAGTCATTGAAATTTGATTTCGAGCATCAAAACTGCAAAAGTTGACCAATGTTAAATCTTGGCCTAAAATTCCTTAAATTCTCAACTTAAGACCTCAAATCATAGTTACAACTCCAAAACTGATTCTGTAAACTCTCCTAAGCTAATTTTGACATTTTGGAGCTATTGGAATCGATGGAATTCCGTTTTGAGACTGGTAGCTCCAGTTGGCCTCAAATACCACTTTTGAACAGTTAAAGCTTATGAAAACTCAAAATTTCCACAAACTTAACTTTTCACGGGATTTTCTAAAAAACAACAGCCGATACCAATCAGAAATGACTTGGGGCAACTAAAGGGAGGGGTAAAATGGTTATTTTACAAAAATTCTAAAAATGACGTTCAGAGTCATTACAACATCCACTACTAAAAGAACTTTTGTCCTACAATCACTACTTGGAGGCATGAAAGGACGAGGGTTCCGGGCGTGCATGCTTTGCCTGAACCTCGGACACCTTCTCGGGTCGAATAATGTCATTACAGAACTCAGGCTTAGAGGAAATCTTCAAATTCACTACCAAATCCAAAAACTCTTCTAGTCCTTTCTTGGGCTCCAACTTTGGCTCGCTTAGCCCGAACTTGACCAAAAACACCGAATTTCAACTAAGGATGACCAAACTAAACCAAAACCACCGAAATGAGTAATATAGGACCATGGCAGATACAATTCACTCAAAATTCCAAATACTTGTCTTATGTTTCAAAATCCTTTTCTCCAAGCCACTAATGAAGTTCTACCATTCTTAGCTATCCTAAAAACCTTCAATGCAATCCAAAAATTGCCTACCAAACCATACAACACCAACCTCGAAGGAATTACATAATCTATCTGAACATTGGAGGATGAAAACAACCAAAACACGGAGACACCCTGCGCAAAGCCCCAAATCCCTATCTCAACTTGAAAAACTAAGAATCTAAACTGTAACTCACCTTCTAGAATTGAACACTCCACTCCAAAAGATGATGGTACCGTGAATGACAAGACCGTACTTAGTTCAATCCCAGTGACTCACTTCTACCATCGAAACTTCTAAAAAACTGGAATCATGTGCCCATAAAACACTCTATCGTCATAAGTATGAGCTAATCATCCTAGTCCAACGGAAACCAAGATGGTAGGTGGTACACAAGCATGGAAAATCGATTAGTAATAGTCTAAGGGCATTTACTCCCATTCACAAACACCGCAATCTACCCAATATTCCAAAATCAAGCTTTCCATTCTGAACAAATTCAAAATCTCACTCTATGAATTACCTTGACTCTATCCTGAATCTAAGATTTCAAACCAACTTCCCCACCAGGTAGATAAAAGAGAGTAAACCTCAACTCCGTAGTCTAAGGACTGAAAATACCAATAAAGCAAAAAGAGGAATCAATAAGCAGAATATACCGTAACTCCAAAGATGTTACACCTCCATCACATACTACCTTGACAGCCAACCTTTCAACTATGAACCAATCGAGGCAGAATTAATAAGGACAACCGTCTAAGCCAAGAAAACTAGAATGGTAGGGGAGAGGGGGTTGCTAATCAAATCAAAGCTAGTTAAGCACAATTGTATGAAGAACCATTCAACCACTAACCCCATGGGACAACCTCTAACTACGACAACCTTCTAATCTAACCAAAACCACCACACCACAACTCCTAACACCAAACAAAGCTAGTCTAGCCACCTATCTAACAAGGAACGACACCACCCCAAAATCAATGGTAAGGGAGACAAAAGGGGAAGCTAACTAGCCTGGCCCTGCTTTATTAGTACACAACCCAAATCAACGCTAGATGCATCACAATAAATGATGAATCTCTCACCCTTAACTAGAAGAGTCAACATAAGAACATGGTAAGCAACTCCTTGAGTCTCATAAAGCTCTTTCCACACTCTTTTGACCAAACGAACGGAATATCCTAGCAAGTCAACCGAGTCAAAGGTGCAGCTATAGTATAAGATCTCTCAATAAAGTACCTATAGTACCCTACTAATTTGACGAAGCTATGAATCTCAAATCAATCTTAGAAAATACCACGGTACCCTAAAGCTAGTTGAATAAAGTCCTTATCTAGAAGATCCTTAAGTTGCACACTGATCTCCTTGAGCTCTGCGGGGGCCATACGATAATGTGGTATAGAAATAGACTTTGTGGCCATCTCCAAATCTATGGCAAAGTCAATATCTCTCTCTTAGGTAGGCCAGGTAGGTCAGTAGGGAAGACATCAGTATACTCCCTAACCACAGGGATTGAATCAACAGTAGGAGACTTACTAAACACATCACAGACATATGCTAAGTACACTAAGCACCCTAACGCAACTAGCCACCGGGCCCACATAAAGGATATGATCCCAATCGGTGAGCGACTATAAGTGCCCTACCATAAGATCGAGGGAATGCTAGGCATGGCTAATATAAAGGTCTTGGCATAATAGTCCAAAACCACATGATGAGGGGATAGCTAATCTATGCCCAGAATAACATCAAAGTCCAATATATCCAGTAAAATATGATATGCCCGACTCTCATATCCCTGAATAATCACCATACAAGATATACAAACCTGAGATGATCTGAAATCCTGGGATATCACCACCAATCTTGAGCTACAAGACCACTAGAGAATTAATTATCGTATGGAACACCTTGACTAGAATCTGCATCAAGAAATGTGTCACATCCCGAAAGGGTACCCTAGGCATAGACGGCACTCATAGACTATTACTAGTTCCTAAGCAAACCACTTGACTGAAACTACAATCTATCAACGAAAGACTTAACTCATCAAGAAAATAACTCATAAGATAAGTTCAAAGGCCATCATTATTTCTAATCAATCAAATCAACAAGAACATTATGAATGAAACTAGCCAAAAGACAAAACCAATCGACAACATCAACAATCTAGTATATGAAGCCTCTATCAACTATCTAAATGGTGCCACTGACAGGTTCATAGCTACCTCAAATCAAATAAAGAAAACTAAACTCAAATACTAGAAAGATAAATGTGGTATCCTCCGGAAGCAGTGAGGACTCACCAATCATCTGAATACGAATAGATCCTCAATAATGTGTTTGTTGATGATCTCTAGTACTTGTCTCTGCATCATAAAATGATGCGGACCCAAATAAACGTTAGTACATGGAATGTATGAGTATATAATGTGAAAGAATGAAATATGCATAAGGTAGAATAACATCAACTCAAGTAACTCAATCAAGAGTAAGGAACTCAATCAGGATGTCATAAGTCAAAAGCAAGAGTAAGATTTAGACAGAGACCAGTCATCTACAATCCAATCTAACTAGAGTACCATCAAGACTTATATAGGAGTTTTTCTTATCCGACAACCATCACTTAGCCAATTATAGAACAACAAGACAACATTGTTGCCACATCCGCTCAATACCTTGCCAGGATAAGAACAAATCAACCAATGATGGATCCAAAACCAATCGAGTCCTATCATGTCAGGATAATAAATTAGGAAACATCTAACTTAATGGTTCAATCCCCATCTATATTTGGTGATGTAGTTATTGGGTTCAAGTTATTATTTACTCTTACCCAATTCGATGATCGATACTCCTCCCATGACTCAAAGCTTATAAGACAATCAATCCCAAGCCAAACTAAATAAATAAGTCTCAATTGGACTCTTTCAATTCATCAATTCTATCAAATCAATCCTTTCAACCAATCAGTTTTCCAATCATTCTCAATTATCTATTTAAGAGAATTTTAGACAATAATTTATGACAACATTCAGTTGAGACCATTCACTTGGTTTCAATTATGAAAATATAGAGGGACTATCAAGTTCATCAATACTATTATCAAGCTCATATCTCAATCAATCATGCATTCACAAATTCAAGGCTTAGGACTCAATCCTTAAGCATATACATGCAATACCTTCAATATGCTATAAGGGTTTATGAAACAAGCAGTTCAAATCATTTTTTCAAGAAACTAATTCCTACAAAAGCATGAATTTATAAAAAAATCAGTAAAACAGGTTAACTTTAAGAAAGAACTTCTCAAAAAATAGAACCATAGGGACTCAATCCATTCACAATCATGAGAACATGGAGGAACAAAGTCCATGTTTTAGTTCAGTCTTACATACCTGGACTCGAAGAACAATAGAAGATTTGAAGACCTCCCTTGAAGAACTCGAACCCTAGCCTTTTTTCCCTTCTCCAATTCTTGCTCTCAAATAATCTAAGTGTTTGTAAGAGCTTTTGGCATTTAGGCTACTAATAAGGGACTAAAAATAGTCCCAAACGCCGATCTTTTAATCTAGGAAGGGTGGGAAAGCCATGAATACCCTTCATAAAAATTGACTCTGGCTATCTACAAGTCATTTCTATGACTAGTAGAAACTCCTACAAGTCGTAAAAGTCTAGTCGTAGATCTGGGTTGGAAAAATGTAAGGGGTCTAGAACTTAGGTCTATGAGTCGGCAACCACTCGACGAGTCTAAAGAAGGATAGCCAAGCCTACCAAATTGCTAAAACCGCACTCAAACAATTCTACTAGACTAACAATCTTCGAATTCAATGTTCAAATTGATAACCCACTAATATGAATGAATCATACACGTCACACGGAGTCCATTGACGCCCACATTGATAAGTTTCAAAATTGGGGGTAAAATAGTCCAACATTTGATTAGCTTTGAAAAAGGGTAAATCTGAAACTTTATGGTAAAATAACATTTTACTAGTAATAAGGAACTCATGGTTGAAAACACCATAAAAATAGAGTGGAAATCAAGTTTGAAATCACCAATTTTCTTAAATTCAGGTTAGGGAAAAACATGGAATTTAGGGTTGAAATATGGGATTTAGAAGTCAAAATCGTGAAATAATGGAATAAAATCAAAGGTTTTAGTTGAAAAAAACTTACCCAAGTGAAATCCCTCGAAAATCTCTTTCACAAATCACCTCTCTTAGCTCTTGGAATTCAAAAAAATGGAAGAAATGACCCAAAATCCATTTTTGGGTTTCTCAGATGTCGTAATTGTGACCTAGGTCTCTATCGCGACGATCGTGAAAGCGACATAGGGTCGTGAAAGAGACCCCCGCAAAAATGTCCCTCTTTGTGAAAGCGAAGGCCTTCTATAAAGTGAAGGTACATGAAAGCAATGGCCACTCACGATCGCGAGAGCACTAGATCAAAACAAACAACAATTTTTACCAAGTCTCAAAGTCTCTGGAATACCCCTCGGGATTCGTTTAGATCCCGCGCCTACAAATCATATATGCATTCGTACCAAATTCGATGTTCCGGGACTCAATGACACCATCAAAATTCAAATTCGAGGTCTCCTTCATCCGAAACCCGATAAGTTATAATTAAACTAGTCTAAATCTCAAAAAGACCAAAATGCCCTTAAGACTTCTGAAAAAAATATGACAATGTTTCTTCTAGGTCTAAAATCACCCATTAAAACTAATGGAATTATCAGAAATCCAATCGAAGTCTCCAAACTCGAATTGTTGATTAAAGTCAAATGTAGCTCATTTAAAACTAAACTTTCCATCTTAAGAACCCAAATCCACGTATCAACCCCTAATCTTATTCCAACAACTCTCCTACACCCATTTCCACATTCTGAAGATGATGGAATTGATAAAATCCTGTTTCGATACCCGTAGCTCTAATTGGTACAGAAAACTACTTTTGAGCCACTTAAACCTCTAAAACTCAAAAACTTACTCAAATCACAACCTTTTAAGAATTTGCCAAAACCAACTGCACAAATCAATCAACTAATACCCCGAGAAACTAATGAGAGGGGTAAAATGGTAATTTCTTAAGAATTTCAAAAAATGACACTCAAGCTCATTATATCATCCACCACTAAAATTATGTTCTTCCTCAAACATAATATAAAAGAAAGTACCTGAAGTCTCTAAAATATGAGGGTACCGGGACCATACGACAGACTCTAACTCCCAAGTCACCTCCTCAACAAGTTGATGTTACCATAGCACCTTAACTGAAATGATCTCCTTGGTCTTGAGACTATGAAGCTGTCTGTCTAGAATAGCGACCGACTCCTCCTCATAAGTCAAATCCGAAACCAACTCCATCATATCACAATAAAACATGGGACTCATCCAAGATATACTTGCGAAGCATGGAGACATGAAACACCGGATGGATAGCTGACAATCTAGGGGGCAATTCTAAATAATAAGCCACCCCACCCACTTTTCTCAGAATCTCAAACAATCCAACAAACCTCGAGCTAAGCTTGCCCTTCTTCCCGAATCTCATCACACCCTTCATGGGCGATATCTTGAGCCACACTCGATCGCCCACTATGAACTCTAAAAGATAGGCCTTTTTATCTGTTGAGTTCTTTGACGACTCTGGGTTGTCAATAGTCAACCGTAAATCAAGTGTACCAACTCTATAGTATCCCTGAGTAAATCAGTATCCAATGAATCCACCGCAACTGAGTCAAACCATCCAATGGGTGATCGACACTTATGACCATATAATACCTCAAACGGTGCCATCTGAATGCTGTAGTGATAACTGTTATTATAGGCAAACTACCCTAAGGGAAAGTGTTAGTCCCATCAAGCACCAAAATCAATCACACAGACCCTAAGCATATCCTCCAACACCTAAATAGTCCACTCAGACTGGCCATTAGTCTGGGAGGAAATATTGAACTCATGTCTAATCGCGTACCCAAACCACGTTGCAATGCCTCCCAAAAGTGAGAGGTGAATATCGAACCCCGATCTAACATAACAGAGATAGGCACCCAGTATAACCTAATAATCTCACGAATGTAGATCCTAGCTAACTAATCTATATTGTAGCTAGTCTTCATCGAAAGGAAATGAGCTAATTTGGTCAATCGGTCCATAATCATCCAAACAGAGTCATACTTACCCAATGACGTGGGTAACCCAGCCATAAAATCCATGGTAATACACTCCCACTTCTATTCGGTAATGGGCATCCTTTGCATAGGACCACCTGGTTTCTGATGCTCATACTTCACTTGTAGGAACTTTAGACACTTAGACACAAAATCAACAATGTCTTTCTTTATGCTACACCACCAAAATGTTCCTTCAAGTCATGAAACATCTTTTCCACTCCAGGGTGAATGGAATACTTGGAACAATGAGCTTCCTCTAATATCATACGTACCCAATCACCAACTTTTGGCATGCAAATGCGACCATTAATTCTTAAAACTCCCTTCTAAACAAGAGAAGTTGATTTATCTCCACCTCTCAACACAAATCCACCTCTCAACACTTTGTCTCAAATGGCTATCAACTTGTCATCATTAAACTCTGTGTGCCTGAATATGATCCATCAAAGTATACCTAGCCACCACAAAGGCCAAAATGCCACGATGTGCAAAAATATCAAGTCAAACCAACTGTTTAGCCAATTACTAATCCTCCAAAGCCAAAGGCCTCTCGTCAGCCTTAAGGAAGGCCAAACTATCCATAGTAGATGTTTTGCGACTCAGGGCATCCATTACCATATTAGCTTTGACCGGATGGTAAAGAATGGTGATGTCATAGTATTTCAATAACTCTACCCACCTATGTTGCCTCATGTTTAGGTTTGGCTGAGAAAAGATATACTTAAGGCTACGGTGATCGGTAAAGACATCATAATGCAACCCATAGAGATAGTGCCTCCTTAATTTCAAAACAAATACCACCGTCGCCAACTTTAAGTCATGGGTAGGATAGTTCTTCTGATGTTTATTCAATTATCGAGAAGCATAAGCTATAACTCTACCCTTTTGCATCAATACACAATCCAAACCAACTCCCGAGGCATTATAAAATACAATAAAGGCCACACCCTCCACAGGTAAGGCTAGAATAGGTGTTGAAGTCAATAACTCCATGATCTATTAAAAGGTCACCTCAAACTCATCAGTCCACTAAAATGCCATGGTCTTTTGAGTTAGAATAGTCAATAAGGTTGTAATAGAAG
Source organism: Solanum dulcamara (assembly GCF_947179165.1). Lineage (NCBI taxonomy): Eukaryota > Viridiplantae > Streptophyta > Magnoliopsida > Solanales > Solanaceae > Solanum > Solanum dulcamara. The sequence goes on from NC_077239.1 coordinate 17,175,149, forward strand.
AGAAGCCCTGAACAAATCGATGATAATAGCTTGTCAACCCAATAAAACTCCGTATCTCAGTAACCGAAGTAGGCCTAACCCAATCACGAACCACTCCAACCTTAGGCAGATCGACCATAATACCATCCTTGGTCACCACATGACCCAAGAATGCCATGAACTCAAGCCAAAACTCACATTTGGAGAATTTTGCTTACAACTTCTTCTTCTCAAAATTTGAAGTACGGCTCGCAAATGACTAACATAGTCGGCCTCATTCTTTGAGTAAACCAAGATATCATTGATAAGCACAATCACGAATAAGTTCAAATAAGGTTGGAATACCCGGTTCATCAACTCCATAAAAGTAGAAGATGAATTAGTCAATCCAAAGAATATAACCACAAACTCATAATGCCCAAAATCAGTCATAAAAGCAGTCTTTGGTATATCAGAATCTCGAACTTTCAACTGATGTAACCCAAACTAAAATCAATCTTTGAGAATACTAAAGCACTTTGAAATTGATCAAATAACTCATCAATGCGAGGAAGAGGATACTTGTTCTTGATGGTGACTTTGTTCAACTATCGATAGTCAATACACGTCCTCATAGTACCATCCTTCTTCTTCATAAATAAGACTGGTGCACCCCACGATAATACACTAGGTAAAAATAAACCCTTTCTTCTACAAATATTCCAATTGTTCTTTCAACTCTTTCAATTCCACCGGAGCCATACGATAAGGAGAAATGGTGATAAACTTGGTGCCCGGCTCTAAATCAATCACAAAATTGATATCACAGTCAGGAGGAACACACAGCAAATCTATAGGAAATACATCCATAAACTCTCTCACCACCCTCATGATATCTAAATAAAAGGACTCTTTAGTGAGATCACATACATGAGACAAATAATACAAGCAACCCCTATCCAATAAACGATGAGCGTGAATATAAGATATCACCCCCTTAGGATACGAACTCAGATTACCCTTCCACACCAAGCTATGCAAACTAGGATAGGCTAAGGTCACGGTCTTTGCATAATAATCTAATATAACATAATAGGGAGATAACCAATCCATACATAATATCACATCAAAACCAAGCATGTCTATTAAAATCAAGTCTGCATGGGTCTCTCTACCTAAAAATATCACTAAGCAACAACAACATACCCAGTGAAATCCCACAAGTGAGGTGTTAGAGGGTATGATGTACGCAGACCTTACCACTACCTAATGGAGATAGAGAGTCTATTTTCAAAATACTTTCATCTCAAAAGTCACAGTTTTAAGTAAGAGAGAAAAACAATATATATATATATATAGCATAATGGCAGAAAAAAGTGATGTAAATGTTAAAAGACAAGAATAATGATAATTGAAAAGTAATGTTATAATCAAAGAAAATAAAAACACAACTATAAAGGTGCACCTAGACCTACAACCACAGCAAGACACTATTCTATCCTTACTAGCCTTCTACCCTAATTTGCGACCTCTACTCATTTCTATCTAAAGCTATGTCCTTGGTGATATGGAGTAGCGTCATATCTTGTCTAACCACCTCTCTCTAATACTTCTTTGGTATACCCCTACCTCTCTACATAACCTTCAAATCTAACAGCTCGCATCTCCTAATTGGGGCATCGACACCCCTCCTCTGCACATGTCCAAACCATCTCAGTCTCGCTTTTCTTATCTTGTCTGCCACATGCCACTCTCTTCTCCCTAGTAACCTCATTCCTAATCTTATCACTCTTAGTATGTCCATATATCCATCTCAATATCCTCATCTCCACAATATGCATTTTTTAAACATGAGAGTTTTTTACTTGCCAGCACTCTATTTTATATAACAACGCTGGTCTAACCACTATTATATAGAACTTACCATTAAGTTTAGGTATATTTTCTTGTAATACAGGACTCTAGATTCAAGCCTCTATTTCATCCACACTTCCCTAATACAATATGTGACATCATCATCAATGCCCCCACTACTTTAGATGATGGATCCAAGATATTTAAAGTTTTCTATCTTGGAGATAGGTTGAGTGACAAGCCTTACTTGCATGACCGCTTTATCCATCATAATACTAAATTTTCACTCCAAGTATTCTTTTTTGGTCTTGCTCAATCAAACCCTATGGACTCCAGCATTTGTCTCTAAAATGCCAACCTATTATTCACTCTATCTCGAGTCTCATCAATCAAAACTATGTCATTCACAAATAGCATGCACCTTGGGACCTCCTCCTGAATAGACCGTGTGAGCTCAATCCTTACCCAGGCAAAAAGAAAAGGACTCGGCACAGATCCCTAATATAGTCCCATCTTAACAGGAAAAAGCTCTGAGTCACCTCCCACCGTCCTAACCTAAGTCTTGGCTCCAGCACATATGTCCTTTATAGCCCTAATATAAACCATCAAGAGAACTTTAGTCTCCAGAGAAAATCCCTCGGAAATTTGTCATAAGCCTTTTCAAAGTCAATGAATGCTATATGGAGATCCCTTTTTCTTTCTCTAAATTTCTCCAACAGTCTCCGCATAAGATGGATTGCTTTATTAGTCGACCTCCCCAACATGAATACGAACTTTTTCTCTAAGATTGACACTCCTCTCCTCACCAATAGCTCCACCAGTCTCTTCCAAATCTTCATAGTATGGCTTAGTAATTTGATACTCATGTAATTATTATAGTTTTGAATATCACCTTTGTTCTTATACAATAAAACCATAGTACTCCACCTCCATTAATGGGCATCTTAGCAGTCTTCAAAATAACATTAAACAACTTAGTCAACCACTCCAAACCTGCCTTGTTAGTGTTTTTACGAAAGTCCACTAGAATCTCATTTGGGCCCGGTCACTCTCCCCTTTCTCATCTTGCTAATAGGACGTCTAACCTTCTTAACCCTAAAACACATGTAGTACCCAAAGTCTTGAAGACTATGAAAGTACACCAAATCACCATGTACAATGTCTCTGTCTCTTTTTTCATTTAATAGTCTATGGAAGTAAACTTGCCACATTTGTTTGATAGAGGTCTCATCCACTAACACTTTACCTTCATCTTCCTTGATGCACTTTACTAAATCTAGGTTGTAGGATTTTCTCTCTCTCTCTCTTTTGAGGGCTTTACAATCTCTTATTCCCACCTTTTTCCCCTAACTCGACATATAGGCGCTCAAAAGCTGTCATCTTAGTACTGGTGACCGCCGACTTCACTTTCTTCTTTGCCTTCTTATAGATATCTTTAAGCCTTCTCTTTTCCTCCTCATCTACACACTCCAACCACTCCATACAGGCAACCTTCTTGGCTTTCACTTTTCCTTGTACTTCTCTATTCCACCACCAATCTCCTTGACGACCACCAAAGATTTCTCTCGATACCCCTAGAACCTCAGTAGCTTATTTTCTAATGCAACCAGCTGTCATGTCTCACATGTTGTTTACATCTCCTTTACTACTCCAAGCCCCTAAACCATTCAAATTCTTCGCCATCTCCCAAGAAAGAGAGGGAGTTAACCCCCCCCCCCCCCCATCTAATCCTTAGTCGATCCTAAATGGACTTCTTTCTCCTATTCCTCTTAATCTCTAAATCCATCCCCAAAAGCTTATGTTGTGAAGTAATATTTTCACTAAGAATAACCTTACAATCCTTACAAAAGCCTTTATCACCCTTCCAGAAGATTAAGCAGTCAATCTGAGTCCTAGCTACTATGCTACTAAAGGTGACCGCTTGATTATCCCTCTTCAAAAAACACGAGTTAGCAATAACAAACTCAAAAGCTTTAGCAAACTCCAGGAGAGATACGTCGCCGCCATTCCTATCCCCAAAACCAAAGCCTCTATATTCATCATCAAAACCATTAGAAGTTTTATCGATATGACCATTGAAATCTCCACCAATGAAAATTTTCTCGGTACTTAGTATACCTCTCACTACCTAATCCAAATCCTCTCAAAAGAGCCTTTTGAATTCTTCCTCCAGGACCACATAGGGTGCATACGCACTAACAACGTTCATAATAAGCCTGCCTATAACTAGCTTAATAAACATTATTCTATCACTGATCCTCTTTACCTCCACCACACAATCCCTAAGATCCATATTTCGACTAGAATACCTACTCAATTCCTATCTCTTGAGCCTCCTGAGTACCATAATTTAAATCTGTCCACATTCCGAGCTTTGGAACCTACCCATCTAGTCTCCTGAACATAGGCTCTATTAATCTTTCTCCTCCTAAGACTCTTCACTAGCTCTATGGACTTCCCTGAAAGCCACCCTATGTGCCACGATCCTACTCTCAACTTACAAAAACCCATCTCTCTCTTACCACTATTTCCCCTCACCTTCAACCCCAAATGAGTACATGACCCTAGCCCACCATCAATTACCAAAGCCACTAAAATGATATGAATTACAAAGTGAAAAAGAGATAACAAATAAATCTAGAAAATACAAGCAACGAGATAATAATTTATGATGTAGAAGGTATAATAGAGAGACAACACACTAATAGGCAAATCAAGAACACTAAACACTAAGTAGAGGAGGAAAATGTAGAATAATAACTAAAACACTAATGGTAAGAACTAAGAAAGAAGAACAGTAATCAAACTATTAGAAAGTGATATAAAAAAATATAAACGGGAGCACAAATAATCAGTTGAGGAGAGAAAAGATAGAACCTGGCCCAGAAAAGATGTGACAAAGATTCTGAATGTCGCCAGAAAGTTCGCTAGAAAATTCACTGGAAAGTTCACCGGGAAGATCTCATAGGAGACTATTAGACGTCCGAAAATATCACTAAACACCCCCGATATACCAAATCTACTACTAAAGACTCATCTACTCGAGTAGAAATAGTAATAGGCACAACAAGAGGCTCACACACATAATTACTACCCATATAAAAATAGGTCAAAACATAACTTTAGGTAGATCCCTGGATCAAATAACACTAAAGTGGGATGATGGAAAATGGGAACAATACAAGTAATTTCTGCATCAGAGGCCTCTTCCTTAGATATACCCAATATAGCATAGCATAACTGACGGTCACATATAGCCTGCGAACCACCTTGAGCACCACCTCTAACTCTATCCTTGGAGCCCTTGGTGCCATCTTTAATACACTATGAAGCATCTCGAATAGCTGGAGTAGGACTAGAATGAACTACCGGTGTCCGGGCTGTCCAGTAGAAAGAGTATGTCTAGTGAAATATTAGACCTTATACCCAAATTCTTCACACACATAATAGCCTCGAGGACCTGAACCCATTGGAGGATAATTAGAAGTGTCAACATGTCCATCGGAGCTCGAGGAACTACTATAATCGGTCGAACCCGATCTAGACCCACTTATACCATTTGTGCCCTAAATAGCTGTCTGAACTGGTCTGCCCTAATAACCATGGGTGCTTGAACCTGAATACTCTCTACCTCTGGAAAAAAGATCGCTGAACTAACCCTGCCGATGGAACCTCTTGGCCCCACATTGTCTAGCATGTCTGATACTCTCTATCATTCTAGTGTGGTCAATAATACTCTAAAAGGTACCACCCAATAGCACAAAAGAAGTTGTAGCCTACTGAAGATAACCGATGAATGCCTTTACCAGCTTACGGATCCGCTCAAACTTAATAAGAATACTCAACATAGCAAAATGAGACAACTCATAAAAGCGACCCTCGTACTCTGATATTGATAGGGATCCCTACTCTAATTTGTTAAACTCAACTCATCCTTGCGCAGATCACGGAGGCCATAAGGCACAAACCTCTCAAGGAACTACTCTGTAAATTGCTCCCAGCTCATCATAGGAGAACCCAGTGGCCTACAAGCGATAATTGATCTCCACCACTCCTTGACCACCCTTGTAAACTGATATGAAGTGTAAGCTACTCTATGTTCCTTCAGAATACCCAAGTTGAACAACCTGTCCTGGCACTCACTCAGAAAGTCACAGGCCTTTTCTCCGGTCGTATCATCAAATCTGAGAGGTACGAATTGAACAAACCTCTCAAAGCTCTTATGCTCAGCTATCAACATGGCAGCACTAGTAGAAATAGGCAGAGCTACGAATCTTGAAGGTACGATAGAAGGCACGGAAGAAGAACCTGAAATTTGAAATCCAACACTTGGCCCCTGAACTGGTGGTGTAGTACCAACTCCGATAGGAGAGCCAGAAGTACCTAGAAGAACACTAGGGGTAGAAGCACCATCCAATCTAGCCAATAGTCTAACCAGAAACTCTTCAAGTATCAGAGCACTATCAGGAATCGCAGGAAGCTGGGTTGGCCTTTGTTCCTTAGTCTGCTCCTCATAATTATCATTGTGCTCATACATAGGCTCGAGTTATGTCTCTCTAGATCTTCCAAGAATAGGTGTTGCTCCTCTAGCTCGACCTTGTTTCCTGACTCTACTACATCCTCTTTCTTGTCGCAAACTGGGGCTCGGGCAGCAGGCGCAACCTCACCCTCGGTAACTCTAGCTCTAGTCCTCACCACCTACGCAGAAAGAATAAATTAGAGGTATACAACATTTGATATGGATAACTCGCATGAAAGGAAGAAAATAAAGAAATTCTCTTAATAAGTATCTTGTAGACTCTCGAAGATATGTATGGAAGGCTCCATACCGATCCGCAAGACTCTATTAGACACTTGCTCTTTAACTTATGAGACCGATAACATAGCGCTTTGATACCAATTTATCACAATCCAACAACCGATGTCATGATGGTACACATCTCGAACCTAATCTTGATGTATAAGCCTAAAAGTAAAACTCATACAAGACTCCCAAGGTGAAATCAGGCCACAATTAAATCAACATAAAAGGGTCATAATTACCCTCAAACTATTTGAAATTGCTCACATATATCCTTCAACTATTATTGGGATCAAATATACCCCCGTCGTTACCAAAAGAGACCACAAATACCCCTTCACTTAATGGTTGGACGTTTAAGTTAGAGTGGCAGTGCCACTTGGGAAAAAATATCCAAATGAACGGCCACATCAGCCTCTCTCCCTCTTCCTCTGTAGATCGGGGATATTTTTTACCACTTTTTTATAATTTTAATTTTCTTCTAAATTTTCTACACCACCATATAACCCCTCCATCCACAACCCCACCCACTATTTTTTTAATTATTAATTTTTTAAAAAAATCTACAACACCATATATCCCCAACACCTCCCCCCCTCCCCGCCACCCAAATTTCTTTTTAAAAGTTTTAAATTTTTTCCTGAATTTTCTACACCACCAATCTCCCCACCCCCTCACCCCCAAAAAAATCTTTATAAAGTTTTAAAAGTTGCTTTTTTGAATTTTTACACCACCCACCCATGACCCCCCCCCCCCCCACACACACACCCCACCATCCCCTCCAAAATTTTAAATTTTTAACTACACAAACTTCTAATTTTTATAATTTGTTTTATAACAGGTAAATTAAATATGAAGTAGATTGAATTTTTATTTTATTTTTAACCCCACGACCCCCTTCCTCCACGACCGATACTCCACCACCCCTCCAAAAAAATGTTGAAAAGTTTTTATGTATTATTCTCTATATCCACTACCTGAAAAAAATATAAAACTTTAAAAAACCGTTTTTTGGGGGAGGGTGCAGGGTAATATATGATGTTGTAGAAAATTTTAAAAAATAATAATTAATAATTAGAAAAATAGGTGGGGTTGTGGTTGGATGGGGTATGTGGTGGTGTAGAAAATTTAGAAGAAAAAAATTAAAACTATAAAAAAAAAAGTCAAAAATACCAATGAACTAAAGAAGAAAAGGGAGAGAGGCTGGCGTGGCCGTCCATGTGGATACTTTTTCCTTATGACACTGCCACGTCAGCTACAACAGCCAACTATTAAGTGGAGGGGTATTTGTGGTCTCCTTTGGTAATGACGAGGGTATATTTGATCTCATAAATAGTTGAAGGGTATATATTTCAAATAGTTCGACAGTAATTTTGACCATTTTCCGTTAAAACAAAAGGAAAGATAAAGAAATAATCTCAAAACCTAGTGTCATAAGTATAAGAGTATCTAATACATTATTTGAACTCAAAAATGCACATAAGTCTCTTAAAAAAATAAAGACTAAAAAATAAGGTAGACTAGTAACGATTCGAAATCCCGAAATCTCACTACCAATCTACAGTTATAAGACTACTAGAGAATCAGCTGTCATGTGGAATGCCCTAACTAGAATCTACATTAAAAAGGAACATAAAAGTAGGGGTGAGTATAATTCACATGTACTCAGTAGGTTAAGCCGACTGAGTATATGGAATTAATCAAATCTATGAAATAAACTAATGAACGCTTCCACCTGCATACAGAAAAGCCCCCCTAGCTACGGTCCTGCAAATTTATATAGAACGTCACGGTTAAGGTAAACACATAAGTAAAATTTGTATCAAATTTAATCAGCTAAGTCAAGTTTCACAAATGTCAATGCAATGCAATGCAATATGAACAACAGTTTGGCCTGCGGAGGACTGATTCACGAAGGATTCTCCTTCTAAAATAACATGGTCGTATAGTGGGATCAAGGTTGTCTTGTCGTATACACATGTCGAGCTAAGGCTTCCAGACAAGGACCCATGGGGACTCGCAATCCATATATTGTATCACATCTTGAAATCTCATCAACTTGCCACCTAGCTCGTGGTCAAGGATCAAAAGGTACCACATTTTCTTTCTCAAAAAGACTTTCACAGTTCTTAACTTTCCAAGATCAATGCAGTAATGAATAAGGATGAATGCATCACCATACGTGTGGCATGGAAGCAATATTCTACTCAAGATGTATACACAAGGTTCAAGTTCTCTAAACTCAACCTACACATTATAGTGACCTTCAATAGATAGCAATGGGAAAGAATTTTATTAAAATAAGTGTTCACCCTCTTTTGGATATAACTCAGTACTCAATTATACTCAAAATCCCCAACTCAACCCCTCAGGTGGGCCTTTCAAGTCAATTATTCACCTCACACCTCTATCACAGGTAGATCATGAATTACACATGCTAAGAGCAGATAAGATAGAAAATCAGGCCCCCACACGGGCTACACAACACAGATAAGCCTCCACACGAGCATCGCAATCAATTTCACAGTCTCAATCTACACAATACACCCATTCCATATTCTAAATAGTATTAGATTGACTAATTACCCCATCTCAGTCTCAAGAAGAATTGTCAAACCTACCTCAATTGCCAAAACCGCACTCGAATGCTTCTACCAGACTGACAACCCTCGAATTCAATGTTCGAATTGACAACTCACTATCAAGAATAAAACATACACATCACAAGAATTTCAATGACACCCATATTTATAGGTTTTGGAATCGGGGATAAAATAGCCCAACAATCGATTAGTTTTAAAAAAGGGGAAATCTAGAATTTTATGGTAAAATCACATTCTACTAGTAATAAGGAACTCATGGTTTAAAAATACATAAAAATAGAGTGGAAATTGAGTTACAAATCATCAATTTTCTTAAATTTGGGTTAGGGAAGAAAACATGAAATTTGGGGTTGAAATATGGGATTTAGAAGTCAAAATCGTGAATAATGGAAGAAAATCAAAGGTTTTAGTTGAAAAATACTTACCCAAGTAAAATCCTTCGAAAATATCTTCTACAAATCACTCATCCTATCTCTTGAAATTCAAAAAATGAAAGAAATAACCCAAAATCCATTTTGGGGTTTCTCAGATGTCACAATCGCGAACCCTAGGTCGCTATCCGACGATCGCGAAAGCAACACTGGGTCGCAAAAGCGACTACCACAAAAATGTACCCCTTCATGAAAGAGAAGACCTTTGCTAAAGCAAAGGTTTGTGAAACCGATGCCAACTCGCGATCGCGAGTGCACCAGATCACAGCGCACATCAATTTTTACCAAAGTCTCAAAGTCTCCAAAATACCCCTCAGAATTCGTTTGGAGTACTGCACCCACAAACCATATATGTATTCCTACTAAATTCAATGTTCCAGACTCAATGGTACCATCAAAATTTGAATTTGAGGTCTCTTTGACCTGGAACTCGATTAGTTGCAATTAAACTAGTCTAAAACTCAAAAAGACCAAAATGACCTCGGGACTTCCAAAAAATATGAGGATGCCCCTTCTAGGCCTAAAATCACCCACTGAAACCAAAGGAATTATCAGAAATCTAATCCAAGTTCTGATCTCAAATTATTGACCAAAGTCAAACTTAGCTCATTTAAAACTAATTTTTCCAACTTAAGACCCCAAATCCACAGATCAGCCCCTAATCTGATTCTGATCACTCTTCTAGACCCATTTATATATTTTGAAGCTGATGAAACTGATAGAATCTTGTTATGGGTTGCTATCAAAAATCACTTTTGAGCCATTTAAACCTCTAAAACTCAAAAACTCACTCAAATCACAACCTTTTAAGAATTTACCAAAACCAACCACACAAACCGATCAATAAATGATCGAAAAAATTAATGAAAGGGGTAAAATGATAATTTCTTAAGAATTTCCAAAAATGACCTTCTCAATTAACACCCGAAAAAACTAACGAGAGGGGTAAAATGATAATTTCTCAAGAATTTCTAAAAACAACCCTCAAGGTCATTACAAATGGTTTCCGCGATGCCGAAGGGAAATAGTTCTAGTAGATACATGGAAATGTGAGTCCCTCATGGGTTCCGACCTACTAGTCAGCGGATGTGTATCATTAGGACAACCATACATCACTATATGTGACATTTCATCGCATTGCATTGCACATCTTTTGCCATTTGTGGACTGACCCTTATTGTTCTTATGATTGATACTATTGATTTGATGTGACTGAGACTTGTTGGACTATTACTGATTGTGAGATACATATGATATTAGAACTGTTAGATTAGGCAGATTTCGATGCAAATTGTAGTTTGAAGAGGTTTGGTTAGAATGACAGGAGTACTTACATTTTATTTAGATTTGCCTAGGTTTAGTTGCCCGCTTGTTGGGTATCCTATTGTTGATACTCACTCCTTGCTTCTACACTTGTGTAGGTTGCGAGCCCATATCTGCGTGACCTCAAGCTTTTCTACCCTATTAGAGGCTACTAATTCAAGTTGTTAAGGTAGTTGTTGCATCCATCCAGCGGACGCCTCTTACTCTTTTTATTATATTTTAGTCTTATTCTAGAGACAAAGACATTATTACAATATTTATTTTCTTATTTTTATATTACATTATCGGCTTGTATACGTGACAAGGGGATTTTAAAATTATTTGTTTGTTTTTGGCTTAAATCATGTGTCGATTGTATTTTCTTCCGTATTTACTTTATGATGGGTTTAGGCTCATCTCGATGGGTTGAGATGAGTGTCATCACACTCAGTTTCGGATTGTGAAAACCTGTTATTTTACTTGTGGCTTCAAGTTTAGTTGTGATTGTGATTGGATTGTGATTGTGATTGTGCATGTTATTTTTGATTGCTTATTGGCATGAGTACCACGCCTGACACAAATATCTATATGGTTGGCTCGGGTATCACGCTAATATAATTTACTAACAATAATTGGCTCGGATACCACGTCTGACACAAATATCTATATGGTTGGCTCAGGTATCACGCTGATACAATTCACTAACAATGATTGGCTCGGGTACCACGCCAGTACACTAACAGTTTATGCGTGGGTTTCATGAGAGGATCGGGTATGTGTTGTTGTGATCATGTGGGACGTGTTTTCATGCATTTGTTAAGTCAAGATTTGTCACTAGAGTCTATATCTGGGCGATTTATTGTTATATGTGTTGACTTGTGTTATTGTATTGTGATTACTTGTTTACATTCTTATTTTGGAATTGGCCGCGTGATCCTATCAGAACAATGTGGTTTGTGTAGTGACACTTACTTGCCCTTTCTTTGTTGAGTACATGGAATATTCAGACAGTTATTTCGAGACCTCAGCTTTGATACACGTGACTTCTGAATCCAAGGATGAGCTAGTTCTTCCCAGGTACCATGGACTTCTCCTAGTTTCTTTTTATCTTTTTGGACTCAGACATTTCATAGACATTAATTTATTATTTTCTTGTGTTGGGGTTGCATCTCCTCTATTCTTGACACTTAGAGTTTTGAGCTATGACTTTCACATTCTAGGCGGGGTTGTTTTCTGCAATGATTGATATTTGAATGAGTTTATGAGAACTCGATTCTTTATTTACTTTAAACTGCTTTTAATTATTTTATGGCATGATTTGACTTCTTAAAAATTGTTTTGATGGATTAAGTTTGGGTTAGCAATTGATTCTCCCACCAGAGGGTTAGTGTGAGGGACATTCACGGCAGTCTAGATCGTAACACTTAAATTTTGATATAAAAAATAGAATTGGCTATTAATCCATGCTCATGAATAAAACGACATAGAAAAGAAAGTATAGCCAAACGCGATGGATATTTTATGTTATTTTATATTTAAAATACTGAAACTAATGACAACCTTCCTTCCTTATCCTGCCAAAGTGCAAACGTTTTAAATTAATTGAATCAAACTCTCATTAAGGTATTTTTGAATTCCATCACCCCTTTCTTTTCTCTTATAAATAAAGAAAGAAAGAATAAAATCTAGATCGTACATCATACCACTTTAAGGCTCTGTTTGGTCCCATGTTACTAAATATTCTTGGTAAGTTATTTTTGAGAGAAATTTTGGTGAAATTGCATTATATCTTTGGCCCCAAATTTTTCTAAGTTTTGGTGAAATTTTAAAATATTATTTTGTATCTGTAAGTTCTAAAAATTTTTAAAATACCCATAAGTTTGTGTATCATTTTATAATGAATATGTTCTGTTAAAAAAAATTATAACATAATTGATAACAATCAACAACAAAAAAATAACATTATATACAATACATTAATCATTTCATTTAACATATACTTAATGATCAAGAATTAAGAGAGTCGATGGATATTTTTATAGATAAGTTTTATTTAAGAGGGATTAATGGTATTGGTTGATCATATTAATAAAGTAAATTGGTAGATAAATATTTAGTTGAAATTAATAAATAATTTCTATTTTTATAAAATAGAAAAAATTGGGGTTATTTTTAAATTTTTAAAATATTTTAAGTTCCCAAGTTCTATTTTTTTTAGAACTTAGGGATTTTGCCAAGTAATAACAAATTATATAAATAAATACAGATTTTTAAATATTTTTCAAGTTTTTTTCAAAAATTACTTGGGCCAACGCTACCTAAGAGGGTACATTCACAGAAGATCAGTCAAAGTATTAGTATATATGCGATAAATTGAAATCATCAAACTTACTTTTCTAATAATAAAATCACTCGATTTTTAATATATTTCACAGATTCTTGTCTTTTTTGGTCAACTTTACTGGAGATCACAACATTTCAATTAATAAATTTATTTAAAATTAAGATAAAATGTTCATTAAGGGTAGTATAGTCTTTTCAGTTAGATAACTATAAAAAGGGAACTATTAATACGATTAACTGTAAAGTTGATTAGTTAATTAGTTAGGATTATAGTTAGAAAAGCCTATTCTATAAAAGGCTAACTACTGTACTATTTTGAATCAAGCTTTTGAATGAGATTTTTCACCCTTTTCTCTCTACAATCTATCTCCTTCTTCCTAGTTTTATTTCCCTCTAAATTACAGTATGTTCCTAGAATAATGGATTAATTCCCAGTAGTTCAAGCTTTCTTCAAGCTTGACGTCAATGAAATTCAAAACATTTCCTTCCAATTGATAGGTATAGAAAACTATACCAGCTGGTTTCGTTCCATGAAAATTGCTTTCTTAGGAAGATGTAAATTGAGGTTGATGGTGTAATATACCACAAATACAATAAATTACAGTTGAAAATAAAAATAACAAAAATGAATAAAAAATATATTCAAGTTGAGCCGTAGATATCTCGCTCTTTTTAAGGAGATTCAATCTCACTACGTCATAATTACGCCGATCCAACAGCATATCTCTTGACTTGTCCCCTACAGAATATAATAGTCCAACAACGTCGTATAACTCAAACAACTTCGGATTAGTTGAAGAGTCCAAAACTCCACATAAGAATACCTTCCTTCAACATATAATTACTCTCTTTTATATAGTAAATACAGTTGAAGACTTGGAATAATTTCTTTGTCTCAACTCTCTCTTTCACTACATTAACATCAATATAAATACAATATAAACTTCTCTTTTTTTCTTACACTCTGTACTTTTTATTTATTTCTTGTACACAAATCTATCACCATTTATAGGTGAGAAATTTTTCCTTACAATGAATAGAAAGATTATGGGTAGTAAATTGGGTAAATGATTGGCCCAAAGGTTAGATAAGTTACAAGAATAAAGAGATAGAATAATGATGAAATGAAGAGTTGATGGTTACAAAAGTTACTAACAATAAATGACCACATTCTACCACAATTGATGAGAGTAAAGAGGCACAAATATAATGTCCACTAATTGACATAACACACCCCAAGCCTAGGGCCTAGACATGACACCGCGATCGAAAATCCGAAGGATCCTAACCAAGACATCTTAGAATACATAGCATACATAAGACAGTTAAACATAATGAAATATACAGAGAAAACAACTCAACATAGATGTCGAAGAGAAAGTAAACTCAATTAAATGTCCGAAATGGACTACACCCTCTTTAATCATCTAAACATGCCTCTAAGTCTATACTTGATGGGAGCTTAGGACAAGATCCTAGCTCACTCGAATCTTAGAAAAAGGTCAAAGTAGCATATGAAAGAAAATCCTGTCCTCGATCAATGAGGACTCACCAATGGCCACTCAAGAATGCTAAGTCACTTCTAGCCACGAATGTGAGGAGCGTGAGTATCGTCTTTCCCTACATTATGAGACAATGTAGGCAAAATATGTGTTAGTACATAGAAGGTACAAAGTATGTGAGATATGCATAAACAAGTAATAAGACGTGAGCAATATGACATAGGATGCATGACCAATCATAAATGAACATGAATAAAGCTTAAAGCATTTGAAATCATGTGGAAACTTATGGTCAATACATCATAAAATTTCATAGTAAAATATACATCTTTGCACATAACTTGTGTGGGATAAGACCTTTAACCAACATCTTAAGATCATGCGAGCTATAAAATAGAGTTCGATGGAACTCCCACATCGAGAAAAGAGAGGCAACTTGCCAAGATAGACTTCGTGAGAACAACTTTAACTTTGTGAACTATATGTGGATCCACTAGTTAGGCCATAAAGGCAACCTATGGGGGCAACGTAGTTTGGGACTTTAGGTTGCTACTAGGATTCCCTTGGGTAACTAACTACGTTATCGGGACCAAACCCCACCTACAAGCCCTCTCGGTGCTTAGTCAATATCCCAATGGAATTCATTAGAAACATCAAAACATCATCATTAACTTTATCATGAAAATAATCATAAGAGTAACTCATTAACTTTAGTGATTCATAGGAATTCATAACTTTGGTGAGAATTGTCCTTATCAGCATCTTAAATCATAATTTCTATGAGAATTGTCCTTATCACACCATAATAACTTTCTTGGATCATCATTAATCATAATTACAACTTTCATCATTAAATCATAAATCTCAACTTCATTCACAAAAGCTTTTCTTTGAAAATCATAGAACTTCATAATCAAAACTTATGTAACTCATCTTTGAACTTCATAATCATGATTGAAATAGCTTAGTGTATGGACATTCATAGTTCAACTTGAAATCATGCAATTAATGTAAAAACATGCTTAGAATGATCATTTATAATAATTCAAAATAAAATTAAAATAACCCAATGCAATTCATCAAAACTAGGGTTAGAAATCAATGAAATTTATGCTCCAGGGTGGAAGGAACTCATGGATCGATCCCTAAATATCTTGGTGAAATGAACCAAAAATTGAAGAAGAATCTTGATGAACTTTAATCTCTAGCTTGAAATTTGTAGAGAGCTTGATAGAACCTTGAGGGAATTTGATTGATCTTGCCTAGAGATTTTTTTGAAGAATGGATTAGAATAGAGGGAATTTTGAAGGGTTGGGTAGTTATAAGTAGGGCTGTTCACAGTTTTGGTTAAAACCAAAACCAAACCGAAAATTTAACCAAATCGAATAAAAAAACCGATATTCAGTTTGGTTTGGTTTGGTTTGGTTTTAAATTTGAATAACCAATAATATTTAGTTTGGTTATGGTTATAGAAAAAAATAACCGAATAAATAACCGAACCAAACCGATAATTATATACTTAAAATTTATAATTATTTATATGTATAATATTAGTTTTTCATAAATAATTAAAGATATTTTATACGTTTTAATTATTAATTTAATATTAATATACTTATTTTTAAGGCCCAACAATTCAAACCCAACTCTCAAGCCCAATTATAAATTCTAATAAACACTAAACAGCGATCCAAGTCCAACAATCCAAGCCCATTAGCCCAACTCTCAAGCCCAATTCTAAATCCTAAATTTTAAATCCTAAATTTCTAATAAGCACTAAGCACTTCAGCAGCAGGCAGCAACATAAAGTAAAAGTTAAAACTTTAAAACCCTAGTATCTGTTTTCCTTTTACATTTTTGTTCCTCTCACGTTGGTTTCTCACAAAGTCACAGACTCACAGTCATAGACTAACAGTGAAGGCTCAAGAGCAACCTCAACTCCTCAACCCCAAGTATAAGATTGTCAAATTTTGAGAAGGTTTGTAAGGAGTTTTTCAAATTTTAAATTGATTTTAAGTTGTTTTCTTTTTTTTTCCGAATGTTTAAGTTGTTTCATTTTCTGTTTTGAACCTCTGTGGGCCGTGAGGAAAAAAGAGCTTCATAAGAATTTGAAGAATGTAGAGAGAGAATATTTGAATTATCTCGGCTAGTCATAAACCGAATAACCGAATCAAACCGAACCAAATCGACAATAACCAAACCCGTGGTTATTATTTTACTTGGTTTGGTTATGGTTTTAGACATTTAATAACCGATTAAATTAGTTTGGTTATGGTTTTAATCAATAACCGACCCAAACCGAACCATGAACACCCCTAGTTATAGGCTTGAACTTGGCCATAATATTATCTAGATTCATTGAACCGAACTTGAGAAAAAGATAACATTGTCCTTCATTAAATTCAGAACTTGACCCTACGACTTAGGTTCTACAACTCGTCTTCAAGTCTACGAATTGTAGAATTGAGTCGTCCTGCAGGTCTGAGAAGACCCTAGGACTTGGGTCTCTAAAGATGCTTCTACGAGTCATGATTATGACTCGTCATATGGATTACGAATCGTAGACCCAACTCGTCCTGCAGGTTTTTAAAATTTGTAAATTTGAGCCTCTGACGCTTTGTTACGAGTCGTTCTTACGACTTGTCAACCGGTCTACGACTCGTCTTGTTGAGTCGTTGGAATTCTCCTAAGGATAGTCCTGAACAAGCCCAAGAATTCATTCTAAACTCGTCCTTACAAGTCTTAGGGATATCGAGTCCTAGAGGACTCGTAAACTTGAGGTCAGTCCACACTTTCTTCAATTTTCCTTTTGATCCAACTTTTCGACTTCCGGGGTCTTACCTTCCTTCTCCAATATAAAAGAGCTCACAACATATAAAGAAGCAGTCAAAGATCCTATGTGGGCACAAGCTATGAAACAAGAAGTTGCTGCTCTTGAGAGTAATAATACATGGAGGTATTCACATTGCCAAAAGGAATGTCCATTATTGGGTATTAGGGATTTGTCAATAAGGGGGAGACAATATATAAACTGATAAAATTCGACTAAAGCAGGCTCCGAAATAATAAAATTCAAAACTATGTGAAGCACTTATAAGCTTTGAATTTCAGCGAAGTCAGCATGATCATTATCTATTCTTTAGAAAAACATCACTAGAAGTAACCATAATACTTGTCTATGTAGATGATATGCTACTAATTGAATGCAGTGTAGAATTAATTGAAGAGATGAAGTCATTACAGCAGAAAACTTTCAACATAAAGGACCAGGATGAGTAGATGTACTTCCTAGATCTTGAGTTTGCAAGGTTAAAACAAGGCATCACAATGTACTATAGAAAGTATGCATTGGAAATTTTCTCTGAAGCAGGCTTATCAGCTGCAAAGTCAATTTCAACTCCTATTGACTACAATGTCAAGCTCACATCCAAGCAATATGATGAACATAATGGCAATGGAAATATAGAGAAAATAAATTATCCTCCAACTAGTCAAGAAGCATTCCAAAGATAGACAGAAAAGCTACTATACATGAATGTAACCAAATTAGACTTGTCATTTGGAGTTCAAACATTCAGTTAATTCCTACATCATCCTAAAATATCTCACATGAAAGCAACATTGAGGCTAGTAAGATACATCTAGAATGAACGAGGACCGGACATTCTGTATCCAATAAACCATCAAGACAAAGTCACTGCATTTTATGATGTTGATTAGGCAACATGTCCACTCACAAGAAATTCATCTACTAGCTTCTTCATTATGGAGGGTGAATCCTTAGTTTGATGAAAGTCAAATAAATAAATTACTATGTGTCAAGAAGCTTAGCAGAAGCTGAGTATAGAAACCTAGTAATCATAGTTGCAGAACTGAGGTACTTGGCTTACTGAAAGAGATTGGTGTTAACATTTCTCAACGAGTCAGCATTTTCATTGATAGAAAGGCAACTATTCAAATTGCAGACAATTTTGTGTATCATGAGAAAATTAAACACATAAAAATGGTCTGCCACTTTATATGAGAAACTATTCAGCAAGAAATGATCGCAACATAGTTCATTCCTACAAAAGAGCAGTCTGCAGACATGTTGATCATAGTACATTCCTAGAAAACAGCAGTCTGCAGACATGCTTACAAAGGGACTAAACAAAGTGCAACATGACCATTAGAAAAATAAGCTAGGATTGATCAATATATTTCTCCCTACCTAGGTTGAGGAGAGTATTAAGATAAAATGCTAATTAAGGGTATTATATTCTTTTCAATTAGGTAGTTATGAAAACTCTATTATGATTAACTGTAAAGTTGATTAGTTAGAATTATAGTTAGAATTTAGAAAAGCCTAATCTATAAAAGCCTAGTTACAATACTATTTTGAATCAAGCTTTTGAATGATATCTTTCACCCTTCTCTCTCTGCAATCTATCTCCTTCTTCCTTGAACCCTAGAGTTCTATATCTCTTTAAATTACATAACATGGCTCTATGATCCAAATTAGTTACCTATACCCAAAACCCAATCGAGAGATTAAAATCCCAACCTATGGTACAAAAGCTACAGAGAAATTGGATTATTAGAGTTATCGGGTTATTAGTTTAGAATTCACTTGTTTAACCATAGAAATTCTTTTGGGAGAGATATAGGCTAATGAAGCATGGAGGTTGATGATGTTTGGCTTATACATTTATCATTTCTCTGCAATTTTTTAGGATTTCACTTGCGTGAGCTTTGATTAAATTTATTATATTCGAGTTTATGTTGTTATATCTGTGATGTCTTGGTACATATGAGAATATTGAAGGATATTTGAGAATTTTGGTGAAGGTTTGACGTGTCATGCATCAAAAACACAAAAAATGAGAAGGTTGAGATCAGTTGCGCCGCCCCTTGCACAGCGAGGGTGGCACAAAGATGGAGCAGGAGAGGAGTCACAGCAAGGGAAGCTGAACTAATCCATTAGTTTAAAGTTTAAGCACCATATCTGCACAATAAAGGCGGCGCGAGAGGTACAACTGTATTCAAGACAGATGAGTGGCGAGGGTGGCGTGTGTTGGACATAAGTCCCGAAGTGGAAATGTTCTTCTGCGCAATAAGGGTGGCACACGATGGCCAATTTTTCCTGATTTTCTTGGAATTGGATTTTAAAAGTCATGGACATTCCCTAACTCTATAAATAGTTTATTTGATAGGAAAAAGGGTGTTGGAACATATTTAGGAGCAGAGCTAGGGCATGAAGAAATACTACGAAGAATTTATTTTCTTTCTTCATTGTTTCTTCAATTAATCTTCAGTTATTCATGAGTTTAATCATTATACTTGAATCATGAGTAGCTAAAGCTTATTATTCTGGGTTATGGATAGTCCATGAACATTGTTGTAGACGGTTGAATCGATTACTTTGATTATATCATATGGATTGATTGCTTTGCATCATTTGTAATTGTTTGACCGTGTAGCTAACAGTAGAATAACATTTATGCATTTATAATTTAGCACGATCATGGATGTTATAGATTGGGCATATGAGCAAGCAGAGTGAGTTCTCAACCCTAATCAAAGCAAGCAAATTTACAATTAGTCGAGACATAACTAATTCCCTCACTTAATTGTTTTACTGGAAGAACAAACGTGTTTTTGTTAATTGTATTATGAATAAAAAGAAAAATCAATGTGAGGAATACAATTATTCCCTGCCCAAAGGATTATTGAAAGAAAATTCATAAATATATCAATACAATGGGGTGTCTAATTAATGTTGATGATGGTTCAAGACCCTTCATCTTGAGTAGGGGTGGCAAAATGGATCAAATTTATGGGTATCCACTTGATTAATCTAATTTTAAAATGAGTTTGTTATCTAACCATTTAAAAGTGGATCAAATGTAGACCAACTCATATTATCCATCATAAAATATAGGTAACCTATGGGTATCCACCAAATGCACTCTACTTAATATATGTAAGGGTGTAGAAACCTCTAAAAAGTATACTTATTAAGGGTGTATTTAGTATGGAAAAAAATATTTTTATTGAATATTTTTAATTTTCTCACGTTTGATTGACTTAAATGTTTTGAAAAATACTTTTCAAATGGTCTTATTTTCCTCTAATTTAAGGAAAAAATGACTTTCATACATAAAGTAATGGGAAGAAAATCGAAACTTTCCTTAAATCAAAAAATATTTTTCAAAGCTTTTCTTAAACCTCACCACCCGAAACGAGTCCAGACATGGAATTCAACTTTCGACCCCGACTCTCTACCTTGACCCATGGCTCGAAATTTAATCTCTCGACCTCGATTTAAGACCACTCATTTTAAAAAAAAAAAAATCAACAAAAACATGAAAATATTTCCCTTCATACCAAACACACCCTAAAAGGAGAAAAAGAATGAGAAAAAAAATCTTGTAATGGAAGTACCTCTCTACCTAATAAGAAGTAGATAATATGGGAAATATGTGTCATAGATACTTTATCTAAGAAACTCTACCCATCTATGCTGTAGATGGGGTATATCTCGCCAAACTGGATAAAGCTATTATTCTAATCTAGACTCTAAAAGAATATGTATGTTGATTCATATCAATTAATTCGATATTAATTCTAGGGAAGAGAGACCTGACCTAAAATCCGAGGTCGTGGTGGCATACACCCCAAACCTAACTTGGTGTGTAAGCAGAAGAATCTAACTCAACAATCATCTCAAATATTGCGGAAAAGAAGGTAAATATACATACGAGGCTCCTAGAGCGAATTCAGGCCATAAATGAAGAAAAACAATAAAGAAATTCTCAAGACATGATATCATAAGTATAAAGAGTATCTACTACATCACTGAAATTTGAAATACATCTCAAGTATTTGAAACAAAAGTAAAGGTTATAAATGATAGATAGAGTCTAATGGTGATCCAGAAGGCAGGACCTCACCACATCTCCGAAATGAATCAATCCGCTAGTCCAATCAACCGCCATAAGAAATACTCGAATACCAGAAAGGGATAACAAAAGTAGAAGTGAGGACGATCCACATGTACTGAGTAAGCTTGGTCAACTAAGTATAAAGTAGCTAATCAAAACTTATAAAATAACTACAAAACACTTTCACCTGCATACAGAAAAGTCTCGTTTCGACATCGTTGTCATAGTTGTATAAATGAACGGGGCGAGTAAAGTAAACAAATAAAGCTACACACAAATTCTCATAGTAGAATGCTAATTTCACAAACAAGCAAAGCTGGCCAATGCAATGCAATGCAATGATAGAATGATGTGGTGGAATCAAGAGTGTCGCACAACATGTTTTATACACCTCACCGAGCTTTAGCTCCGAAGAAAAGGACCCATGGAGGACTCAGATTCCACATACCAAATCTCATGATCTCAATATCTCATACGCTTGCACCTAGTTCGTGGTCAAGGATATATAAGGTGTTTCACTTTCTTTCTCAAAATAGTACTTCCACATCTCTCAGATTTTCATGCATAGTAATATAATGAATGAGGATGAATGCTCACAACAGATACAACATGAAGGCATAATCAATTCAATGTAAGCCTAAAAGAGTTCAACACCCCTAAACTCGGTAAATCATGGTATATGCCCATATATAGCACAAATGGTAGAAGAATTCATTTGAAAGATGCATTTATCTTTTAAAATATAGTTATATTTTATTATAAGAAATGATAATATCAGCTCAAGCCCCTAACTCGGGCATTTCACGTCAACATGCTAGAATAGTTAACTCAAACTCCTCTCTCGAGAAATCTCATGTAAAACATGCTCTCTCAAAGCAATTAGTATCATAAAAGACCTCCACACGAGCTAAGCAATACAAATAAACTCCCACAGAGGCGAAGTAACAAAAATAAGCCCCCACACGAGCGTGCTCAACAGCTCCCAATATCTCAATTTCATGCTACTATTCTATCCCATAGTCTTTTTCATAAGTATGATTAACTACCCAACCCACTGTAGAAGAAGGATAAGTCAAACCTAATTCGAAGGCCGAAACTTCACTCAAATCACTCTATCGGTGCTTGTCCTCTATTAATAGCCCAGGAATGATCCCCAACTATCAAGAATGGAAAGTACTCATCAACAAGTTTTCAACTATACCCATATTGCTAAGGTTAGAAACTGAGGTTAAAATTGTCCGAAAATCTCATTGCAATCGAATAGGTTAAAATCAAAATTTTATTTGATAAACGTATTCATCAAGTAAAAACAAAGTTTGTGGGTGAAAATCCAATCAATAACGAGTAAGAATTGAGTTTCAAATCAAAAAAATTCTAATTTTCTAATTTGGGGGGGGGGGGACCCAAAACCCTCATTTGAAATCTTGATTTTGAAGTATTTTTGAAAGATAAAATTCGAAGAAATTGATATAGAATCGATAAAAGAACTTAGCTACACGACTTTTTCTCAAAACTTTACTCCAAGATCCCCTCTCCTAAGCTTCCAAGGATTGAAAATGGTGTGATATGAAAAATGAGGAAGAAACCTGAAGTCAAGGTTATGTCCAGGTGAAAATTATACATTGCAATCGCGAGCAGCTAATTCTTGCGATAGCGAGTCTCTTCGACCCAACTCATCGTGAACGCGAGACAATCCATCGCAATCGTGAAGAACACTGAGCACACTCATCACGAACGCATGACCTCCATTGCGATCACGATGGGTAATTTCACCTGCACCAGAAAACCAGCAAACCGGCTAAGACCAAGTCCAAAAAGTCTCTAAACAAACCCTCAGAATTCGTTGGGGGCACGATAAAAATTTACCGAATATGCTACCCCACTAAATTCGATATTTCGGATTCAATGAAAATGTCAAATTTCCAAAAAAAGATTGATATGACAGAAATATCCCCTCAGGGCCCTTTTTAGACCAAAAACTTAATTTTTTGCCTACACACTCAAATCACAGCCTAAGATCTCGGGTCTTTAACCAACCACCCTACTAGACCAAAATCAACATATCGGACTCAACAGAATTGATAAAATTATGATCTGACACTCAAATCACGAAATATTGACCAAAGTCCACTATCTCAACATAGCTCAACTCAAAAGGCTCAAAACACCAAAATCTAACCCTGATCACATCGGGAATCATGTCAATCATCTCCGCAACACCTAATAAACATGATAACGCTAGGGGGAAGGGCAAATGATTATTTCATAATAACGGGTACATTGGGACGTTAACGGGTAAATCCATAGAACTGGTTAAGATTCTAAAGAAGAGGAAGATTAATATAGCTTGTGTCCAGGAGACAAAATGGGTCGGCTCTAAAGCTAAGGAGGTAGACGGGTATAAGCTTTGGTTTTCTGGTAAATCGAAGTATAGAAATGGAGTAGGCATTTTAATAGACAGTGATTTAAGGGATCAGGTGGTGGAGGTTAGGAGAGTCAATGATAGGATGATGTCGATTAAAATGGTCGTTGAAGGGATCACGTTGAACGTTATTAGTGCTTATGCGCCCCAAGCGGGCTTGTGCGAGAAGGATAAGAGGCGCTTTTGGGAGGAGTTGGACGAGTTATTGGGAGGCATACCACCTACTGAGAAGCTTGTCGTGGGAGGGGATTTCAATGGGCACATCGGATTTATTTCGGGAGGGTATGATGATGTGCATGGGGGCTTTGGCTTCGGGGACAGAAATGGAGGAGGAACCGCACTGTTGGATTTCGCAAGAGCTTTCGGATTGGTGATAACCAACTCGAGTTTCCCAAAGAAGTAGGACCACTTGGTAACCTTCCGTAGTTCAGTGGCTAAAACTCAGATAGATTTTTTACTCCTCAGGAAGGATGATAAGGGTTTGTGCAAAGACTGTAAGGTCATCCCGATCGACAACCTTTTAACCCGACATAAGCTCTTAGTGATGGATTTAGGGATAAAGATGACAAGGACGAGAAGGGTCAGGGAAGAACGACTTAGGATCAGATGGGGGAGTTTGACAACGGTTAGTGCCCTTGAGATGGGAGAGAAATTGAAGGATATGGGGGCCTGGGATAGTAGTGGGGATGCGAACGATATGTGGGATAGGACAGCTAGTTATATTAGGGTTGTAGCAAAGGAAGTGTTAGGAGTCTCGATAGGTAGTCGTAGTCGGCATCGAGGGGACTGGTGGTGGAATGGAGAAGTGCAAGGGAAAGTGGAAGCAAAGAAGGTGGCGTATGCTAAGTTGATAGAGAGCAAGGATGAGGTGGAGAAGTGGACGAATGGAGAACTGTATAAGATAGCGAGGAAGGAGGCGAAGTCGGCGGTTGCAACGGCAAAAATGGCAGCTTTTGAACGTCTCTATGCTGAACTGGAAGAGAAAGGTGGGGACAGAAAATTATTCAGGCTAGCCAGGGCCCGGGAGAGAAGGGCACGCGATGTGGATCAAGTGAAGTGCATTAAAGACGAAGACGGAAAAGTATTGGTAAAGGAGACCCTTATCAAACAAAGATGGCAGTCATACTTCCATAAACTTTTGAATGACAAAGGGGACAGAGAAATTGTGTTGGGAGATTTGGAACATACAGGAAGGAGTCACGATTTTGGGGGTTGTAGGAGTATTACGGTCGATGAGGTTAAGGATGCTGTTCGTAGGATGCGCTGGGGAAGAGCGACCGGACCTGACGAGATCCCTGGAGAATTTTGGAAGAGTGCGGGCTCGGTAGGTTTGGAATGGCTGACTAGGTTATTTAATGTCATCTTTACGACGGCAACGATGCCCGTAGAATGGAGATCGAGCATCATGATCCCGCTTTACAAAAATAAAGGGGATAGCCAGAGTTGTGACAACTATAGAGGTATTAAGCTTTTAAGCCATACTATGAAAGTGTGGGAAAGAGTGGTAGAGATGAGGGTGAGGAGAGGCGTGTCTATTTCAGAGAACCAGTTCGGATTTATGCCGGGATGCTCAACTACAGAAGCCATCCACCTTATGAGGAGACTAATGGAGCAATATAGGGAGAGGAAGAGAGACTTGCATATGGTGTTCATAGACTTGGAAAAGGCTTACGATAAAGTACCACGAGAGATACTATGGAGATGTTTGGAGGCTAAAAGTGTACCTGTAGCGTACATAAGGGTGATCAAGGACATGTACGAGGGTGCCAAAACCAGGGTAAGAACAGTAGGAGGGGACTCAGAACACTTCCCAGTTATGATGGGGTTGCATCAAGGATCAGCTCTTAGCCCGTTCCTATTTGCCTTGGTGATGGATGGATTGACGCGACAAATTCAAGGTGAGGTGCCATGGTGTATGCTTTTTGCGGATGACATAGTCCTCATCGATGAGACTCGTAGCGGAGTTAACGCTAAGCTGGAAGATTGGAGACGCACCTTGGAGTCTAAGGGGTTTGAGTTGAGTAGGTCCAAGACAGAGTACCTAGAGTGCAAGTTCAGTGAGACACCTCAAGAGGTTGGTGCGGAAGTTAGGCTCGGGGAACAAGCCATCCAAAAGAGAAGTAGTTTTAAGTACCTTGGTTCTATCATGCAAGACAGCGGAGAGATCGACGAGGATGTCACACACCGTATTGGGGCAGGATGGATTAAATGGAGGCTCGCCTCCGGTGTGTTATGTGACAAGAAGGTGCCACCAAAACTTAAGGGCAAGTTCTACAAAGTGGTCGTTAGACCAGCTATGTTATATGGGGCGGAGTGTTGGCCAGTTAAGGTCTCCCACGTGCAAAAGAAGAAGGTTGCCGAGATGAGAATGTTGAGATGGATGTGTGGGCATACCAGGAGTGACAAGATTAGAAATGAGGCTATTCGAAAAAAGGTAGGAGTGGCCTCGGTGGAAGACAAGATGCGGGAAACGCGACTGAGATGGTTTGGATATGTGAAGAGGAGAGTCCCAGATGCACCAGTGCGGAGATGTGAGAGGCTGGCCATGGATGGTTTCAGGAGAGGTAGGGGTAGGCCGAAGAAATATTGGGGAGAGGTGATCAGACAGGACATGGCACATTTACGACTTACCGAGGACATGACCCTAGATAGGAGGGTGTGGAGGACACACATTAGGGTAGAAGGCTAGTACATAATAGTTTTATTCTCCCTTATTCGTAGACGTATTAACGCAATGTGATTTCTGGTATTTATGTTATTATCCAATAATAATATCTACTGTTTTTGTGCTTTGATTATACTATTGTTTGGACCGTATTTGTCATCTACTTATTTACTCTAATATTATTGTCTGACCTTTTTCTATGCTTTTATTGAGCCGGGGGTCTTTCGGAAACAGCCGTCCTACATTGGTAGGAGTCAGGTCTGCGTACACTCTACCCTCCCCAGACCCTACGATGTGGGATTTCACTGGGTTGTTGTTGTTGTATTAAATATGAGTCGAGTCAAATATTTTATTTATTTTTACTTGATTCATTTGACTCGACCCGTCTATTTGCCACCATAATCTTGAGGTCCCAAATCTAAAGGAAAGCCCCTGGTAACAAAAAATCACAAGATTTTAACTTAGTAAACTTCCCTTTCAATGGTCCCCATGCTTCTGAATGCTATGTTGGTCCCTTTCTTTGCTTCAAATAGAACCAAAAAAATCCCTTTTTGTTTATTTGATTTTGTTTTTGTTTAACTATTAGGTATTCACAATTCACTTCATGTTTAGAGCCTATTAAAAGGGAAAATGTTTTGTACAAAGAATTTGTTTGATTTTTGGTTTCAAATTCGAGATATTTGATTTGAAGGAATCTCATTCATCCCACCACATCTCTTCACAATAATTTGAAGCATCAAATAAGCTTGTGTCTTGACACCATTAATTGTTTTCAATTGCTTATTATGAAACAAATTTATTTGTATTTGATGTTTATTATATCAAACCTCCGAGTACGACACATGTATCGTGTGTATAGACTTCAATGATACCTATAATCACTTTACATTGCAACTCTAAATAAACTTGTTTAGATTTATATCAACAATGTGCAAATAAATTTTTTGAGAGTACAAAGACCATTTTCTTTAGTGCTATAGTTCAAATTGTGTTGTCTTGGAACGCTAAAAATGTTCCCTTGGGACTATATCATTATTTTAAGTAGGAAAGAGCATTTTACTTTTTAGATCTTGAGAAATTTAAATTCAGCGCCAATAATTTGTTGTTGTGATTTTGCTGGGTAAAATGATTAAGCTTTAAGCTAACCTACTATTCCTACACTGGACAACACTTTGAAGTATACAGTGGGATCCCAAGATATTCTCAAAGGGCACCTAAACTAGTCGATTATTTAATTTGACAGAATGACTAGGAGAGACTCCTAAACTTGATTTGAATTGTCAATTGAATTTTCTACTCACAATTTTATCAACTTAAAATTTAGATTTAATAAAATACAATATTTTAAATGTTTTTCTCATCCGATCAATATTCATGTAATACCACCAACTACACATGAATTTTCACATTATTTTTACCAACTCATTAAAAATTAAGTATTAAAAAATAATAGTATATAATGAAAATAAACGTGCCATATTTTCTATTTGCAATTTGAGCCAGTAAACAAATATATCAAAGGAACTACATGTTAGGAGAAAAGTGTATTATGAGTAAAATTCAAGCTAGAGAGAGAGAGTGCTTTCTTCGAAAGTAGAGCAAAAGAAAAATACATAAAGAAAGAATGATGGTTGGATATATTTTTCGACTAGGACAAGTATTTTTTTTGGTAGGGTGGCGACAACCTTCTTTTTATTTTTTATCGAAAATGAGAAGAGGAAGGGGTGAATTATTTTACTTTTTTTTTGGCCTTTTTTTTAAAAAATATTTTCTGATTGATTATATATATATATATTTGATGAAAATTATCATTCCACACTCTAAATATGCGTGAACAATAAATATTTTTCTAACTCAACAATATTGATGTCACATAAGTTTGATCAAAGGTCAGAGCTATTTAAAAGGTTGAGTTCATCGAGTTTTATTATTATTATTATTATTACTATCAAAGTAAACTTTACCAAATTTTGTGGTTCTTAATAATCATTTCGGCGACAATAAAAGCATGATAATTTCAATACCTTAAGGACTCTAATATGAGAAGAGATATAAACGCAAATATTTTATGAATTGATATATCTCATGGGATTAGTTATTTCGCCTTTTATAAGAGATAGCTAATCATACTATCTTAATTTATTCTATAGAATTGTTATTCTTTATTCTACCAACCAAACACGGAATAAACTAATTTCATATTTTATGTAAATATTATTATCCCTTATTCTGCATGCCAAAAGAGCCCTAAACTCATCCCTTAGTCATTTGAGCTTTGGTAGGAAAAGAGGAACTAGCAAGTAAGTGTACATTCATTCTCATGATATCCACGAAGAGTATTTATCAATATTTTTTCTTCCATATTAATTTTCTATATTTGCAAATATGATGATTGACTAAGAAGAAACTTTTTGAAAGGAAGATGACTATCATGTGACATCTCCTTGGAGGAAATGCCTAGGCAATGTTTCTCTATGATCAATAATTCAATATACATCTGGACAATATAGCCTCCTAATCTATATATACTAAGATATCATTTATACAATGTCTAAGGGTTTATGATTGGATTTTAGTATCCATAGGCTAAGCTTTATGTGCTAATTAACATGCAATTATAAAATGGGGATTTCATGTTTACATATCAGAGTATAAGCCCCTAATTATAATTTTTCATGTTTACATCAGAGTAAACCCCTAATTATAGTTTTTCATGTTTACGAGTAAGCCCCTAATAATTTGTGGGCCCTAAAGTGAAATCAAGGAGTCAAAAGTTGTTGCCGAGCTAATCTAGATTAAGAGATAACGGTAACAAAATATAAAAGGTGTAACATGCAACCTCTTTTGAATTTTTGGTAAAAAGAATTCTAAAAAAGTCAGGGACCTCTTGTTTGTACCTAATTATATTTACATCAAGGATCAAGGATATCTCTTGTATACTTTTTTGTGTAACTAGTAAAATCTCGAGACATAAAAGTATGTATTATTATTAAATTTTTAATTTTGAAATTAGTTAGTTGATATAAACATTCCATACGAATAAATTTTTTATCTATCTATCTATATATAAAATTTCTCAAAAGAGATATTTGTCCTTGACTCTCTCCCTCTCTTGAAAGTTTGCATTACAATAAATTCATTTTTCTTTGTTGACTAAGAAATACTTGTTGTTTTTTTGGCTCGAATTAGGATCGTATTAATAGTACGAAAGAAAAGTAATACTCCATCCGTGCGCTTAATGTTGTATGTACTTATGTCGGTTTTATTGGAAAATGCAAATCTGTAGTTTAAATTTGAATTGTGACAAATCTTGTTTTTAAAAAATGAAGTGAACGTGTTGGTACATATATAATACGGAGTATTAGACATGATCAAGGAAGTATGTTAATGAATTTTGAGACGATTTAGACACTGTCGTCTCGATCATAAGACTATTAAAGTAACGGATTGGAACTTCAATTTTTGGGGCCCTCATTTTTTTCTAAAGATGTATTATATTTATTTTATTAAAAAAATCTCATGTACTATTAAATTTGAAAAGAATTTTTTGGGGAGAAAATATAATAATGTTTTACCTTTATTTAATATGGAGATTATTGTAATAATTGAGAAATTGAATAATTTAGGTAATTACAGTGTCATTTCTACGTTGTTACCTATTTTGTTCCCTCATTTATATTTTTTTTTCTTTTTTACCCCTACCTAGGGTAGTTCTCATTGTTTTTGATCTCTTGGTAACTCAAACTCACAACATTCAGGTTGGAAGTGAGAGGTGCTTATCATTCGAGCAATTATATTTTTATTGAATATTCAGAAGTCTCCAAACGCTCAAATTTTCTGCATTATACAAAATCTATTGTTGTATGTTTAAAAAATATATTTTTTGATGTTTTTTTCAAATTTCAAACATTGCAACAAGTAATCATTATATTAAAGCAACACAACACTATTTCGATATCATTATATCAAATTTAGCGCAATACAATTTCGATATCGTTATATCAACTTAGAAAATTTTTTATACATGTCACTACCCGACCCACCATAACTGGCACCCACAATAACCCTCTAGTGGGGGACCATTTTTACAGACCAACTTATAAAACTTAAGAGATAACAATTAAAGACTTATGGAAGCAGGAATAAAACCAGAAATAATATCAAGTTCCCATAAACTCAATCAACAATTTTAATAACAACGAAATGCGGAAACTTCTCAGGAACTGAAAGTTGTCCGTACAAAAACTCTAACTAATAGTCAATATAAGAAGGGAAACACTCCCAAAAACTAAGTCATAATATTAAAACAGTGTCTGGATTTTTAGTCCTAAAAAGGGACTAGAACGTAGAAGAGTACATATCAGCTTGAAACAAACAGCTTACCTTTGAACTCGAACAAGCTAACTCTTCTAACCAAGGTCTTTCCGCAGCCGGGTGAATATGCCCTGTATTCAATAAAAGGCAGAGCAAGAGTAGTACCAGTACACAAAAATAATGGTTTAATGGTAGGATCACACGGTTAGCCAGTAATCAGATCATAGACAAGAAAATTCCACACAATAGGCATATACATATACAGAATAAGTCAACTAATCTCAAGTTCAACTATCTTCAGCAATATCACAACTCAATATCTTCTACATGCTATAATTTCACACAAGGGTCCTCTCAAGGGACCTACAAACAATCAACTTTGTGTCGGAACGTGACACCCAATCCAAATATGTGTCGTAACGTGACACTCAATCCAAATATGTGTCGGAACGTGATACCCGATCCAAATATATATCGGAATATGACACCTGATCTAAATATGTATTGGAACGTGACACCCGATCCAAGCATACCACAATCACAAATACATTCAGTATTTATAGTAATTATATCACAAAGAACAGGTTCATCACAAAAACAGGCCAGCAAGTAATCATTTCACACATAATCTAGCATATTTCCACATTCATATACACACATGCATATCATGAAGCAATTTAACAAGTATATAAAACACATACGGAAAACTAGACCATCACCTACCTCAAATTCAAGCTTCAACAACTTTACAATGCAAAAGTCTTCCCTTTCCGGCTCGTTTTTCTCATTCTTGGTCTAGAAAATAATAAATACTTATAAAGGATCAACACAATGGCCTAACTATAATGAAATATAACACAATTTACACACTAGGCCAAAGCCATGATCCTAACCCCACCCTAGGGCTATTTCCCACCATTAGTTTTTAGTTTAAACCCTCCCCTAATGATTAACAATCATAGTTCTAGGTTTTAGAAATCAAAGAATGAATTTAGGGAGTAAAATTCTTACCTTAAGCGTGAAAATCCGTGGGAAATTGATAGAAATCGCCCTAAGTCGCCTCCTGAAGTTTTTGGAATAGTTTTTGCAAAAAAAGACCGTTCTGGGGTTTTTCTCCGACTTAAGTCATGTCTGCCCCGCTCTAGTGGGACCCATCCCGCTCTGACGAGTTGCATAGAAATAGAGAGCTCAGAGTTTGAGCTCCAAGCCCCCATTTCAAAATATACCCTCTTTCCAAGATGTACTAAAATATACCCTTCATGCTAAATTTAATTCCGGGAGTTTTACACATCCGAATGAGATTCTGCGAAGCAGTAAATGCTTCGTATCATCTTGGATATCACTATATCCAATAAAATTAGAGATTTGACCTCCCACATTCACATGATCACCATAGACTTCACCAGACTCAAAATTTATCCAATTCTGGCCTAGTCTAAATTTTACCGAGGTTACTACCCGAAGTTTTCTAGCCCAAAATCCTTCTCCATTGGTCTATTCCTAACGACGTGGATAGGTCATTATAATAAATACCAATTTATCCATCACTCATCCCCGAGTGACTAACTAGGGTTAACAGGGCTAAAGTAAACATATAGTAGTATATGTTTCATCGAACAGTTAAGGATACTTGTCTCGCATGTCTTTCTTAGTTTCTCAAGTAGCTTCCTCCACCGAATGATGTTTCCATTGCATTTTAACCATATTGATCTCCTTAGTTCTCAACTTTCAAACATCATGATCAAGAATTCAACTGGCTCCTCCTCATACTGAAGTTCCTTGTCTAATAACACTGAGTCTCATTTAATGATGTAGTCCCCATCTCCATGGTACTTTTTCAGCATGGATACATGAAACACCGAGTATACCCCAGATAAGATAGGTGGTAAGGATAATCTATACATCACTAGCTCTACATAGTCAAGAATTTTAAAAGGGCCAATATAGCGAGGACTGAGTTTGCCCTCCTTGCCAAATCTCATCACCCTTTTAATGGGTCACACTTTTAGAAGTTGTTTCCCACCAGCCTCGAATGTCATATCTCTTACTTTTTGGTTAGCATACTCCTTTTGGAGACTCTGAACCGCTAGAAGCTTAGCTTGGATGCTTCTTACCTTATCCTAGGCATCCCTCACTAAGTCAATCCCCAATGGATCCACTGCCCCAGCTTCAAACCACCATATGGGAGACCTGCATCTCCTCTTATATAGGGCTTCGAATGGTGCCATATCAATACTAGAGTGGTAGTTATTATTGTAGGAGAATACACAAGGGCAAGAATTTGTCCCAATGTCCCCCAAAGTCTATAACACATACCCTCAACATCACTTAGGTAGTCCTTTTCGACTGCCCGTCTGTTTGTGGATGGAAAGTCGTACTGAAAGTGAGTTGAGTGTCCAACTCTTCATGCAACTTTTCCTAAAATTTGGAAGTGAACTGTGTACCACAGTCTGAAATAATAGAAAGGGGCATCCCATGCAGCCTTACTATCTCCTTCACTTAAATCCTAGCCAGCTGTTGTACATTGTAGTCCATTCTAACTAGGATGAAGTGTGCTGACTTTATTAACCTGCCAACCACCACCCAAATGGAGTCATAATTTCCCAAAGTCTTGGGAAGTCCCACCACGAAGTCCATGCCTATTTTCTCCCACTTCCATTCCGGAATGGACATTCTTTGAAGCAAGCCTACAGGTCTTTGGTGTTCATATTTCACTTGTTGGCAGTTCTGATACTTGGCTACATATTCAGTTATGTCTTTCTTCATACAAGGCCACCAATATAACTGTTTCAGGTCTTGATACATCTTAGTCACTCTTGGGTGAATAGAGTATCATGAACCATGATATTCAGACAAATCTTCTAAATTAGTCCATTTATCCGAGGAACACAAATCTTTTCCCTAAAGTGAAGCACCCCACCTGCATCAAGTGTTGAGTCTTGATCTTTGCCCATCAACACATTTTCTCTAATTTCATTTAAGTTAATATCTTCAAACTGTTTGGTTTTGATCTCTTCTATAAAAGTGGGCCTTAGATCAACTTCGGCCATTATTCCATCTTTCTTTGAAATACCTAGCCTAAAAACATGGCCTCCAAAGCCAGAATTTCTCTAGCCAGGGACATTTGAAGGGCTCCCAAATAGGCTAGACTGCCCATGCTCACCGGTTTCTGGCTCAGTGCGTCTGCTACCACATTAGCCTTACCTGGATGGTGATATCAGTCTTTAAGAAACTCCATCCACCTTTTCTATCTGAAATTCAAGTCCTTCTGGGTGAACACATGTTGTAGGCTGCGGTGATCCATAAACACCTCACACTTGGCACCATACAGATAATGTCTCCAGATTTTTAGTGCAAACACTACCGCAACCAACTCCAAGTCATGAGTCAGGTAATTCGTATCATCCACATTCAATTGTCAAGAAGCATATGCTAAAACATTCTTATCATGCATCAACACAATACCCAAATTAGAATATGAAGTATCACAATATAAAATGAAGTCTTTACCTTCGACCGGCAGGGTCAGGATAAGTGTTGTGGTTAGAAGAGTCTTGAGCTTTTGGAAGATCTCTTCACACTTATAAGTCCACTCGAATGGCACATCCTTTTTAGTCAGCTTGGTCAAGTGAATAGCAATAGAAACAAAGTTTTTTACGAACCATCCAGTCCCACAAAACTCCTAACCTTAGTCACGGAACTAGGCCTAGCCCAGTTTTTAACTGTCTCAATCTTTTGTGAGTCCACGATTACCCCCTTCCTTTGAAATAACATGGCCTAAAAAGGCAACTGAAAGCAGCCAGAATTCACACTTAGACAATTTTGCATACAACCTTTGTCTCCCCAAAATACCTAACACAATTCGAAGATGATCTAGATATTTCTATTCACTCTTTGAATACACCAATATATCATCTATAAATACTATCACGAATGAATTCAGGAACGGTTTGAATAACCCATTCATTAAACTTATAAAGGTTGCAGGTGCATTGGTCAACCCAAAGGACATTACTAAAAATTCATACTGTCTATACCTGGTTCTAAAAGTTGTTTTAGGCACATCCTCATGACTAATTTTCAACTGGTGATACTCAGACCTGAGGTCAATCTTTGAGAAAATTGAAGCACCCTACAACTGGTCAAAAATGTCATCAATACGAGGCAAAAGATATTTATTTCTGATGGTGACCTTATTCAGTTGTCGGTAGTCAATGCATATTCTCATAATACGATCCTTTTTCTTGACAAACAACACTGGAGCACCCCAAGGGAAAGCACTAGGACGAATGAACCATTTGTCAAGAAGCTCATAAATCTGAGCCTTAAGCTCTCTTAACTCTGCCGGAGCAATACGGTAGGGAGGAATGGAAATTGGACGAGTACCCGGCTCTAAGTCAATGCATAAATCTATATCTCGATCAGAAGGTATACCAGAAAAGTCTGAAGGAAAAACTTCTAAAAATTCACATACTACTGGAATAGACTCAATAGTAGGAGACTCTACCTCCATATTCTGGATGTAGACCAAGTAAGACAAATAACTCTGCCCCACTATTTTTCTAGCCTGGAGAAAGGATATGACCTTAGCTGGCTTAGGCTTGTACACCTCTTTCCACTCTAACCTTTTCCTCTCCAGGATATCTAGAGCCACAATTTTTGTATTACAATTAAGTACAACAAAGAAGGGGGATAACCAAGTCATGCCTAAGATCACATCAAAATTTATCATGTCTAGGATCACTAAGTCAACCCAAATCTGGCATCTCATAGACACAACAGAACAAGCACAATACACATAGGTGATTATGACTGACTCTCCAACAGGGACAGAAACATGAACAGAAGTATCCAATATAATACATAGTCCATCAAAACCCAAGGGATATTTTACATACACATAGGAATAAGGGGAACCTGGATCAAACAAAGAAGTAGCCATCCGATCATATACAAAAATAGTACCTATGATAACTATGCCAGACGCCTTTGCCTCGGTATTGACCTAAAATACATAAAAATGAGACCGATCATCTTGACGGGCTACCTCCCTGCACGGCTGGGCTGCTCCTCGTCCTAAACTATTATTATCTCGACCTCCACGATCTCTCAGATTTCCTCCTCGCCCACCCTGTACACATCCTCTGCCATTGCCCCCTCCAGCTGCTAGGACCAATACTCTGGCCTGCTAGGGTGCTGAAACTGTCCCGTAAGGGTAAGGGCACTCCCTCCATTTATGGCCCGTCTCTCTACAATTAAAAAAACACGATCAAAGGATGAGGAGCTACTTGGGAATGATGCTCTCTAACCCTCATGGGCCGGACGCTGCGGTGGAATACCTGAAAAAACTGCAAGTAGAAACAGGCAATACTAACTGGCCGGGCAGCAATCACCGGCCTATCTGACCCTCTAGAATAGGATCCCTAGAAGTTACCTGCACTCTTCGGCTTCTTAGGCAAAGCTTTGGCTTGCCCATCTTTTCTCACACCTTCAACCTTCTTAATAAAGTCTGTGACTTTATTGAAACGCCTGCCAGACGAAGTCATATGGACAGAAAGTACCTACAACTAGGGGTTCAACCCCTTCACAAACAACTTTATCCTCTCCTCATCTATAGTGACCAGCTAAGTAGCGTACCTGGACAATGCATGAAACTTGGACTTATAATCGGCCACTGATAGCCCTCCCTACTCAAGGGCCAGAGACTCTTCCTTTTTTCTGTCTCTCAAATTACGGAGCATATATTTTTCTAGGAATAGGGTATGAAAATGAACCCAAGTAAGTAGGGGAAACACAGGTGAACGACACTTCACATAATCCCTCCACCACTTCTTGGCCTCACCCTGCGGCTAAAAATTCACAAATTCTACTCTATGCTGATGCACTATACCCTGCTTGTGCAATCTCTCATAGCAATCAAGAATCAACTCATAGGAATCATCATTTTCAATACCATGGAAGACCAGAAGTTTGAGCTTGAGGAACTTGATGGCATGTCATGGTCAGTACCGGTCATCACAAGACCCATTAGTGGTCTAAAAAGGCATTACTGCCTACCACCTTGCCTGGTAGCGGAGCTGCAGTAGTAACAGGATGAGCAACATGAGTTGGTGCTGCAAACATGATGGGAATGTCTCCTGTGCCAGCCAACCCACTCAAGAAAGCCATGATCTACTGGGCTAGTATGGGGTCTAGAAGGAGAATAACAGTAGCCCCGGTCTAGGTGTTTTCTTACTGCTCAGAATGCTCTTCCTCTTCTCCAACTCCTTTCTCTCCTTCTAACTCATTCTGGAGAGCAGGAGGGCCCTCATCTACTAGCACCTCCTCAATAGAAATTTCCACTCTGGCAGGTTCTGCTCACTCGCTGCACTTGCCTCACCTCTTTCTCCTGTCTCTCCCTCTTTCATGCCCTTGAACGACTAGCTCTTCTTCTGGCTCCACTAGAGCTATGGGCCTAACACCATTATAGTGAGTGTTAACTATCTATAGACAAGAGAGTGAAAGAGGTTAGATACCAATTTGGATCATTAGATACCAATTGGAATTAAGTTATAGCACGAAGAAAAGAAGATAATGAAATTTTTCCTAAAATCCTGTAGCCTCTCGAAGAAAAGTACAGACGTCTTCGTACCATTCCGCAAGACTCTACTAGACTCATTTTGGTATGAAAAGATCAACGAACCTAGGCTCTAATACCAACTTTGTCATGAACCCGACCCGCTATGACTGGTACCCATAATAAACCTCTAGTGGAAGAACTATTTTTACAGCCCAACTTATCAAACTTAAGAGATAATAATTAAAGACTTGCGGAAGCAGGAGTAAAATCAAAAATAATACTGAGTTTCCATAAAGTCAACCAATAATTTTAATAACAATGAAATGCGGAAATATCTTTTGAACTGAAAGTCATTCATACCAAAACTCTAACTAATAGTCAATATAAGAAGGGAAACACTCCCAAAAATCATGTCATAATACTAAAACAGTGTCTGGAATCTTAGTCCTGGAAAAGGTACTAGAACATAGAAGAGTCCATGGCAGCTTGAACAAGCAGCTCACCCTTGAACTCGAACAAGCTCACTCTTCTAATCAAGGTCTCTCCGCAGCCGGCTGAATATGCCTTATACTTAATAAAAGGCAGAGAAAGAGTAGTATCAGTACACAAAAATAATAGTGTACTAGTAGGATCACGTAGTTAGCCAGTAAGTGGATCATAGACAAGTAAATTCCACACAATAGGCATATGCATATATAGAATAAGTTAACTAATTCAAGTTCAACTATATTCATCAATATCACAACTCAATATCTTCCACATGCTATAATTTCACACAAGGTTCCTTTTAAGGGACCTACAAACAATAAATTTTGTGTCGGAATATGACATCCGATTCAAATATGTGTCGGAACATGACATCCGATCTAAATATATATCGAAATGTAATACCGAACCAAATATGTGTCGGTACATGACACCCGATCCAAATATGTTTAAAAATATGACATCTGATCCAAGTATATCACAATCACAAATACATTTAGTATTTACAGTATTTATATCACCAAGAACAGGTTCATCACAAAAAATAGGCCAACAGTGATTATTTCACACATAATCTAGCATATTTCCATATTCATAGACAGACATGCATATCATGAAGCAATTTAACTAGTATATGAAATATATATGGAAAACTAGACCATCACTTACCTTAAATTCAAGCTTCAACAACTTTACAATGCAAGAGTCTTCCCTTTCTGGGGCTCATTCTTCTCGTTCTCGATCTAGAAAATAGTAAATATATATAAATGATCAACACAATGGCCTAACTATTATGAAATATAACACAATTTACATAATAGTCCAAATCCATGAACCTAACCCCACCCTAAGTCTATTTTTCACCATTAGTTTTTAGTTCAAACCCTCCCCCAATGATTATAACTATAATTCTAGGTTCTAGGAATCAAAGGATGGATTTAGGGTGTAAAATCCTTACCTTGAGCGTGGAAATCCATGGAAAATTGATAGAAATCGCCCTAGGTCGTCTCCTGAAGGTTTTGGAACATTTTTTGCAGAAAAAAACCATTCTGGGGTTTTTTATCGGCTTAAGTCAGTTTGCCCCGCTCTAGCAGGTTACACGGAAATAGAGAGCTTAGAGTTTGAGCTCTAAGCCCCAATTTCACAACATACCCTCTTTCCAAGACGTACTAAATATACCCTTTATACTAAATTCAATTTTGAGAGTTTTACTCGTCCGACTGCGATTCCGTGAAGCCGTAAATAATTCGTTTCATCTTTGCTATCAACCTATCCAATCAAATTAGAGCTTTGACCTCCCATCATTCACATGATCACCCTAGACTTCACCTGACTCAGAATTCGTCCAAGTCTGGCCTAGGCTAAATTTTTCTGGCTCTAAATCCTTCCTTATTGGCCTATTCCTAGCGATGGGGACCGATCGTTACAATGCAGATTTTATTATTCTAACTGTATATTATAATTTTCTATTAAATTTTGCATTGTTTACATTTTTCTTCATAAGTAATGTATACATCCTACTCTCCACAACCTCACTTGTAGGATCACACTAGGTATTTATTGTCATTCAATTAATATATGTTAACTGGGGGGGGAAGGCAAGGCCTCTTTATAAAGTTTGATTTAGGTCCCCAATCTTGTTGAGACGATCCTGAATTTAGAAATAAGCTAGCGTTTGGCCCCAAATTTCCAAAGATTCTTGACAAAATATTTTTGGGTGAAGTTTTGGTAAAATTTCACCGGGCCTTTGGCCACAAATTATTCCAAGAATATTTGACTATTTCAAAAAAATATTAATTTTTACCCGTAAGTTTTAAAAATTATTTAAAATATCCATAAATTTGTATTATCATTTTATAATGAACATATTTAGTTAAAAAAACTTATAACATAATTGATAACAATCAACAACAACAAAATAACAATATGGACAAAAATAATACATTAATTGAATTAAAAATAAATTATTTTGTTTTCTCAATCTTGTCACTCAAACTATTCTTTTTCGAAAGAGCAAGTAACAAACTATTCTTTTATTAATGGATAGATATGTTATTTAATGGTGTTGGTTGGCCACGTTAATGGAGTAAGTTAGTAGATAAATATTAGTTGGAATTAATAAATTATGGTGTTTTATAAAATATAAAAGTTGGAGATAATTTCTAAATTTTTAATACTTTCCAAGTTCTCAAGTTCTAGTTTTTTTCTAAAACTAAGGAACATGGGATATTTACTAAAAATATTTTCCAAGTAATAACAAATTATATGGCCAAACACTAATTCTTAATTTTTTCAAGTTTTTCTCAAAAACTATTTGAATCCAAACGACACCTAAGTATGTAATATGAATATTTTCTTATCGGCTAAAAATATCTCATGAACTTTGATGGAGGATGGATGGAACAATAATAATGTAATGGAAGTGTAAACATTAAATTATATTGGATTTAAATCCGTAAATTAATTTGGACTATACTAAATTCAAGAAAATAGTCTAAATGATGTGGCAAACCAAGTCAAATAAATTATCCACTAAAAGCACACCATATGTCAAAGTTATGTGGCAATCCAAGTCAAATTAAATGAGCCATTAGAATCATGTCACGTGCCAAAATTATGTGACAATCTAAGTTAAATTAAATAAGCCACTAAAATCATGTCACGTGTCGAAGTTATGTGGCAATCCAAGTCAAATTAAATGAGCCACTAAAATCATGACATGTGTATATGTGACATGTTCTGACCAATCAAATTAAAATTCTTCACCAAAGAAATCTGATTGGTCAATTCAAACCAACCAATCAAATCACACCCTCATACCACTCCCTACAACTATAAATAGGGGTCCTCATTATTCTCAGAGGAGAGTTTTTCAAGAACAAAAAGCAAGAAGAGAGCTTGTGGATCAAATGTCACAAATTTTCTATAATAAAGTTACAAAGTTCAAGTAATCAAATTCAACCTAAAGTTCAAGACCAAGAACGAAGAAAAATATCAAGAAGTTCAAGATCAAGTTATTTAATTTTCTCGACTCGAAAATTTATTGTTTACAGGAAGGAGAGAGATCTATTATATCTGCACGATTCTATATTGCTCACATGTAATAACTACAAGTTCAATTATTGTTGTTGTTATACGTAATAACTACAAGTTCAAGTTCAATAACATATGAGAATGAAGCAGTGTGAACGGAAAATTTTACTGTGTGAGAGACACAATCAAGTGTGAGGCTTCTTTACTTTTTTGACACATGGATAGTGGGGCTCCTCTATTTAATTTTATAATGAAAGCAAATGAAAAATACTAAGGATCTTTTTCGTTTTTCGTCATAAAATGTATTTCTTTTTTTTTTTCAAAATAATTTTTTCCCTTTATTTTAAAATTAGTATTTTGTTACGAAAATTTCAAATCTGTCTTGAAGCTGTATTTTAAATTTGAAAAATAGCTTAGAAGTTATTTTTTAATTCATTTTTCATTTTTGAAGTTATATTTAAGTATATTCAAGTACGAAGATTATTTTAAAAATTATTTACAAAAAATATAACTAAAAACATAACTTTATCTTTAATTCTAACTCTATAAATTACAAATAAAATAAATATTCGAAATTTATAATCAGACGTCTTCTAAGTAAATTTATATAATAAAAAAAGCATTGTACAACAAAAATGGAGGGGCCAAAATATCATTTTTCTCTCCTAACTTGAATCTTTGTTGATCACATTTAACACCAAGCAAAGTAGTAATAACATTTTCATCC
Organism: Solanum dulcamara; assembly: GCF_947179165.1. Classification (NCBI taxonomy): domain Eukaryota; kingdom Viridiplantae; phylum Streptophyta; class Magnoliopsida; order Solanales; family Solanaceae; genus Solanum; species Solanum dulcamara. The sequence continues at coordinate 17,217,072 of NC_077239.1, forward strand.
AAGCAAAAATACACCATTGCAAATCGACTAATCTGTTTACAAGTTGCAGGATCTTCACCTAAATTAAGGATAGCGGAATGATGGAGTTCTTGGCATTACTTTTTTTATTATTTTTATTTTATTATGATATTATATTTGCTGATAGAAGGTGATATGTATTTCGTAAAATTAATTTAGATGTGCGAAAGTTGATATAAACACTGCACACATTTTAAAAAAGGGACATTATACTTGGTAGATTTCCCTTTTGACTTTCAGAGTTGATATTGCGATTATACTGGTGCGTACAAATCTACTTGTGAGCAAAACACTATTTATTTTTGTACAAATTTAAAACATGAAAATGTTATTTTAGCTGTTTTAATTTATGTGAAAGGTGTTTGACTTGATATGTGAACAAATTTTGACGGATAAAGTATTTATTAATAAAAATAGGATCAATATAAAAATTTGGTCCAATTTTTATTCTAGAAATAACGATTCCAATAAAACTACACATTCAAAGTTAATGGTGAAAATTTTAAGTAGACTTTTATAACATCACAAAGATTTTTTATTTTTTACATACCACAAACTGCAATGAATTATATTTGAAATATGAACTAATAAAAATGAATAAATAAATATTGTCACGATTTTGATCCATCGTAAGTAGCACCCAAAACCAATTTCTAACCCAACTATACCAAACTAAGGACCAAACATGCATTTAGACAAATGAAAATAGTTTAAAATAATTAAAAGTCGAGTTTTCATAAACTCAATCAAGATTTTAAAATGAATATTGAGGAAATAAACTCCCTTGAACCTGAAAGTCATTGTATTAAAATTCTATCGAAGTCTAGAAATATGGAGATGCAACTCCATCAAGAAAATAATAAACTAAATATTTGAATGTCTATGTCCGAAAAGATGGACAAAAGCTAAGAGTAATCATGACAGATTGAACAAATGGCTCACCTTGAATTCAAGTAGAAGTGGTCTCACAGTTGAAGTCTTTTATCAGTCGCCTGAATATGTCATATACTAAAAAAATATAGACACAAGTGCAAAATCAGTACACAGATATAGTGTACTGATAGGATCACACAACTAGTTTCGGATATATAAAATATGAACAGAAAATCACAACACAGTAAAACAGATGATACACAATTACATCACAAACACAGCAATATCCGGACTCCCAGTCCTTAACTTGAATCAGTTCTGCAAATAAGCATGATTAGTCACAATTACGACAATCAATCTAGTTCTCTCATGGAACCCACATATAACTTGTTAGTGTACCAGCGTGGTACCCGATCCCAAACATAGTTAATGTACCGGCGTACCCGATTCAATTATACATGTGTGGTACCCGATCCAAATAAACTGTCATGGTATTCGATCCAAAAAAATCACACATCACAATCACAACCACAATGAATAATAATCATATTGTACAACCAAGTAAAACATTCAATCTATGCAATTTGATCACATTTACTATTTCAACTCATATTCCTTCCTTTTACCTAATCAATATCATGCATGCAATACGAATGAAGTAGTTAACAAGCACATATAACACAAAGGTAAAAATCCAACCATCACATACCTCGAATCAAGCATGAATGCTCTAAAGAACCCAAACTTTTCCCTTTTGAAGTGGCTTGGTTTGTTCTTGGTCTAAAACAAATACAAAATATAATAATCAACTATCAATGGCCTAAATTATCCGAATTATAACTCAAATTCTAACTCTTGTCCAATTCCATGATCATCCCACCCAACTAGAATTTTTTCTACCATTAATTTCAAGTCAAGAACCCTATCCAATGGTAATTCCTATAGATTCTAAGGTCCAAGAATCAAATTCAAGTTAGAGGAGTAAACAATGTACCTTTACTGAAGAATTTGGTGAAAAACTGAAGAAAAATTAACTTAAGTCACCTTTTACTCTCCCAAGAATGAAATTGCAGAAATAAAAATAGTTTTGGAGCTTTTCCTTGTTAATTTTGCGACTATCCCACTATAGTGGGCCCCATCCCGCTATACCGGACCCGTCATAGCGAGTTCACTGCCGACATAGCAGTTTTCACATCGAAAGTAAATCATAAATTCTCCCTCAAATCCTTATTTTGCAACACAATGTCAAACCTTAATATTTCAAAATAACTCTTTCACGCCAAGTTCGATATAGGGAATTCTACTCACCTGAATTCACTTCTAAGAAGTCATACACACTGCTTAATGCCTTAGATATCATAAAATCAAATCCAAGTATCACGACCCAACTCCGTAAGCCGTGATCGATGCCCAAGTTGGGCACCCATATGTACCTTTAGCCCCACTTAGCATGTTAGCAGAATGAACAAAAGCAGAAATCAAAAGATATCGCTAGAAAGCGCACGAAAATAGATGTAGCACATGAAGGCTGTTAAGACCGTCACTGAACACAAGCCCAAAACACATATACAGGACCCACAATATAAGTCTACAGACCTCTACAGAATGATAGCATAATCATATGACGGGATAGGGCCCCGTCGTACCCTTAACCATCACGTATAAATATACAACAGAAGAGTTAGTACCAAAATAGGGCTCCTGACAAAGGAGCACTATTAACCAATAGGGTGGATGTCCTAAGCGAGCGGATCAGCAAACCGAGCATCTGTACCTGCGGGCATGTAACGCAGCCCTCGAAGAAAGAGGGTCAGTACAAAAAATATACCGAATATGTAAAGCAAGGACTGTAATAAATAAAGTCATTACCAGAACAGAACGTGCAAAACAAAGGCAAAATATCCTGAAATATCAAAATGCTTTTTACAACCTTGATAATGCAAGTGGAAAAACATATGCCATATCCGGCTCCATTACGGGACTCGGTGAACAAAATATGGTCGCTACCCCGTCACTGGTGCCACAGCACAGCATACATCCAGAATAGGGAATATCTCGATAATAAATCATATCATATCAGATGGTCATATCACAACATATCATATCATACGTGTACATGGCATAGCATAACTCCACAAACTCATGTACAGGGCGTACTTTCCCCCTCATATCGGGATACGGCGAACAATGCAGAGAGGTACGCACGATAACAAACCTGGCCTATGCTCAGTAAAGGAAGCATTGAGGCATCCATGAGTGGAGTAGTGAGAAACTATATGCAATTTAAATCATATTTGAGACTCGATGGAATAATCAAAATGAGCTATCATTCAAAATTAAGACAAGAGTCATATCAAGTACCTTTTGAAAGTCACTATGGATTATATCAAAATAGAACTTCTAGAATCATATACTCGTATCAAAGCGTAATAAAATATCTTTTGAAAATCAAGAAATTGACCATCCTAGTGGCTCTAGGAATAGGAACTTCCTAGGATTCATATAAAATTCATATATTTGTTTCCATGCCAAAAGAAAGATTAGCTTTTCATACCTATGTCAAAACATGCCAAGAGAAAGAATAAGCTTTACATACTTATGGCAAAGACATGCCAAAAGAAGGAATGGTTAGCTTTACATACCTCTTACGGATTACTCCTAATACGTCCGCCTCGTCATTTCTTGAACCTATTTAACATGAAAGTAATACTAAGATTAATAACCTTTCACTTTCCAATTTCCAACTCTACATCCACGTATCCCTGGAAATTATTTCCTTATCCATTTTCCTTAACTAGCTTGTTACTAGCTCCGAAGTTACCGAAAATTAGGTAGCATCTCTCCTATAACTTCAACATCTCCGAGATTTCAACTCGGCCAAAATATCAAAAACCAAACCAACAAAAACAACCAGCAGCTTATATATAAATAAATCACTTCAACATTACCCAATACAACTCCAAACAAATAGCTCCGAACTACGATACCAAAATAGAGTTTTTAACCTTTATTTCATAAAATCTTTTACCATACGAAATGGAGGATCGTGTGGCTTCAACCAGCAGCACTCACACCCCATTTTGAGTACTTTTCATCCCTGCAACACGCAATTAAATCACCCCCAACCTGCAGCACTACAACAACAACACACTATGCGACTTTGATTTACCTACTACGACTTCAATTTAGTTTGTTTCTAACATCAAGCATCCTTATACACTTTTTCTACTTCCAACCTTATTCAAGACATGTAATATACCTCATATCAATATCATAAACTTCAATTTGAAATGGAAGCCCTTACCTTGCCCGAAACTCGTCAAACTCGTCGAAACTTGTCTCGGAAGTTCCTTTAGCGTGCCTACAACTTTGTGGCTGCTTGCTAACATTTTGGTGCTGCTCCAAACCATAAATTTATATTAATAACATCTTCATAACATCGTTTTATACCCTATATAATTAATTTTGTGGAATAGAATCGGAAACTTACCCCTTTTTTTTCTCCAAAACCGTGGCCTTCTCTCTCTACCTCTCTAGTTTCTTTTCTTCTTTCTTTCTCTAGAACTTTGTAGAAAAAATGGTTGTTTGGATAAGAATGATCATAAAACATATATATATATATATATATATATATATATATATATATATATAGGTCACCTTAGGAGTGACACGTGTCAACCCCTAAGTGATGACACGTGTCAACCCCTAAGTAGTGACATGTGTCAACCCCTAAGTGGTGACACATGTCAAGACCTAAGTGGTGACACTTGTCAAGCCCTCATTGGGCCAACACATCCCTTCCTCCAATCACGGGCTGCCACGTGGCATGTGAGGCCCACCCCCTTTGCTCCAGTTATTTCCTCGTGGCACTCCCAGCTGCTGCCACATGGAACTCTCCCATACTGCCATGTGGCACTTTCTTTTCCCCCTCGTGGGTTCATAATTTTATCTTATTTTACGAATCTATGTAATCCTTGCTACGTACTCAAGTAACTTAAGTATGCAAGATTTTCAAGTTGGTAGCTTACGTAAGTAAGTCGAGTCCTACGACTCATTACTTGGCCTCCAACTCCTTTTTTTTTTTGAAATTCCAATTTTGCCCTTGGCCTTTTCCAATATTTTCACATCCAAAGTTTCATAACCAACTTATGTGAAATTCCAATTTTGCCCTTAATCGTTTCTAGTATTTCCACATCCAAAATTTTCATAATCAGCTTATGTATCAAACAAGATCAAAACATAGCATTATCCTTAACTTGTTACAATTATCCCAAAATGTCCAAATGTGCAAAATACGGATTATAATATCCTTTCCACTTTTAGAGCATTCGTCCTCGAATGTGAACCAAAACCTTCCTTCGGATTTTATACCGATTATATGGAGAGTTTCTCTGTCCCATTGCCATAACATATACTTTCATCGAGCAATCAATATCAGAGTTCCAGAGGTTAGGATTACTTATAGACGTAGGGAATAGTTACGGATACTTGTGTTTTATTTCCTCTTTCACTTTCCAGGAGGTCACCCATCCTAGTACTATTCTCGCCCAAGCACGCTTAACTTCAGAGTTTTGATGGGCTCCGGTGCGTTAGTGCTGGTATGATCACATCCATCTCTTAAGGTCTCCACCAATGGTTCCTCACATGGTCTCAAATACCATAGCTTCTATCTGTTTATTGCTGGCCTCGAGATCCATCCATCTCTTATGGGATCCATTTACATATGATAGTGTCAGTTAATTTTCTCTTACATTTGTATTTCTATTGTCCACTTCCCCCATTTTAGGGTGTACCCATGCCATCCTCTATTTATTTTCAACTATTCATGCACAAATGATTCTGTTTTAACCCTTTAACATAATGCACCATGTCTACACCTTCTGTTAGATCATCTATACTTTAGGTTGCCCCTGTAAAAAACCTTAGTACAATCATGGGGTGCTTAGAATTCTCGATAAATAGTACACATTCTAGTCCAAGTACTGGTACTTGAGTCATATGACTAATGTAGTAGTTTTGCCGAAGCTACATTTTATTCATTCCAATCAGTACGTTACTAGTGCTTATAATCGTGTCTGATTCTCCATTCGGGGCACTTATACTCTGATGACACATGTTCACGTTTTGTTATCACCTCTTTTTTCCCAAAGGATACCACTTGTTCTTTTAATAATTTCACAATGCCTCAGTTGTTTTGCAATTTTTCATTCCCTATCCTCGAGGGATCCCACTATTTCCAAAGTGGAGGTACATACACACAATACCCCTTTCTGCTTCATGAGCTTTCAGCCTTATCGTGTACCCGATGCTAACTCCTAATCTTACTCACAGCCACATTCTTTAGTTACTTCTTTACTAGGATCTACGTACCTCCATGATGATCCTCATTATATTCACACTATATTCTGCTCATAGTCAATCCTGAAGGGTAATATTTCTTAACCTTTATTCACAACTCTTACTCTGGGTTAATTCCACCTGGTGGAGTAAGCGTACTTAATCCTTTATCCTTCCTCATCATTCTCATCCTTGATACCTTGCAAGCCGTCTTAAGACATTCATATCCATCACCATTCTTCTTACTATATCAGTATTGACCTTCTAATTACCACCCATACCGCAATTAACTTATTTCTCAAAGTCAATTATACTCCTAGTTTAGTCGGATCTTATTGTTACCGTGGATATGATCTCTCAAGATATATTACAACCTTATATCTCATTCTCTTTCTATTTCCAAAAAGAAAATTGGCAGAGTTTTCTCTATATTCCTTACTATCTCAAACCTGCACTCAGGAAATACCAATAATGCCACACAGGGCCAACATATATAAATATATATATTCATATCACAGCCACACAGGGCGCCTAATATCAACAACAGTATAAAATGATGGACTTACCTCGTATGTCCAACTCAAATTGCACCCGTTACACTTTCCTGTCTACTTTGCCTTTCAATTTTCAACTTTACATTTCAATCATATTTCAATCTTTTTACCTTACCCAACATGCCTCTTTCGCACCATTACTTACCCGTATACTGTGTAGCTTTTGATATCATCCGTCACTTTCTTCTGTCAATGTCGTTCTTCAGCTGAAACCAAAGGTTAGAAAAAAAAAGAATTTCATTTCCTATGGCTGGGCTCTATCGCACGATCTAAGACAAGAAAGAAAGGTAACATCCTAAATGTCCTATAGCCTCCTGTTTATAGATGTGGTGCACCAAACACTGATAAAACGGACTCTACTAGACAGGGTCTGTAGACATTCCGAGGACAAAACCGCTCTAATACCACTTTTGTCATGATCCAAATCCATAGGCCGTGACCGATGCCCGAGTTGGGCACCCATACGTATCCTTAGCCACACTTAGCGTGTTAATAGAATGAACAAATGCAGAAATCAAAAGAGATTGCTAGAGAGCGCACGAAAATAGATGTAGCACACAAAGGCCGTTAAGGCTATCACTAAACACAAGCCCAAAACACATATACAGAACCCACAACATAAATCTACAGACCTCTACAGAATGATAGCATAATCATATAACGGGACAGGGCCCCGTCGTACCCTTAACCATCATGTATAAATATATAACAGAAAAGTTAGTACCAAAATAGGGCTCCGGATAAAGGAGCACTGTCAACCAACAGGGGGGATGTCCTAAGCGAGCGGATTAGCAAACCGAGCATCTGTACCTATGGGCATGTAATGCAGCCCCCGAAGAAAGGGGGTCAGTATGGAAAATATACCGAATATGTAAATCAAGAACTATAATAAATAAAGTCATCACCAGAACAGACGTGCAAAACAAAGGCAAAATATCTAGAATTATTAAAATACTTTTTACAACCCCTGATAATGCAAGCGGAAAAACATATGCCATATTCGGCCCCATTACGGAACTCGGTGAACAAAACGTGGTCGCTACCCCATCACTTACGCTACAGTACAACATACATCCAGAGTAGGGAACATCTCCGTAACAAATCATATCATATCAGATGGTCATATCACATTATATCATATCATACATGTACATGGCACAACATAACTCCACAAACCCATGCACAGGGCATACCTGACCCTTCACGTCGAGACACAGCAAACAATGCAGAGAGGTATGCACGATAACAAACCTGGCCCGAGCTCAATAAATGAAGCATTGAGGCATCCACGAGTAGCGTAGTGAAAAACTATATGCAATTTAAATCATACTTGAGACTCGATGGAATAATCAAAATGAGCTATCATTCAAAATCAAGACAAGAGTCATATCAAGTACCTTTTGAAAATCACTATGAATTATATCAAAATAGAACTTCTAGAATCATATACTCACATCAAAGCATAATAAAATATCTTTTGGAAATCAAGAAATTGGCCATCCTAGTGGCTCTAGGAATAGGAACTTCCTAGGATTCATATAAAATTCATATATTTATTTCCATGCCAAAAGAAAGATTAACTTTTCATACCTATGTGAAAACATGCCAAGAGAAAGAATAAGCTTTACATACTTATGCCAAAGACATGTCAAAAGAAGGAACGGTTAGCTTTACATACCTCTTACGGATTACTCCAAATACGTTCGCCTTGTCGTTTCTTGAACATATTTAACATGAAAGTGATACTAAGATTAATAACCTTTCACTTTCCAATTTTCAACTCTACATCCACGTATCCATAGGAATAATTTCCTTATCCAGTTCCCTTAACTAGCTTATTACTAGCTCCGAAGTTACCAAAAATTGGGCAGCATCTCCCCTATAACTTCAACATTCTTGAGATTTCAATTCGGCCAAAATATCAACAACCATACCAACAACAATAACCAGTAGCTTGTATATAAATAAATTACTTCAACATTACCCAATACAACTCCAAACAACTAGCTCCGAACTACGATACCAAAATAGAGTTTTTAACCTTTATTTCATAAAATCTTTTACCATATGAAACGGAGGGTCGTGTGGCTTCAACCAGCAGCACCCACACCCCTTTTTGAGTACTTTACAGCCCTGCAACACACAATTAAACCACCCCCAACCTGCAGCACCACAACAACAACACACTACGCGACTTTGATTTACCTACTACGACTTCAATTTAGTTTGTTTCTAACGTTAAGCATCCTTATACACTTTTTTTACTTCTAACCTTATTTAAGACATGTAATATACCTCATATCAAAATCATAAACTCCAATTTGAAAGGGAAGCCCTTACCTTACCCGAAATGCGTCAAACTCATCGAAACTTGCCTTGAAAGTTCCTTTAGAGCTCCTACAACTTTGTGGCTTCTTGCTAACGTTTTGGTGCTGCTCCAAACCATAAATTTATATTAATAACACCTTAATAACATCGTGATTTATCCTAGATAATGAATTTACGAAATAAAATTGGAAACTTACCCTTTTGTTTCTCTCCAAAACTGTGGCCTTCTCTCTCTACCTCTCTAGTTTCTTCTCTTCTTTCTTTCTCTAGAACTTTGTAGAAAGAATGGTTGTTTGGATAATAATGATCATAAAACATATATATGTAGGCCACCTTAGGAGTGACACATGTCAAGCCCTAAGTGGTGACACATGTCAAGCCCTAAGTGGTGACACGTGTCAATCCCTAAGTGGTGACACGTGTCAAGCCCTCATTGGGCCAACACATCCCTTCCTCCAATCATGGGCTGCCATATGGCATGTGAAGACCACCCCCTTTGCTCCGGTGTTTCCACGTGGCACTCCCAGCTGCTGCCACGTGGAACTCTCTTATGCTGCCATGTGGCACTTTTTTTTCCCCTTGGTGGGTTCGTAATCTCATCTTCTTTTACGAATTTATGTAATCCTTGATACGTAAGCTTGGTACGTACTCAAGTAGCTTAAGTATGTTAGATTTTCAAAATTTTCATAACCAACTTATGTATCAAACAAGATCAAAACATAGCATTATCCTTAACTTGTTACAATTATCCCAAAATATCCAAATGTGCAAAATACGGGTTATAACACCAAGCTTAGACATTAACCCCAATCCATTCTTCGATTTCCCTAGGCCTCACCTTAATCCGCTTTCATCTGAGACTGACCTAGTCTGAAACTTTTAAGCTACTACCCAAAAAATATTTTAGTTCAAATTCTTTCACTATTGATTTTCTCAAAATGATCAGAATGGATGTATAATAGATACCAATTTACCCATCACTCGTTCTCAAGTGATCAAACAAGAAAAGTAGGTTAAGTCACGAATAGAGTAGTACCTAAGTCCTCAAACAAGTGAAGATACTTGTCCCGCATGTCTTTATTAGTTTCCCAAGTAGCTTCCTTAATCAAACAATAATTTCATTGTACCTTTAATGATTTGATCTCTTTAGTTCTCAACTTTCGAACATCACGATCAAGAATTACAACTTGTTTATCCTCATATTTAAGACCCTTGCCCAATAATATCGAGTCCCACTCAATAATATAGTCTCCATCTCCATTGTACCTTTTCAATAAAGATACATAAAATGCTCGATAAACTATGAAAACACTACGCAGCTAGGCTAGTCTATAAGCTATTGGCCCTATACAATCAAGAATCTCAAAGGGACCAATATAACGAGGGATAGGATTATCCTTCTTATCGAACCTCATGTCTTCTTTGATTGGTGACACCTTCAATGGGACCTGCTCACCAACTTGAAATGTCATGTTTTTTACCTTAAGGTCTATATACTCTTTCTATCTGCTCTGGGTTGCCAAAATCTTAGCTTGAATACCCCTTACTTTTTTCTGAGCTTCCCTTAACAAGTTAATGCCTAATGGTTTCACCTCCCCGGCCCCAAACCACTCTATGGGTGATCTACATCTTTTTCCATAAATTGCTTCAAATGGTGTCATATTAATGTTGGAGTGATAATTATTATTGTAAAAAAACTCACATAAGGGTAGAATATGATCCCAATGACCCTCAAAGTCGATTACACGTGATGTCAACATTTCCTCAAATATCCTCTTTGACTATCGATCTGTCTAAGAGTGAAAATTTGTACTGAAAGTGAGTTGAGTACCCAAATCCTCATGCAAATTACCCTAAAACTTTGAAGTAAAATGAGTACTACGGTTTGAAATATTAGGAAGGGGCACCCCGTGCAATCTTACTATCTCCTTGACATAGATCTTCGCCAACTGTTAAGCATTATAATCCATTTTGACTTAAATGAAGTAGGTTGATTTAGTCAACCTATCAACAATAACACAGATTGAGTCATACTTCTCCAACGTCTTAGGAAGACCCACCACAAAATTCATGGCTATGTTTTCCCACTTCCATTCAGGAATGTGTTTTCTCTGAAGCAAACCGACAAGCCTCTAATGTTCATATTTTATCTGTTGACAGTTCTAACACTTAGACACGTACTCTGCTATGTCTTTCTTCATATCCAACCACAAATAAACCTGCTTTAAATTTAGATACATTTGGGTTACACCCAAATAAATTGAGTATCGCGAACCAAAATACTGTGCCAACACATTTTGGATTAAATCATCAATTTGGGGAACATAAAAACCTTTTCCTAAAACCGAGCACACCGTCTACATCAAGAGTCGCACCCTAATTCTCACCAAACACTGCATTAATTCTGAGTTTGTTCAAGTTTTCATCTTCAAAGTGCTAAGTCTTAATTTTCCCAATAAAAATAAATCTAACCTCAATACTGGATAACATCCTACTCTTCTCTAAGATTCCAACTACATGAACTTAGACTCCAAAGTCTGAATCTCTCTAGTCAGAGATCGCTTAGTAACCCTCAAGGAAGCCAGACCAGCCTTGCTAACTATCTTCTGACTGAATGCATCTGCCACCATATTAGCTTACTTGGATGATACTAAATGGTTATGTCATAATTCTTAAGCAACTATATCCATATTCTCTGCCTCATGTTCAAATTCTTCTGAGTGAACACATGTTGTAGTCTGTGTTGATCAATGAACCCCTCATATTTGGTACCATAGAGATAATGTCGCCAGATTTTGAGAGCAAATACTATTGCTGTCAACTCCAAATCATGTGTTGGGTATTTTCTATCATGAATCTTCAACTGCCTTGAAGCATAGGCTATGACATTTCTGTCCTATATCAACACAACATCCAAGTCCAAATATGAAGCATTGCAATAAATAATAAAATACTTACTTTCCATTTGCAAAGTTGGGATAGGCATTATAGTCAAAACAATCTTAAGCTTTTGAAAGCTCTCTTCACACTTCTTAGACCACTCAAAATATACCTTCTTCTGAGTCAACATTGTAAGGTGCATAGTAGTAGAAGTAAAATTCTTGATAAATCAGCGATAGTAGCTGGCAAGCCTCACAAAATCCTAACCTCACCCTAATTCTTGACTGTATTAAAAAACCATTATCATATAATTAACTTGTCACGACCCTGACCCACCATGATTGTCATCCACTCTAACTCTCATGTGGGAGAACCACTATTACAACCCAGACTAATCAGTAATAATAAGAAATAGATAATTTAAGATGTGAAAATAGGTTAAATAAGAAAAAGGTATTGATTTCCTCGTAAACTAAGCCAATTTGAACTTAAAACATGCAGAAATATCCCTAGAATCTGAAAGTCATTGTACCAAAACTCTTACAAAAAAACAAGTCTAAAAAAGGGGATGTAATCCCAAAAAGTCATAAGATAAATAATGTTTGAAAATCTAGGTCCGAAAAGGAGGGACAAAGATTGAGAAGAACTCATGATATCCTAAAAGAACTGGCTCACCCTTGAATTCTGTTAACTCAACGATCGTCTACTCGAGGTCTCTCAACAGCCACCTGAAGATGCCATTTACTCAACAAAAAATAGAAAGTGCATTATGAGTATATAAAATAATGGTGTACTGGTGGGATCATGTGGTTATTCCAATAAGTGAGATATGTAATAGGTAACTACAACATAATAAACGCACATATACAGAATACTTTGTAACTTGTCATCTCCTAACAGTACACATGCATTTACATAAGTCAACAGTCTTAATCATAATTCACAGTCAAAAAAGGTTCTCTCATGGAACTTACACTTCACATGTTAGTATGTCAGAATGTGACACCTGTCTAATATGTCGAAATATGACACTCGATTTAAATACATGTCAGAATGTGACACTTGATCCAGTTATGTGTCAGAACGTGACACTCGATCCAGTTTTGTATCAAATGTGACACCCGGTCCAATCAAACACAACACAATCACAATTATAATGAATAGTCTCCACAATCATAAATATCAAGAACAGTTTTATTGCATGCCATTTACAATAAACAGTCTTTTCATATGGTTCATTTCATCTTTCCCTATTCACATACATATATGCATACAAATGGAGCACTTAACAAGCACATATGACACATACGGGAAGACAAAACCATCATCCACCTTAAAACCAACTTTGGAAACTCTAAATTGATGGAGCTTTCCCTTTACGAACCTTTCAGTTTGTCCTTGGTCTAAAAATAGTCACACATATGATAAGGATCAATAAAATGGTCTAATTTTTCCAAATTATAACAAAATACCAATCCTTGGCCAAACCCTTGATCCCAATGCCCAACTAGGGTTTTTTCCATCATTAATTTCAGACCAAAACCCTCCCCTATTGATAACAAAACATGATTCTATATTTTAAGAATCAAAATACAGAGTAAGAGAGTAATTAACTTACCTTTGACACGAGAATTCGTGAAAAAAAATGAAAAACTGCCCTAGGTCGCCTCTTAGCTTATAAGAATGGGTTTTGCAAAATAATGATGTTTATACGGTTTTCCCCATTTTTATCCCAATTGGCCCACCATTCCTGCCACAATAGCCTCGCCCTAGTGAGAATAATCTCGCTCTGGCAGAGTGTGCAGAGACAAAACCTTAGAATTTGAGTCCCAACTCCTATTTTGTAATACACCCTTAACCCATGACATTCTAAAATTAACACTTCACGTCAAGATCAATTACGGGAGTTCTACTCGCTCGAATAACGATTTCGTAAAGCCATACATGCTCCGTATTATATTGTCTATCAACTATAATGATCAAACTAGGAATTAAATCCCCCATCCATTACCGGATCACCCTAGACTTCACCTGACTCAAATTTCGTCTAAGTCTGGCCTAGGCTCAATAATTCCAAGTCACTACCCAAAAGTTTTCTAGCCTAATTTTCTTCCTCAATGGTTTATCCATAACAATAGGAACATGTCGTTACAACAGATACTAATTTACCCATCACTCGTCCCCGAGTGACCAAACTAGGAAAACTGGCTAAGGCGAAAAAATAGTAGTACCTGATTCGATGAATAACTAAGGATACTTGTCTCGCATGTCTGTCTCTTTTTTCCAAGTAGATTCCTCTACCAGACGATGCTTCCGCTGAACTTTCATGGATTTAATATGTTTGCTCCTCAGCTTCTGGACATCACAGTTTAGAATTGCAATTGACTCTTTCTCATTCTGAAGATATTTATCTAGCAAAACTGGGCCCCACTTGATGATATAATCTCCATCCCCATGATACTTCTTCATTATGAACACATGAAACACTAGATGGACTTCAGATAGGCTAGGAGGTAAAGCCAACCTATAAGCTACTGACCCTACATAGTCAAGCATCTCAAAGGGGCCAATATAGCGAGGACTGAACTTTTCCTTTTTGTTGAATCTCATCTCCCCATTTATAGGTACACATATAAAGGACTGAGCTTGCCCTTCTTGCCACTAGTCATCTTCTAACAGTACATATATTTACACAAATCAATAGTCTCAATCACAATTCACAATCAAGAATAATTTTCTCATGGAACCTACACTTCACTTGTTAGTGTGTCAGAATGTGACATCCGATCTAATATTATGTTGGAACATAATACCCGATTTAAATATATGTCAAAATTTAATACCCAATCTAGTTATGTATCAGAACGTGACACCCGATCTAATCAAACACAACACAATCACAATTATAATGAATAGTCTCAATAGTTATAAATACCAAGAACAGGTTCATTGCATGCCATTGACAATAAATAGTCATTTTATATGGTTTATTTTATCTTTCCCTTACACATACATATATGCATATAAATGAAGTAGTTAACAATCAAATATGACATATACTTGATCTACAAACAGTCACATATATGCAAAGGATCAATAAAATAGCCTAATTTATCTAAATTATAACAAAATACCAACCTTGGTCAAATCCATGATCCCAATGCCCAATTAGGGTTTTTTTCACCATTAATTTTAGACCAAAAACCTCCCTTATTGATAATAAAACATGATTCTAAATTCTAATAATCGAAATACAGATTAAGGGATTAATTAACTTATCTTTTGGCGTGAGAATTCGTGAAAAATTAATGGAGAACTTCCCTAGGCCGCCTCTTAGCTCTTAAGAACAGCTTTTGCAGAATAATGACATTTTTGGGCTTTTACCCATTTTTATCCCAATTGGCCTGCCACCGTGGGCTCCATCCCGCCACAACGGTCCCGTCCTAGACAAAATAATCTCTCTCTAGAGGGATGTGCAGAGATAGAACCTTGGGACTACTCCAATTTTGCAACACACCTTCAATTCATCAATCCATGACGTTCTAAAATCAATACTTCACGCCAAGATTAATCACGGGAGTTCTACTCGCCCGAATATGATTTTGTAAAGTCGCACGTGCTTCATATCGTCTTGTCTATCAAATCTAATAATAAAATGAAGAATTCAATCCCCCATCCATTATGTAATCACCCTAGACCTTTCATGACTCAGATTTCATCCAAGTCATGCCTAGGCTCGATAATTCCAAGTCACTACCCAAAAGTTTTCTGGCCTAATTTTCTTCCCTATTGGTTTACCCATAAAAATGAAAATAAGTCATCAAATAATTACTCCTTATACACCTCAAAAAAATGGTGTAACTAAAAGAAGGAATAAAATATTATTGGACATGACTATGTCCATGATAGCGTAGGTAAATTTGCCTATCTCTTTCTGTGAGGATGCATTATTGACTACGATCTACGTATTGAATAAAGTACCTTCTAAATCAATATCTTCCATTCCTTATGAACTTTGGATTGGTCATAAAATAAATCTTAATGATCTACGATCTTGGGGTTGTGCTACTTATATTAAAGATCATTTTGGTGAGTTTGGTAAATTAAGTCCAAAAGGAAAGAAATGTATCTTTGTAAGATACTCTGCACCCTCTAAATGGTATGTATTCATTGGTAAATTGAAGGATGTAAGTATTACTGAAATTGTATCATGAGATGTCAGATTTTTGGAAAGTAATTTTCCTAAAAAGGGTGAAATAAATGAAGGTGAACCACTCTATGAAATATTGAATTCAGGAGATCAGATAATGTCATCGGAAACACTTGATAAATCAATGAATCAAAAAATGGTTCCTGGTCCAAGTAGGAGTTTTGAATCCCAAAATTTTCTAGAGGAATCTAAATTTCAATTACGTAAGAGTACAAGAAAAGTTGTATCGAAACAATCTTATAAGATTGAGGATTATAATTTTTTGGTATCTCCCACATCATTGAATGAACCTAATTCTGTGGCTGAGGATTTATCGAACCCTAAAAAGAATAAATGGTTAAAAATGATGAAAGAAGAATTAGAGTCCACGAAAATCAATAAAGATAAGGATCTTGTTGACCTTCCTCAGACATATAGATCTATTGGGAATAAATAAATTTTCAAAGTTAAACACAAATTAGATGGGTCAATAGAAAGACACAAAGCACGATTAGTGGCAAAAAACATAACTCAAGAAGTTGGAATAGATTATGAGAAAACTTTTTCACCATTTGTGAAGTTTACCTTTATACGATTACTTTTGGCTATTGTTGCACGTTTAGATGTAGAATTACACCAAATGGATGTGAAGATCGATTTTCTCAATGGAGAACTAAACGAGGAAATCTACATGGAACAACATGTAGGCTTCGTTGTTAAAGCCAAAAAAAGAAAGTTTGTAAATTAAAAAGATCAATTTATGACCTTTAGCAATCTTCAAGACAGTGGTCCTAAGATTTCATAAGAAGGTGATTTCATTTGATTTTAGCATGATCGATGAAGACTATTGCATCTAGGTGAAAATTTTCAATGGAAAGTTTGAAATTCTCTCTCTTTATGCGGATGACATTTTATTAGTCAGAAATAATTTAGAGTATGTAAAAACTGTTAAGTCATGGCTTTCAAAGTCATTTGACATGAAAAATATGGGTAAAACAGACTTATATTGAGTTTTAAAATTGAAAGAGATCGTTTCAAAAAGGTTTTGAGTCTATCTCAAGAAACATACATAAATAAGATTTTAGAACGCTTTCGAATGAATAGTTGCAAGCCTATGGATACATCAATAGAAAGAGGTGATACTTTAAGCCTTGAAATGTATTTAAAGACTGAAAAAGAAAAGGAAGACATGTCTCGAGTTCCATATTCTAGTGCTATCGAGAGTTTAATGTACGCTATGATATGTACTCATCCAAATATTTGTCATGCCGTAGGTCTGGTAAACAAGTATCAATCCAATCTCAGAAGAGATTATTGGAAGACAGTGAAGAGAATATTTCGATATCTGAAGGGAACAATAGATTATTCACTATGCTATAGTGGATATGTTTTACTCCTGAGAGGTTACACGGATGGTGATTTGATTGGTGACCGGAATAATAGAAAATCAACCTCCGATTATGCTTTCTTACTTAATGGTGGTGCTATTTCATGAAAAAGTAAGAAACAATCTTGCACAACTCTATCAACCATGAAATTTAAATTCGTAGCTTGTGCATCTGCAGTACAAGAAGCTGTTTGGTTAAAGAAATTCTTTGAGCATTTGAATATTGCAAATAATTCTAAGGGTCTCATAATTTTATTGCGATAGTCAAGCGGCTATCGCAAATACGAAGGATCCTAAGTATCACAACAAAATTATACATATTGACATCAAGTATAAATTTGTGAAAGATATAGTAGCAAGTGGAGAAATAAATCTACAATACATTTCTACTCGTGAAGTGATAGATGGTCCTTTTACAAATGCGATATCTAGAGACTTGTTTGAAAAATATGTTAAGGCTCTAGATTTGCATAGAATATGATGATATTTATGTATTGTAAAACAATTTGATTGTTATAATGTTCTCATTAATATAAGACTGTTGAATTTATATTCATATCTATTGTGTATGTGACAATTTTTAGAATTAAAGAATGTCAGACAAGTCGCGAGATTAGTTCTCTCACATGAGCAATCGCCTCTTACTTCGGAGAACGTGAAGAGATGATTTCCACTATCATGTTATGGCTTGTTATATAAATCAGACAAGTGTATCTCTAAGAAGATGATTTTGAGGATCATTAAAAAGAGAAACTCGGCTTAGACATTTAGGAGTGTCTAGACCAAGGTTTGTACGATGTTTGATAATTAAAAGAATGAGATATTTGTACCAGTATAAGGTGAAAACATCGCAACACGTGTTTCATACCACGTGTCTTAAGCGATCAATGTGTTACTGAAAGAATAGTTCTCTGCTTCTTCATTGTGTCGGACCCCGAAAAGTTAAATTAACTTTTCATTGGAATACCCGTTAGCCTTTTACTGTTTCTTGAAGTTTCAATCAATGTTTCTACTTTAGCATGTCACTAATAGACATGAATGATTCGGTAGTGCAGTGTGTGTCGAGGAAAGCAATTGAATTGGAATAAGATAGATTTGAGTAAAAAGGAAAGACAATTAAAATAAATAATGTAACTTGCATACACAAGCCAACTATTACACTAACCATGTAGGTGTCGAGTGTAATTGTGTATATTTAAAGTTTAACATGAACTCGAGTTCACCTTTTTTAAGAGGATGAGGGACCAAATAAGTAACTATAGGAGTAGTGAATGAAGTCTGGGTATAGTTAGTAAAATTATGCTTATATTAGTAGTGAATTCTTTCCACATGTGATTGAATTTCTATGTGGGGCTTGTAAAACCTTAAAGGTAAGCTCTTGATGCTCATAGGTCGCACGAACTATTTATTGTATGAATTGTGTGTCTAGTTGATGTTGTATTGACTTGCGTCTTGTCCACCATGTGCGAAGTGAGAGATGTAAATTTTGAGTCATGGTCACCCATGTGTATCGACCCGACTCAATCCAATATTATCCTACTCAAATATTATTTATTTCTAAAAAAGAACTAATAAAGGATAAATCTAATTTTTTGAAAAGTAGAGTTGTAACTGTTCAACATTTCCTTATAAAAGTTATCTTTTACTTTGGTTGAAAAGGTACATAAGAGAGAAAACAAAAAATCAAAGAAAAGAAAATCTATCCTTATTTCAGAATTCAACCAACACACTAAGAAGACACTTAGTTTTTGATAATTGCACTTCGTTTTCTTAAGAAAGGAAGTCAAATTTCGGGCTATTTCACGTTGATAACAAATTCAACACATTCCGCTGCAAATTTAAGGTACACATACTTTTGTTCTTGCTCTTTAACTTTCTTACATATATCATCACACTCAATTAAGGAAAAACTCAGAAACCTTGTTTGAATGAGAAAATTCTTTGGGTTACCTTAAGAGCAAATCATTGAAAAAAAAGATTAGTTCTCAAATCAATCCCAACGATTATCAAGATCAAAGAATGATTCTCTACCAAATTCAAACAACAATCAGGATCGAAGATTGATTCTCGGATCAATTCAAAGCAACGCTCAAGAGACAGCCAAATAGTATAACAGAATATCGTCATAAAAGAAGAAGATTGCAAATTTTCCTTTAGCAAAAACCCTACTTAATTAGGCTTTCATCTTGTAAAAGCATGGTATTCAATATAGTATACTAGTGAAAAGAAAAGGAAATTTATGAACTATACAAGTAAAGGTTGTGACCACCAAGTGAACTATAATTTCTCATATCAGGAAAACTCTAGGAGGTTACAACAAGACAACTCCTATAATCTTAGATATGTTCAAAGCTCTAAGAAAATCCTTGCAATCAAAAGAGATTGAATTAGACACCACATTGGTGATCCGAACTAGTATAGAAACCTTTATGTCTACTACGTCAATTGTTATGCATCAAAAAAACTATTATATCAGTTAATTGCATAGAACAACAAACGGCTGATAATCTGACTAACTTGCCAAAATAATTCAAATTCAGCCCTCCTGGGTTTCAATAGTTATACATATTTTCACATTTCTCGTTTCCTCTGTCTTTCATGTGAGAAATGAAATAGAAACGAAAAAATGTGGGGTGCTTTACTTGAGTTTTTTAAAAGAAGAGAAAAAAATGGGGGAAATAGCTTTAAAAGAGAAAAAGGAAAAAGAAAAGTTTTGTAAATTACACGTAAGCTTAAAAATGCAGGATTCACATTTGAAAACTTTGAAAGTGAACCGCGGCTACAGAATGATAAATTATAGTCCCAAATTGAAACATTTCCACTCTAATTCCTCTTTCATATTTGTCTCTGTTTACCAAGTCCCTTTCTTTCCCCATATCTCTTCGTCTCAATCTTTCTTCTTCTCATCACATTTCCTCTCATTTTAGTGTTATTGCTCTAAAAAATGGATTCTTCCTCCCCCATTTCTGTGCAAAAAGTGCTAAAATCCCAAGAATCAGCTCCAGAATCTTCACCAAAGCCACAACCTTTCAAGAAAAGCCTTGTGACTTCTCTAATGGAAGCAGCAACTTTAAGCACCCCATCTTTTAAAGAGGACTCTTACTTTACTTCCCACCTTAAGCCCTCTGAGAAGAAGGCATTACAAGAGTTGAAAGACAAGCTTCAAGCTTCTTCTTCTTCTTCTTCCATGTGGGGTATTCCACTTTTGGGTGGAGATGAAAAGGCTGATGTCATTCTATTGAAATTCCTTAGAGCAAGGGATTTTAAGGTTTCAGATTCACTTCACATGTTGGAAAAGTGTCTTTCTTGGAGGAAAGAGTTTGGTGCTGACACCATTTTGGAGGAAGAATTTTTAGGATTTAAAGAACTTGAAGGGATTGTTGCTTATATGAATGGGTATGATAGAGAAGGACACCCTGTTTGTTACAATGCTTATGGGGTGTTTAAAGATAAAGAAATGTATGAAAGAATCTTTGGAGATGAAGAAAAACTAAAGAAATTCTTGAGATGGAGAGTTCAAGTTCTTGAAAGAGGGATTGAACAGCTACATTTCAAGCCTGGTGGAATTAATTCCATTATTCAGGTAACCATGGGCGAAACTAGTAGCCCGCATTATTATTACTTTAAATTGTCATGGTAGAATTCAGAATTCAGAATTCGTAAAGTTAAAATCTTGGATTCGCCTCTGTAGGTAACTGATCTAAAAGATATGCCTAAGAGAGAACTAAGGGTTGCTTCAAATCAGATACTATCTCTTTTCCAAGACAATTACCCTGAAATGGTGGCTCGTAAGGTGAATATTTTATTTTCATTTTGAGTAAAAATCTCATCTTTTTTCCTCCATCAGTTGTCTAACTTTTTGGTTATTTTTTTTTATAGATATTTATCAATGTGCCATGGTACTTCAGTGTGTTGTATTCAATGTTTAGTCCATTTCTGACTCAAAGAACCAAGAGCAAGTTTGTGATATCCAAGGAAGGAAACGTTGCCGAGACATTATACAAGTGGGTATTTTATTGCACTATACTAATTAATTGTCATCACGAATAGATATAAAAATTGTTTCTTTTTGTCCTTTTTGCTATCTGTCTCAGTAAAATGATCTTCCCTAATCCTTCTGTTTTGTTTGTTTCTTCATTTTCTTTAGATTAATATAATCCCACATATAGATTAAAAATAGAGTAAGTAAAGAATGCAGATTTTGAAATTTTTGTTGTTCACAGATTCATTAGGCCTGAGGATATTCCTGTTCAGTATGGTGGACTGAGCAGAACCACTGATTTACAAAATGGCCCCCCAAAACCAGCTTCTGAGTTCACTGTCAAAGGAGGAGAGAAAGTCAATATTCAAATTGAAGGCATTGAGGTGAATTATTGCTTTTTCCTACTTTTGGTTCATTTTGAAAACAAGACTCAATAATTATTTGTGTCAAATTTTGAAATAACTCTACATTTTTCCATCTTAGCTGTACATAGGATACTCAATAATTTAACCTTCTCTGATTAAAGCAGATCCTAGATGGGGTCATTTTAATGATGTAACATTATGCCTGTCTTAATGTCTATGACCATGCTTTCATACTATATGCTTGTGGTTAAACAAAGGGGATCAAAAATACTCGAAAGGAGTTTAAGAAATAAAGAAAAACTTTTGCTACTATATATCCAAAGTAAAAAGAAAACCTTATGGTCTTGAAATGCCATGACATTTTTTAGGTGAATTATTGAAGGGTAAAACAAAAATATATCATTTCCAAAAGGTAGGGGTAAGACTACATACATACAACACACCACCCTTTTTAGACCCCAGACCCCAATTGTGGGATTATATAGATTATGTTGTTGTTAGAACAAACTAAAAGGGAAATATTGATATATTGGAGCAGAGTAAGTTGTTGAAATGTTTGGTTTAAGGTATTTGAGGATGTTATTGAGTGATGTTGAATAATGAAACAGGGTGGTGCAACAATAACATGGGACATAGTAGTAGGAGGATGGGAATTGGAATACAGTGCAGAATTTGTACCAAATGGTGAAGGCAGTTACACCATTGCTGTGGAGAAGCCAAGGAAAATTGCAGCCAATGAAGAGGCAATTCACAACTCATTCACTTCAAAAGAAGCTGGAAAAATGGTGCTTTCTGTAGACAACACTACCTCTCGCAAGAGAAAAGTTGCAGCCTATCGATATGTCGTCCGCAAATCTGCAACTATTTCAGCCTAAAATAAAGAGAAAAAAAGCTGTTTTTGTTCGACTTTCTTTATCACTAGGAGTTGTTTTTTTCATTTTGTTTGGGATAAGTTAGTAGTAATATCTTAAGTGATAGTGCGTTAGTATGAATGAATGTATAAATGGTGGTATTATATTTCCTTATTAGTACTACTAATATGAAGTGAAAAAGCACATTAATTAACTTAAGCTAATATATATATGGATTACCACTTCCACTTGATTGTGGGAGTTTTTATAAATGTTTGTGTTGATGAGGGCTTTTAAAATTTGCAAGTTTTGTTGAGGTGTAGTGTTTATTTTGCAGAAGTGGGTCAGTGGGTAAAAGACTTTAGAGGGCAAAATGTCTAGGTTTGAAAAGGAATTGAGTTGGTGTGTTGTTCTTTTTTTTTGTTGTTGGAAAAAATCAGTTTTATGGTCAGGCATGCTTTTTTGGGAAGTGTAAAAGAAGGAAACTTTGGCCCCAGGAGAGAGTGGATGTGGACTGAACTCTGGAGTTTTTTTCTGGGGCATATCATATGGGAAGATTTTGGAGCAAATTATTAAAGCAGACAAGTGGGGTCAATAATCCTTATCAGAGAGAGGAACAGACTGCTTTTCTTGTCTCATACTTCTCTTATAATTTTTATTGCAGAAAATTCAAACTTGTTTTCAAACTTTATTGGATTAGGTGAATTTCACATTATAGCTTTAAGGACAAATATTTTCTAAGCATTTTTCCTTTTCTATATTATTTAAATCAATTATTGTTGTGAATATCTACAATGACTCTCATACGACATACATATATATTATTTTAGAAAAATACTTAGCCCTCTTATATACATAAGATTGCAAAGATATACCTGATTCAGATAAACTATGAGCTAAAACTCACATTTTTGACACATGAAGATGTCCTAATTTATGATGCCATAACACGAGTTCATTATATCAAGAAGCATTCAAGGCATGTGTGAAAGACATAAGTCTACTAACAATAATATTTTCTTAACCTTTTTCCTTTTCTATATATATAATCTTAATTAACTATTGTAGTGAATAATCTATCTGTATAGTATTTCACTTTTTTGGGTGCAGGCTGTGCAAAACTGAGTTCCTGTTACTCTTCTGTTTTTGTTTGTTTTGTTGGGTTACTGCAATGATATGATGGTGGTGAGTGTGCTTGGCTGTTTTTGATCTAAAGAACTCTTTATACTTGCCTTATTCTATGGTGTTACAGTGACTTTCTACAGACTCGAGGTTTGTCAGTTTAAGGTTTTTTTTTTTTTACTATTATAAGCTAAAGATGAAAGGAACAAAAGAAAATCATTTAAATTTCAATCTAGTCTTGTGAGTGTCTCACGTGAAAGTAGCATACGTAATGTGGAAAACTCATTAAATTCTCTTTCCAAATAGTCATGATATTGAATGTGTCTACCTCTTCACAATCCTCCTTTAAAGATTTTAAGGTACATTTAAAGATCCATACTTCTGTGAACTTCTTTAGATCTGAATTGTTATGGGCTTTTAGATTACAATTTTTGTGGATAATATTGAGAATGAACAAATACTATAGGTATGCTTTTGGTTTATTCCTTATAATGTAACGTAAAATAGATTAACATTTTGTAACTCTACATAATTAATTTTGTATAACATCTCTAACTCCTAAGTATATGTGGAGTGAAAGAATTAAGTTGCTTTTTCATAAGTGGTTCACATTCATTTAAATAATGATTTTTTACTTTGTCATAAGAAAAGATATTAGAGCTTCGATTGAATTGGCTTAAAAGTTGGTCAAATATACCTTTAAGTCAGTTTTTGACTTATGAAAATATTTGACAAATATAAAATAACTTAAAATAAGTTTAAAATGACTTAAAATAAGTTAAGTCATTTTTTGACTTAAAAATCATTGAAGTTTGACTTTTTATTTTTGATTTAAAAGCTATTTTTTAAGCCAATCCAAACGGGCTCTTAGCTTTTCAGAAAACTTGAAGTTACTTGTCTTCTCCCCTTACCTCAAAAGGTACTTCATTCGTTTCAAAAAGAATAATCTACTTTTTTTTAGTATGTTTAAAAAAGAATGACCCTTTTTTTTTGCAACATTTTAATTTCACCTTTTCACATAACATGTTTAAGGCCACAAGATTAAATGACACTTTGGTGTTAGGACCAAAATAATTAGGTGTCATGCAGAAGCTAGCAAAGTAAACTTCGAATGACCATGAATAAGAAGACAAACGAGAAATATACCATAAGAGACACAAATTTTTAATGTGGTTCGATCAACTGACCTACGTCCACAACAGGAGATGAGCAATTCCACTATAAATATGAGAGTACAAAATATCTAGAGAAATAACCTCACGCAATTCACTCAGAATAAAAAGAGGTTCACACAAGTGATAACGTATCACTTGTGTCTTACAATTTCTCTCCTCACACAAAACTCTCAAATCCCCCTAGGACTACATTGTGAATGCTACCAAGTTAGAAGGAATGAGGCTCTATTTATAGAGTTATAAACTTTTTCTTACAAAAAAAAGGTCTAGCCAAATATAGATAATTTGTGTTTCCCTTTTAGGAAAGGAAAACCCAAATATACTAGGAAAGTTAGGACAAACTCCAACATTTGGTACATTTGACATAACTTTAATTTAGAATAACAAGATTAAAAAGTATTCTTTATTTTCTTAAATTTCATGTCAAGTCAAACTAGACCATTCTTTTCTAAATGTAAGGAGTATTATTTCTATTTATCTATTTTTATGGGCAATCATTTTTTGTTAACTTCAACTTTCAGACACGAGTGCACGTGTTTGAAGTGTTGTGGAACCTTGGGGAGTGATCAGTCTAAACGATTTGTACCATAATCAAGTCAAAATTATTTTCAAGGCAACGACTTGTCACGACATAATATTTGTTCCCTAATTTTTTTTTCTTTTCTTGTTCATTGTCAATATCATCATACAATATTAATAAATGACTATTTTCTTGAGCACAATGCTTTTTGATCTTTTTGATCTGTCAAAATTTGCGCCTTTAGATGAAAAGAATTTTAAATGTTGATCACAAATTTGTTTCATTTTCTTTGAACAATTGAAGTTGATTATATTATTTTTGATAAATCTCCTACTGATAATTCTAATAATGTTGTTAATGTTGCTAGCACTACCACTAGTTCTAACACTCCTGTGGTGGTTGTTGTTGGTGATGATGATGCTAAAAACAAGTTCCAAAAAGATAGTAAAATCTTTAGAGAACATTTGTTGAATCATATGACTAATTCTTTATTTGATTTATTTGTTACATATAAATCTTCTAAGAAATATGAGATAATGTGAGAAATAAATATGTTGTGGACGATGCCAAAAAGAAAAAAAAAAATATTGTTGGATAGTGGATTAAGTTCCAGATGATTGACAATAAGCCAATCATGGAACCAGTGTACGAGTATGAAACTTGACTGCTAATATTCTCAATGAGGGCATGAAACTGTGTGCAATTTTTCATGTCAGTGTTTTGCTTGAAAAATTTCATCATCTTGGGATGATTATAGAAATCAATTGTAGCATAAGAAAAATAATTTGACTCTCTAGAAATTGACTAGTCACACAAGAATTGAGGAGGAAAACCATCTCAAATATAAGATGGAAGTTTTTTTTTAATTTTTTTAAGCTAATTTTGTGGAATATTCTGATACGGCTGGAAAGGCAAGTTCATAAACAAACAGATTAAAATCTTGTAAGGAGGACATGTGAAGAAAAATCACTTCAGCAAATTGGAGAGTCAACAAAAAGTAAAAGCAACCTTATTTAGTCTGCAAAAAATTTGATACCACGATTGTCCAATACTATCTAAAAAAAGGGCAAAACTCAAAGAAAAACGAACAAAGTGTTGTCCAAGCTTACCTTGCTGAGGATAATGAAGTGACCATTGTTATAGGCATCGAAGCGATCTGGCATGACTTACTGTGTGTTAGACACAATGTTAGAAAGCGTGAAGTTTTGATGAATGATGAGAGAATATGAAACATGTCAGCCAATATGTTCCAGGGGAATAATGAAATGAATGAGTATACTTTCAAGTCTGGCGTATAAAATCAAGGCAGACAGAAGTGCTGAAATTTAGGCAGACAAAAGTGCTGAAATCTAGGAAAGGATAACTGTGATTCAAGGTGAATAAGTCAAACCTGAAGGAGTTCGAGTCCTACAACAACACTAAAAAGAGAATTCAGTTGGAAGGAGGAGTCCAACTCAAAGTAGAGCTCAAGAGTAACAAGAATTTGTTTTGACAACAGATTTATTTTCAACAAGGAGTTCTATATGAATTACAACTTTGTGGGCATAGTGCTTAAATAGATGAGAAGAGTCTCTGAAGACTTAAGCACTCACATAGCAAAAAGGTATAGCAAAAAGGTGATTGGCGAATTGGCTTTGAAAAGGTGCTGCTGAACCTTGAAGTGACTCATTGAAGAAACTGATCCTTTTACAGAGTTTATGTTTTAGAAAGTTTTTCTTTGAGTCTGTGATTTGATGTATTGATAATTCAATGAGTTATAAACTGAAGTAGAGATATAATCTTCAAGTTGTGGGCAACACGTAGACTTGGAAACACATACCTTGAGAGGTGTGTGATATCATAAGGTTTAATTTATTATTCGTTAGGTTACATAGTTTATAATTATTTTATGGTAAGACTCGTTTTCCGTTAGTGAAGTTAGGAGAAAATTCTTGTTGGGGTTAAGAGGGCAGAACCTTAACTTAAACTTGATGGAATTAATAGTATTTTAACTTGTCTCCTCAAATAACAAGCAGCCTCCTCAAACACAAGACCTTGAATCAAGAAGAAACCATTTGAAAATCACAATGCAATAATAAAATTAAGGTTACACTAATTTATCTTATAATTCAATACCCATCTATACTTCTTCTTCTCTCCCAGATGCATATCAACAAAAACCACACACATATAAATAATTCCTAAAAATTCCAGCAATAAGAACATTAAGAAAGTACTTCAAAATAGCCCAACATCACATAACAACCCAAATACAATTATTCAACCACCTATTCGTGTGTTCTTGATTACATAGCTTATAGATCTTGGCTTGGATGGTAGGGGAACCCTTATATTACACCCCTGAAGTCCCTAGCCGGAACTAACTTGAAAAGATCTTAAAGTGAATCAGAGGCCGACCACGAGACCTTTCATGAGACGTATTGAGCTTCACGGCTCGTGAAGAGTGTCCGTGGAGGGGGCTTGGCAACTGAGAAAAGTGAAAGAAAGGACCACGAAGAGCTCTACGGCTCGTGGTGCTGACCAAGGACCGTGGAGCTATCCATAATCCTTACCCCCCAAGGACCCTGAATCATGCAATTACCACGGGAGAGGACCACGACCCGTGGTGACCACCTTGAGCCGTGGTGGTCTCCGTGGTGGATTCCTCTCCCGAGCTAGACTAAGTCCAGGACCACGATGCTTACCACGGACCATGGTGAGCTATACAGATCGTGGTGGACATCCGTAAAAGTGTCTGACTCAGTTTTAATGAAGGGCACTCCGGTCTTTTCCCACTTTTTTTCAAGTGAAACCTGTATGTTTAGGGACCCAAAGTTAGTGCCTTAACTTACCCGAAAGGTTTTTCCATCTTATTCACACTGTATCTTTTTAGAGAAGTGATTAGGTAGAAGAAAGAAAGACAGTGTTCAAGTGTCTTTAAGCAATTCCTTCAAGTCACGATTATTCCTTCGATTCCCAAGTATGTAAGGTTATCAGAACGTTGGACTAAGTTCGTCCATGTGCCCTATATTTTGTTTGAGACAAATTGAGTCCTGACTGAATATTGCATTTAATATTTACTACATTGATTTATTTTGAAAGCATGATTGTGAATGTCTTGAAAGAAGTGAATAAAGAATGAGTTAAGTTTAATATTTTTAAGATTGTTTATTTAAACTACTCTTTCTTTGAATGCTGATCTGATAGCCTGCCTAAATGTTTATTTGGTATTTTTTAAGTCATCTGTTGATTAGTTTGAATGAGTGAATGTACCAAGTGATTCTCTTGGGGTCATTAATGGTCTCCGAGTATCGGTCACGCCTAAGGTACCATTTCGGGGATGTGACAAACTTTGTATCAGAGGTCAGAGTGCAAGAGTCCTAGGGTGTCTTAGGAAGCCATATCTAGTAGAGTATTGCTTATGGGTGTGTCGTGCACCACACTTATAATCAGGAGGCTATAGGACATTTGGAATTATTTTACTTCTTCATATTCTGAGTTCGTGTGAAAGAGTAGCTCCAAAAGTTCCTTCGTAATTCGTGCGTTTACGCATTTGTAGATAGTGCCTCCTAAATGTATCGCCAGTCAGAGGAACGCCACCAACACCGAAGTACCATAGTCTGAGATGCCCCTACCTTCTGGAGTAAGGACTAGGGGACGACTTGCCCGATTTGCGGAGGAAATCCAGGTGCCTATTACTCAGCCAACTCCTATTTTGGAGGCTAAATTCAGTAGGGCTATTGCTATGCTCACTCAGTTGGTATTTGCCAGAAATGGTATCCAGAGTTCACCATCTCAAGAGTCGTCTATTGCCACGAGGATTAGAGATTTTCTAAGAATGAATCCGCTAGTTTTCACGGGTTCTAAGGCTGAGGAGGGCCCCATAAACTTCATCGATGTCATGACCCAAGCCTAGGGCCTAGACCTTACATGGCGAATGAGGAACCCAAAAGTACCTCAAACAAGCATCTTAGCATTTTTTTTAGCCTTTCATAGGTAATAATGATAAATAAACAAGCGGAAATCAAAATAGTAAATCTTCAACTTACATATGTCCAACAATACCTCTAACTATTAGATTTAACGGGGCCAAGACAAGTCCCTAGCTCACCCTCAATCATAATAGAAGAAATGCCATAGTAAAATATCTTAACATATCATAAGCTAGAAAGATAAAGGAGTATTGTTCCCGGAACATGGGAACTCACCAAAAGTAGTCTTCAACGAAATCTCAACTAGCTACGTGGAGGAGAACGAGGAGAATCACTGGTCCCTACATGGTGATATCATGTAGGCAAAAGAGTATGCGTTAGTACTTTGAATGTACTAAGTATGTAAGGATGCATGAACATTGAGGAAACATTATAACATTTATGTAATATGGAACATAATGTAATGCATGCATAATAAATCATATAGATATCCTTTAAAACATTCATTTTGTGGGAATATAACCATAACCGACATTTAAGACCATGCGAGCTATTACATGGAATCCAACATAACCCCCTACGTTGGCCGGGGAGACTACTTGCCAGGTAGAACTCCGTTAATTTCATTCATTTCTTTAGCTTTAACTTTAAGGGCTTTCATGGATCCATTAGCCTAAGCTTATAAGGGCTCCTATGTTGGCACATAGTTAATGAGACAAGGGGTTGCTACTAGGATTCCCTTACCGAATCCCATCTCAATGCCTCATTCGGTGCTAAGTCAATCCCACGAAATAGTTTAATACTTCAAAATATTCATAGCATATAACTTGAGAATTCAAACATCATATTCGGTAGAATAGCTCATTAAAATATTTGATAATTCAAATATGTAAGAATTGTCCTTATTGCATAAAGAATCCATCATTCATATCATTTCATCATTCTTTCATTTCATAAGACTCCCTTTTTGATCATAGATATTGCT
This sequence comes from Solanum dulcamara, assembly GCF_947179165.1. Lineage (NCBI taxonomy): Eukaryota > Viridiplantae > Streptophyta > Magnoliopsida > Solanales > Solanaceae > Solanum > Solanum dulcamara. The sequence continues at coordinate 17,247,549 of NC_077239.1, forward strand.
TTCATAAATATTTATTTGGAGTCAAAGCTTTCAAGTCAAACTTTATTAAAAACATAGTAAAACTAGATGGGTTCAAATCACTTCAACTTGAAAATATGTATGTAAATAAATATACATAAATACTTTGAAATCCATTAATTAAAAATTATGCTTTAAACAACCCACCATGAATTTCAAGAACCTTTAAATAGATAAATAGAGGAATTACTTGTAAACCATCAATTCATACATATGAAATTATGTTACATCAAAATAGAGCAATAATCATTAGTTTAACCATGATTCATACTATTAAGTAAAATTAAGAATTACCATAAGAAAATGTTACTTGAAATCAAGAGACTTAATTGAAAGAGTTTTTGGACTACATGGGTGGAAGAACCCATGAATAAATACCCACATAACTTAGAGTAAAGCTTAAAGAAAATAAACATAATTTATCATATAATCAAAATAATTTAGACATGAGAGTGGAAGGAATACTCTCATTGAAACCTTACATACCTGGAAACCGAAGCTTTAGTTGGTACCGGAAGACTTAATGACCACTCTTGAGTCCTAGCTTTTCTCCTTGCCGGAACGTTTTGTGTACTACCCGGAATATATGAATTACCGGAATAGTATTTCTTCACTACTAAGAACTAAAACTATATTTGAGAATGTGTAAAGAAGTGTATAGAGAGAAGATTTGCTTGAGAAAGCTTGATGAATAAAATGAGGAAATAAGGTGGGTATTTATAGGTGGGAAAGAGGACCTAACAATAAATAAAATAATTATAAATAAAAATCTGAAAATTTAGTGGAAAATTATGATGCCATGGATGATGTTAATTGGAGGACAATTTATGTCATGAGTGATGTCAAATGTATCTAGATCTTTCCATGGTAGGTGAAATGAGTTATCTTTGACAGAATACTCCTTTTCGGAGCTGCTTTTGAATAAGATAAATTCTTTATTAGGATTTGGTGTCTTCATAAGAATTGTAGTTATAGAAGTCTAGTTTCATGTCAATCAAGAATCAACCATTTTGGAGTATCCTACAGTGAGATATAAATTTTCTTCTACAAATACTCCATTTCGTCACAGCACACTGTCTTACAATAATTAATTAATTTGACCTACTTAACCTACGAAACATAAATTATGGTATTCACAAACGTTGTAGGTAATGATCTTGTGGTTACTGAGAAATTTGAATCACTCAATTTGGACAATCCTATAAAAAGGTATGCCCAAAATACAGAGGTTGTATCATTTTTAGACGAGAATTGAAACTTCGTATACAACGTTTTTAGGGGATGTTAAAATCGATGAGATGTGAAAGATACTAAAAGCAATGCATGCCGCTGAGGTTGAGGGATTTGAGTTGGTTTTCTATCAGCTCAAGGATGTTACTAATGTTTGGTATAACCAGTGAGAGGCAAGTCATGGTGAGGATGCTTAGCCTGCTATTTGGGATGAGTTCGAGGAAGCATTACTTGATCACTTTTTTCCTAGAGAATTGAGGAAAGCGAAAGTTGATGAGTTCATGAACTTAAAACAAGAAGGGTTGACCATGAAGGAGTACAACCTTAAGTTCATCTAGCTGTCTAGATATGCTCTGTAGAAGGTTTCAAATGTGAGGTCTAAAATGAGAAAGTTTTTCTCCGAATTAGGCAGACATGTAAAGAAGGAATGCAAGGCATCATTATTGATTTCTGACATGGATATTTCCAGATTAATATTGTATGCTCAAAGGTAGAGGATGATAAGAAGAAAGACAATGAAGAGAACTTGAGAAAGAAGGCAAAATTAGCTGGCATGAGAATGAGAAGAGGCAAGGTAAGGGCAACATGTCCTTCTTTTAGAAAAGATCTTCGAACCATGCTCCGTCGACAATAAATGCACCTACCCCCAGTCACAGGTATGATCAGAAGTCGCAAAGTCACCAGAATTTCAAGGCTCAGGGTTCTCAGTCTCAAGATAATGTGGCTTTAGGTTCGAAAGGCAAGTCATGTTGTGGTATGTGTTGTAAAATCCACTTGGGATAGTGCAGAGAGGGAGGTAATGATTACTTCAAATGTGGTAATATAGGCCATTTTCAGTGGAAGTGTCCAATGTGGGCGACAAAACCCAATCCTCTAATGTAGCACCTCTAGCTCGAGGTAATCAGAGAGGTACCATTTTAGGTATGGGCGAAGGTTCAAACTGCCTATGTAGGGGTGTGAAAAAAAATAGAGCTGACCAATAATTCAAATCGAAAAAATGTTATTGGGTTATTGGGTTAACGAATTTTTAATTATGTTATAAAAATAAATTATCGAATTATCGATTTAGGATCAATTTTTAGTATTGAGCTATTGGATAAACCGATAACCCATTAAGGTGATAGTAATGTACTACTTACCCTTCATAAATATTAAATATTAGTAATAATTTAACATAATTAGACACTATATCAGTATGCTACATTCTTTACAATACGTCTAATTCAGACAAGGTCGCTTTAGTATTTACTCAAAACCTCAAGATTAAAGTAAAAGCTAAGAATTGTTCAATATTGTCTTGTTGGACTTCTTGGTTTTAGGTTTAGTTTTACTTTGTAATTATAGTTTTTGCATACTCATAAATATCTGTAATTTGATTAATATCAGAAATTTCATATTATGTTTTAGTTGTAACATGTAATTGTAGCCTTCGTACTACATCACTCTTATTGATGCAATTTCTCATTAACTTTGTTGTTTCAGTATATCAAAATATTTACAAGCTTATAATTGATTTGCTGGTTTCACTGTATCATACCAAATTGTTAGAGAAGTGAAACTCATATATTTATTTTATGAGCATTTTCTTATTGGATAAACCAAAAACTGAATCATTAATAACTAAAAATCGATAAAAATATCTTATTGGTTTAGCGTATTTAAAAATTAAAAAACTAAATCAATAATATATAAAACTGAACCGAACCGACCAATGCACATCCCTACCTATATGCTATGGATATTCGCCAAGATTAGAAGAACCCGCCAGATGTTTTCACTGGTATGCTTCGAGTCCTCTCTTTTGATTGTTAAGCTTTGCTTGATCCAGGTGAAACCTTGTAATTTATAACCCCTTATGTGGGTAGTAAGTTTGATAAAATCTTTGAGTGTCTTTTTGAGTCTTTCAGTGTGTCTACTCTTGTTAGTGAATCTGTCTTAGCTGAGAGGGTCTATAGAGATTGTATTGTGTCAATATATCACAAGGATATGATGGATGACTTAGTTGAGTTGGGCATGGTTGATTTTGATGTGATTCTTGGCATGGATTGACTTTATGCTTGTTATGTCTCTGTTGATTGTAGGACTCAGATTGTTAAGTTCAAATTCCTAAACGAGCTTGTCTTAGAATGGAAGGGTAGTCATGTAGTGCCTAAGGGTAGGTTTATTTCCTACCTTAGGGTTAAAAAGTTAATGTTGAAAGGGTGTATTTACCACATCATGCGAGTGAAAGATGAGAGTGTAGAGTCTCCGTCTCTTGAGTCTGTCTCGATCGTTAATGAGTTTCCTGAAGATCTACCTGGAGTCCCTCCTTAAAGGGAGATTGACTTTAGGATGAAATATATTTTAGATAAGGGATTCATTAGGCCGATTGTCTCACCTTGGGGTGCTCCTGTACTATTTGTGAGAAAGAAAGATGGCTCATTGAGAATGTGCATTAACTATCGTCAACTGAATAAAGTTTCCATAAAGAACAAGTATTCCTCCCCAATATAGATGATCTATTTGACCAACACTAAGGTGTCACTTGTTTCTCAAAGATAGAACTCAGATTAGGTTATCATCAGTTGAAAGTCAAAGAGTGTGACATCCCAAAGACTGATTTTCGAACCCGATATGGTCACTTTGAATTTCTTCTTATGTATTTTGGGTTGACTAACGCTCCCACAACATTTATAGACTTGATGATTGAGTGTTCAAATATAATTTGGACATGTTTGTGATTGTATTTATCGACGACATATTAGTCTATTTGAGGAATAAGGAGGAGCATGTTAATCATCTCAGAATCATCCTCCAAACTCTCAAGGAAAAAGGAGTTATACGCTAAGTTTTCCAAGTGTGAGTTCTGGCTTACATCAGTGATGTTCTTGGGCCATATTTTTTTTGGTGATGGTATCCGAGATGACTCGTAGAAGATTGAAGGGTTAAGAGCTAGCCAAGGCCCATATCCCCGACTGATATTAGAAGCTTCTTGGGTTTGGCCGGCTACTATTGTAGATTTGTTAAGGGGTTTTCATCTATATTCTCTCTATTTATAAGTTGACTCAGAAGAAGGCTAAGTTTCAATGGTCAGATACTGATGAGAAGCATTTTCACGAGCTGAAAATAAGGTTGACCACTGCTCCAATTTTATTCTTGCCCGAAGGAACAAATGCATTTGTTATCTATTGTGATGTGTCTAGAGTTGGATTGGGTTGTGTTTTGATGCAGAAGGGCAAGGTTTATGCATATGCTTCCAGGAAGCTTAAGGTTCACGAGCGGAACTACCTGACTCACGACCTTAAGTTGGCAGCCGTAGTATTCGCTCTCAAGATTTTGGCGTCATTATCTCTTTGAAATGCATGTTGATGTGTTCACTGACCACAAGAGCCTACAATATGTGTTAACTTAGAAAGAGATGAACCTGAGGCAAAGGAGATGACTTGAGTTGCTCAAAGATTATGATATGAGCATACTTAACCACCCAAGTGCTAATGTTGTTGCTGATGTTCTTAGCAGATTATCTATGGGAAGAACCGCTCATCTTAATGAGGGAAAAAAAGAATTGTCCAAAGAAGTGCATAGACTTGCACGTTTGGGAGTTCAACTTATCGACTCTAGTGAGGGTGGCGCTATTGTTCAGAATGGGGATAAATCATATCTAGTTGCTGAGGTGAAGCAAAATCAAGATCAAGATCCTATCCTCATCCTATTGAAAGATGATGTTCACAAGTAAAAAGTAATGGCTTTTGCCAAGAAAGGAGATTGAGTGTGAGGTATCAAGGGAAATCATGTGTTCCAACTGTTGATGTCATTCGAGAAAGGATCAAGAGAGAGTCCCATAGCTCCAGGTATTCCATCCATCCAGGTTCTACAAAAATATACCATGATTTGAGAGAATTATATTGGTGGAGTAGAATGAAGACAGATATAACAGAGTTCGTTTCTAAGTGCCCAAACTGCCAACAAGTCAAAGTTGAGCATCAAAGGCCTTGTGAGGTTTCTTAAAACATTGAGATTCCTAAATGGAAGTGGGAGATGATCAATATGGACTTCATAACCAATTTTTTGAGATCCCGTAGGCAGCATGACTCTATTTGGGTGATTGTGGATAGGATGACCAAATCAACTCATTTCTTACTGGTTAAGACTACTGATACTGAAGAGGACTATGCCAGATTGTATCTTCGAGAAATTATTAGACTTCTTAGGGTTCCTTTGTCTATCATCTCAAATAGGAGAGCTCAATTCACTACTCAGTTTTAGAAGTCCTTCCAGAGATGTTTGAGTTCGAAAGTGAACCTTAGTTCTGCTTTCCATCCGCAGATAGATAGCCAGGCAAAGTGCACAATTTAGAATTTGGAGGATATGTTGCGGACATATGTCATTGAATTCAAAGGAAATTAGAATGATCATTCACCACTTATTGATTTTGCGTATAATAATAGCTTTTATTCGAGTATCCAAATGAATCCTTATGAAGCTCTGTATGGAAGGAGATGTAGATCACTAATTGCTTGGCTTGAAGTTGGTGAAGCCTAATTAATTAGAACATACTTAGTTCACCAAGCCATAAAGAAGGTAAAAATCATCAAAGAGAGGTTGAGGGCTTCTCGAGTCACCAAAATCCTACACTGATGTTAGAAGGAGAGATTTGGAGTTCGAAGTGCATGATTAGGTATACTTAAAGGTTTCACCCATGAAGGGTGTGATGCGATTTGGGAAGAAAGGAAAGCTTAGTCCCTGCTAAATTGGTCCTTATCAGATTGTGAAAAGAGTTGGTAATGTGGCCTATGAATTTGAGTTGCCATCAGAGTTAGTAGTTATTCACCCCGTGTTTCACATCTCTATGCTTAAGAAGTGCTTGGCAGATCCTTCGCTTGTTGTTTCGACCGAGAATATTAGGGTGAAAGTGAGTTTGAGTTATGAAGAAGTTCTAGTTCAGATCCTTGATCGTCAGGTTTGCAAGTTGATAACCAAAGAGATCACTTCCATCAAAGTTCTATGGCGAAATCAGTTTGTTGAGGAAGCTACATAGGAAGCTGAAGAGGATATGAAGGCTAAATACCCACATCTATTCGTGCCTTCCAATGATGACATTAATGGTAATATTACTTTTTCCTATCTTAGGGTTAATGTTCCTTCCGAGTTTAAGTATATGATGGATTGATTGTTTGAGTGTTTGAGTATCGTAAATATTGATTTGCATTCGTGCCTTGAGTGAGTTCCTAGCTTGGACATCATTCGACACCTTCTCGATAAATGATAGAGGTTTTATAGACCTAGATGGAGTAGATTGGAATTGTTCTCACTTTGAGTCTATTTTGAGGAAACCTTTACTTATGATTGTGAGTTAACATTGTTAAGATTGTTTATTTAAACTACTCTTTCTTTGAGTGTTGATCTGATAGCCTACCTAACTGTTTATTTGGTGTATTTTAAGTCTTCTGCTAATTAGTTTGAATGAGTGAATGGATCAAGTGGTTCGCTTGGGACCAGCAATGGTCTTTTAGTATCGGTCACCTTGGGGTACCCTCTCGGGGCGTGACACCTTAGAGAGGATTTAAGACTGTATTTCTTCTTATTTGTGTGAAAATAATGACATAGGGGCTAGGCCCACCTTCACGTGCCTTCTTGTGCAGTCGTATGAAAATGTGAATATCTTTCTATTCTGAAGGTTTATGGACAAATGGCTTAGTGCCTTGGAAACTAACTCGTAGACCTTCAATTTGGTATATTGGGGCCATCCAAAGATTTATATATTGAGAGAAAAGCTCCAAGACATTTAACCCAAATTTTAGGAAGTTTATGAAAGAAACTTATGCTAACTTTTACCGACTTTTATTTTGTGACTTGCTTGACTTCAAACTTAACTTACGATCATTGCGCGACTATATTACCTCATAACACATCCTTCTTAGTATATAAGACACTCTTAATCTTACCCCAAAGGTACTAATTAATTTAAAACTTCTGAACAGGGGTGTTACACGAGGCATCTCTTTAATTTAAACTTATTTAAGGGCATCCTTGACCTATAACTTTAGTCTAATTCTTTTATATTATCACCCCTTTGCAATCTTATTCTCCCGACGTGATACACCAAGTCATATACACCTCATAATTCATGTAGTGCTATGTATATTATGCGAAAGAAACACAGATTCTCACATTCTCCCCCTTTAAGAACATTCGCCAGCGAATGGATCTAATGAATTTCTTGATTCCATTTCTTTGCCGCTACTATGTTTTTTGCGAGGCTATATTTTTTACTTTTGCAAATCTTAAATCCAATTCTGAAATTTTTAATTACAAGGCTTTGTATAGCTACCTCGTGACAAGCCATATAAATTGCATTTTAAAATTATTTAAAATCCAATTAAGTTGATGTACAAGAATAATTTTTAGTTATTGATATACGATCCACCTTAAGTCATCAATAGCTGGGGCTACTTCTTCCTCATTTCCTCCTCAACTTCTGAAGTTATTTCTTCGACGTTGTTATTCTGCCATAACACTTTTATAGAAACCACTTCTTTAGTCAAAAACTTTCTTACATGCCAATCCAACATAGCCACTAACACCTCTTCATAAGACAAGACTTTAGAGACGCAAATATCCTCAATGGGTAAATCTGTGAAGGATCTCAATGCACTTCTACAACATATATACATGGAACACTAGATGGACTGCTTCAAATTCTGAAGGTAAATCAAGCTTGTACGCCACTTTACCAATCCTTCGAATAATCTTATATGGCCCTACATACCTTGGATTGAGCTTACCTTTCTTTACAAATCACATGATACCCCTCATTTACAATACTTTCAAGAAAAACCCAATATTCTACATCAAACTCTAAGTCTCTCCATCAAACGTCTACATAAGACTTCTGCCGCCTATATGCTATCTACAACTGATATCTAAAGGCTTTAGCTTCTGTATTGCTTGCTAGACTAGATCGGGACCTAGAAACTCTACTTCCCTGATCTTGAATCAATCAACTGTCGACTTGCACTACTTCCCGTATAGTGTTTTGTACGGAGCTATCTAAGTACTAACTTGGAAGATGTTATTATAAACAAACTCAATCTGTGACATGTGATCGTATCATTTCCCGTTGAAATCTAGCACACATACCCATGACATGTCCTTAAGCATTTGAATGATATGTTTGGATTGGACATCAATCAGAAGATGAAAAGTTGTACTAAGATTAACTTGAGTCCCAAACCCTCCAATAAGGATCTCCGTAATTGTGCTATAAATTGTTCCCCTCTATTTGAAATAATCAATTTTTGGACACCATGAAGTCTAAATATCTCTCTAATGTACATCTCATCATAACCTTCAGCTAGAATATAGCCCTGACTAGAAAGAAATGGGATGATATCATCAACCTGTCAATAATTACCCAAATGAAATTGATCTTCCATCACGAATGAGGCAAACATGTGAAAAAATTCATATTTATCTTCTCCCACTCCCATAATGGAATATCTATCTCCTGAGTTAGCCAACTAGGATTCTGATGCTCTACCTCTACCTACTGACGATATATCTCCTTAATACCACAACACATTTTAATGAATCTTATGAGAATAGAGTAGCGAGAACGGTTTCCCTGTGCCATAATTTTCTATAGAAGCCCTATGTCATTCATAACATATAACTAATCTCTGAATCTAAAGACTTTATCAAAGGCTAAACACTCCCACTACTGAGCCTTGCCTCTGAGGTGATCTAAGCTAGGATCCTTGTTTTATCATGCCTTCACCTCCACAACTATAGATGATATTACTGAGTCCTGAACTGTGACTCTGGTATCATCGGTTATAATAATCTAAACCCCAAACTAGCTAGTTGATGGAGCTCTCGAGTCTTCTCCCACTTCTCAACTACTAAATTTGATAGACTGCCCATAGACTTACGATTGAGGGCATCCTCTTCTATACTGACTCTCCTGAGATGATATAAGATATCCACATCATAGTCTTTAAGTAATTCAGTCTAAAAATATACTAGGGGCTCTTATGATCTATATAATATCAACATTAAAGAAATTCAAGTAATGCCTCAAAATCTTCAGGGTATGATTCAAAATATTCAGGGCATAATTAATTGCTGTCAACTCTAAATCGTGGGTCGGATAGTTCTTTTCATTCTTCTTTGACTATCTAGAAGCATAAGCAATTACCTTTCTGTGTTGTGTCATAATGCAAACCAGCCTAACCCTTGAAACATCATAATACATTGCATTTCCCTCTAGACCCTCTTGTAAGGTCAAAACTAGTGCTGAAGTCAATCTATCTCTCAGCTCTTAGAACCTCCACTTATAGGCTATGGTCCATTGAAATTTAGATTCTTTCTAAGTCAACTTTGTTAGGGGTACTGAAAGCAAAAAAAATCCTTTCACAAACCTTCTGCAATACACTGCTAACCCTCAAAAAGTTTCAAACTTCTGCCAGGTTCGTGGGTCTAGGCAAAGCCTTCACAACCTCAATCTTCTATAAGTCATCCCGAATACCAACATCTAATACAATATTCCACCAAAAAAACACACTAAACACAATCATAACTCATATTTTGAGAGCTTAGTATACAACCTCTAACCTTGGTGTAACTGAAGCACTACTTGGAGCTAATCTCTATGATTTGCCTCTGAATGAGAATGTACCAGAATATTATTAATTAATACAATGACGAAGATGTCTAAAATGACCTGGATATACTATTCATCAGGTTCATAGGGCATTCATCAATTCGAAAAACATTTCAAGAAACTCAAAATGGCTATATCTAACCCTGAAGGTTATTTTTGGAATATTACTTTCTCAAACAAGTTCCCAGTGGTACCCTAAATATAAATTAGTCTTTGGGAAGCATCCGACATCATATAGTTGGACAAAAACCCATCAATCCTTTGTAGGGAATATTTGTTCTTTGTAACTTATTCATTTTTTGATAGTCTATACACTTCTACAATAAGTCATCTTTCTTCCGCACAAATAACACAGGTGCACTGCATGGTGATGCGCTAGGCCTAATGAAGCCCTTATATAGTATATCTTTCAATTGTTCTCTCAATTCCTTCAATTTTACTGGTGTAATTCTATATGGGTGAATTGATACCGGATGGGCATTTGATAATGTATCAATAGAAAAATCAATCTCCCGTTCTAGGAAAATACCAGGAAGCTCGCCTGGAAATACATCTAGAAACCCATTGACCACTAGAATAAATTGAAGAGTCGATGGCTTAGCATTGATATCTTAAACTCACTTGGACAATATGATAAATTTAGCCTTTAGTAGTCATTTCTTTTCCTAAAGATTTGAAATAAACTTGCCTTTCGGTGTTGCCGCATTAGTCTTCCATTCTCGTACTACTTCCCCTAGAAACTAAAATCTACTAGTCTCCTCTCAATATTCGACATTGGTATAATAAGATGCCAACCAATTCATGCCCATATTAATAACAAAGTCGTGTATCTTTACCTCTATCAGGTCTATAAATTTCTGCCGACAAAAAATTTTTACCATAAAACCTCGATAAATCCTCTTGAGCATAAATAGTCAGTCAGATAAGAAACACAATGCATGATTTAGATTTGATATGTACTTATAACTCTGTTCTATTGCACGATCTGTCAATTGAAATAAATGTAACCATTCCTAAATGTCCTGTAGCCTCCTAATTATAAATTTGGTATATAACACACCCATAAAGAAGACTCTACTAGATATATCTTGTGGACTCTCTGGGACATGACCTGCTCTGATACAGAGTTTTCACACCTCAAACTAGGGAAGGCATAACTGGCACTGAATACCTTATTCAACCGAGTTAGCCACTAAAACATGTTAACTGACTCAACTGTAGGCCCAGAAGGTCTGGCAACATAACATGTAAAATACTAAGCCTGGACCATTAAGGTCATAACCTAAATAACAACAATTCATATAGACGAAGGTAGACAAGCCACAAATAATAAAATACTAGCTAGCTGATGAGGCCGCAAATGAAGACATATATATGTACATACATATTTATACATGCCAAGCCTATAGGGATTGAGATTGGAAGCTGTAGAAATAAATCAAAAATATTGTGTCTACAATATCCTCTAAGAGTGTCATAAGCACTGGTTAGGACAAGTCCCCCCGACTATACCCAAACTGTACAACAAAAGTAAACATCCTATGAAAGCTTCGGGAAGAGGTAGAGCTTACCAACTCCCTGTTGAACCATGAATCCAAGTGAATGGGTCGATCAGTATCCCTACCTGGACCTGCACATATGAAATAAAAATGCAGTGTCCTAAGGAATGGGACATTAGTACGAATAAAAATGTACGAATATTTAAGGCAGAAAGTGAAATCATAAATAGTTGCTATAAAAAGGGTAATGGAGATACCAACTAGAACTGAAACTCAAATAGCCTTCATGGCTGACATATGACATCTTAATAATCAAATATGCATAGTATGCTCAAGTAATCGTATGTTGTGAATACACATATATAAATACAAATGCGTGACATACCCAACCAAATATTAACAATGACAGTCTCTTCCAATAGCTAACAAGTATCATCATATTGCCATTATGTGGCCATCTGTACAATATATATATATATATATATATATATATATATATATATAGTCTTCCGGGCGAATAGGCCCCTTACCTCTGATTATAGCTTAGAGTCCATACATAACATGCTATGTATGATATGAACTTTAAATACACGTAGTAGGCCATAACAAGGACTTAGTCAATCTTGGCTCATTGGTACTCTTGTTCTCATGATCTCATAACTACTTTCATATAACATGCAAATGACTCATAGAAACTCATATACTTTTAGAATAAACCCAAATAATTATATTGACTTTAGAAAGATAACTTAAACCTGAGGGTGTTCATAAAGAGCTTAAGGTGCTTCACTTAGCTTGTATATATGTTTCTTTAATAGTTTGTAAAAGATAGTATTTCAAAAAAATACATGTCCTTTAGTAGTTTAAACATACGAGTTACATTTGAGAGTTTAAGAAATTGGCGTATTATTTTAAAGTTTTTCAGAAAAATATATTAGCGGGGAAGGAGGACTGATTGCAAATTCTTAATGTTCCTCCATTATCTTTTTAAGTCAAAACACCCAAAGAAGAATAAGAATTTATACTCATGGACCTATAGTCAAGGGAATCGACAAAACGACACATAGATGATGCATACCCTATATAACTGAACGAGTGGAATATCAGCATAATGGAGTCACGAGAATACTTCAACTGTGATTCCAATAGCTTTTGCAGAAGGTCTTTCTAGCAATAAAATAGTAAAATATTGCATTTGACGATTTAGGAGTTTTTTAAAATTCATGCTCAAAAGAAGGACAATTCTTAGTCTTAACATACCTCGATTCTGGGTCTTGCGGTATTAATATAAACTGTACCCCTTCCTTACAGTATGTAATCTACACAGAATCAAGTGACACAACCATTACAAACAGAATATTAACACGTCAGGGCAAAGTAGCAATTTAGAGATTACTAGGAGAGTGATTAGTTCGTTGGATCCTTTTTATATGTATGCTTCATTATATTTTCTTCTACAAATTACAACCATAAATTAATGACGTAGCAAATAATTTTCCAGCAGGTTTTAACAATTTGAAGCCTACGACATAGCCCATCACAAGCAAATAGAGTATGCCTACACAACAATAAAAACTGGAGTGTCACCACACTCCTCCTTTCCAACCCCAAAATAGCTACAATCAAACCCCAACCATGAGTCATCAAACCTTTAAATCTATATATATAGTCCTATAATTGGTCAACATAACCATAATAACTCAAACTCACGGCTTTCGATCACCATATTATAAATTCATTCAACAATTACATCTGGAATCATGTCTTTCTCCTCATAAGCAATAAGGGTTAAGAGGGGAGAACCTTAACTTTCACTTGATGGAGTTAATAGTATTTTAACTTGTCTTCTCAAATAACAACCAGTCTCCTCAAACACAAGACCTTAAATCAAGAAGAAACCATTTGAAAATCACAATGCAATAATAGAACTAACGTTATGCTAATTTATCTTACAATTCAATACCCATCTACACTTTTTTTTTATCTCCTAGATGCATATCAAAAACAAGAACATATAAATTATTCCCATAAATTCTAGCAACAACAAAATCAAGAAAGTATCAAAACAGCCCCACATCACATAACAATCCAAATACGATTTTTCAACCATCTACTCATGTGTTCTTGCTTACATAGCTTAGATATGACTTGGATTCACTCAATAAAATGAAGGGTGAGAATTATTACCTCTAAACAGAAGTAATACCACCTTAAATTGAGACTCCTTCCCCTTGAAGAATCCTTCAAATCACAGCCAACGAGGAGGAAAGAAGTAACATGATCTCTACGAACATTTCAAGGGTGAAACCACATTGAAATCTTATAAATCTTGGCTTGGATGGTAGGGGAACTGATATATGGGTGATTATTTTTCTCGCACACCACTGCATGGTAGTCTGGAACACTTACAAACTTCAGTCTCACAATCACATACGAATTTGGCTAAGTACAAGACTATTTACAAATCTTAGGCAATGTACTTAATAAAATAACACATCGAACGTATGAGAACTCTTCCCAACCTTTATTAATATCAAAACTCAATAAAGGATAGGCTTCACGAATTTGACTAAGGCAAAAAAACACTCTCTGATGCCTTAGGCAAATTTCTGTCCATATTTAAAAATTCTGCACAGGCCACAAGACAATTACATCAGTTATAATCGACCTATGTGCCTGGCACATGCCTTTGACAATTTTTTTCAAAACGTAACTAATTACAACAGTCATATTTTCTAAAAACCTATTCAAAATTGAATTCAAATTACATTGGACATGTACCTTACATATGCCCCACAATGCCTTAGCCAAATTTGCACATAGCTCGCACTTAGAATAATTCTTGACTGCTTTTCATACTAAGTTTTATTTTCTGATCTTTGCCAGCTTCATACCTTCACTGCAAATCAGCTTTGTTTTGCCATCGTCAAGTTCCACAGCCATGCCCATTCAAGCCAACACGCTTGCCCAGCCTTGCCTTGACTTTCCGATGACACACTGCTTTGCCTTGCCTTATGCCCAAGTCTGCGCAGCCAGCACTCCAACATCCTTAGTCATTGCTTCCCACTACCACTTAGTTGCCACAACTACATTGATTACTCATGCCCATGCCAAGTCCAATGCAGAAGTCCTTGCCATGCCCATGCCACATCTCTTATTTAGACTGAGAGTCTAACATGAACCCTTAGAGAGGATTTCAGACTGTATTTTTTCTTATTTGTGTGAAAATAATGAGATAAAACGAAGGAAAATTAGCTTTTATAAAGCTAAACCGACATAGGGGTTAGGGGCCCACCTTCACGTGCCTACTTGTGCAATCTCATGAAAATATGAATATCTCTTATTCTAAAGTCGTATAGACGAACGATTTAGTACCTTGGAAACTAGACTCGTAGACCTTCGATTTGGTATATCGGAGGCCTTGCAAATCTTTTTATATGTGGAGAAAAGCTCCAAGACATGTAACCCAAATTTCAGAAAGTTTATTAAAGAAACTTATGATAACTTTTGCTGACTTTTATTTCGTAACTTGCTTGACTTCAAAACTTAACGTACGATCATTGTGCGACTATATTACCTTATAACACACCCTTCTTATTATATAATACACTCCTAATCTTAATCCAAAGTACTGATTAATTTAAATCTTTCGAAAGGGCGGGGTGTTACACAAGGCATTTCTTTAACTCTTACTTGTTTAAGGGCATCCTTAACCTATAAATTTCGTCTACTTATTTTATATTACCACCCCTTTGCAATCTTTATTCTCGTGACGTGATACACCAAGTCATATACACCTCATACACTCATGCCATGCTATGTATATTATGCGAAAAAATATGGGGTCTCACAAATTTAAAATCAAGCAAAATCAAAATTAATGTATTTAATTAATTTGATTCAATTTCGATTCAAATCATTTTTTACTAAACCATTAACAACCCTATATAATAGTAAGATCTTAGCAAGACGTGCCAGTGAAATGTACTTTACCTGGTAAAGTGAAATTTGCTTGCAACGCCACAGCAGACGTCGGGGTGAGGTGGAGGGAGCGGGAGTGTAAATTTTTATATTTCTCTCATGTTTCAAAATTATTCTCCATTCATTTTTTGGCACCTAATACTTCTGACGTCAATCTTTTAACTCAAAAATACACTTATTTCTAACGGTACACACTCATTAAATGAATAAAGGGTAATATTATATCGAATCTCATAGTTTAAGGGCATTTTAGATCATTCTCTGCTAAAATAATTTTAAATTATTTAATATATGACTCATATGATTAGCCTGATTATGGGTTTTATAGTAAATTGATAATAAAAAAATATTATATCATCTACTTTCACATTCACCTCCCCCCCTCCCCCCGACCTTCTTCTCTCTTCTACTTTTTTTTTCTTAGATCTTGTCCATCATTTTAAATTTTATTTTATTCAACATATGACAAAATTGTATACTGCATTTTTTTTGTGTACCCAAAATTCAAAATAAAAGAATGAAATTAACATTTTCTATTATCCCTACCCCATCCCACCATGATAATAATACAAATTAAAAGAATATAAACATGTAAGTTCATTTTAAATTTGAGCTCCTGATATCCTAATTAAGAATAAAAGATTAAAAAAAAAAGAAAAAGAGAAATTAAACAAGACAATTGGATGATTGATAGAAAACTTTATATTAATAAAATATAATCAAATGAGGCAAGTATGAATTTTGTTGGATCCCCAATTATGAGTTGTTTTTTTTTTAAAAAAAAAAAGAGGCCCAACAGGGCTATTTTATTAAATAAATAAAATCTGCAAACAATAACTAAATTGAATAGTTGGGTTATAATAAATTAGGGTTGATTTAAAATAAGTCAAAATGAAGATATCATGAAATTAGTAATTTTTTGAGTATTATTTTCAAGTGTATCGGATCAAAATATGAATTATATGTGATTTTTCTTATTTATTTGAGAAGAATTTAAATTTGGACAAATTAGATTAGATAACATAATAAATACATATTTAATAATTTTAATTTGTGGAGCTTATAAAAATAAGGGCCAATATGAGCCAAATAGTTAATATCGAAGATATTTTTGAGCCAAAAAATTGATATCAGGGGTATTTGGAGGCTGAAAGGTTGATGAATGATAGTTTTGTATCAATTCAAATAGTTAAGGGACATTTTAGACCATTCTCTGTTCAATTTATGTGACACTACGATTAAACATAAAATTTAAGAAAGCAATGAATATTTTAAAATTTATGATCTAAAATAATTTTAAGTCTATAAATCATTTTATTATAAATAACAAAAATAAATTAAAATTAAATTATTTATAATTATAAAAATATACCTTTTTGACATAAATTAAAAAATATACCACATAAATTAAAAGAAATAATTTGACTGTAATGAATAAACACCAATTTTGTATATATAATGATAATTTTTTGAGTAAATACATCAAAACCCTCCCAAACTTAGCAAACACAACTTACTTTAGTACTTTAACTATATTGGACATTTACATACCTCTCTTTAACAACTTTCAAGTGAATTAAATACCACCTTAAAGGGTGATGTGGCAGAGAGACTGAGAAATTCAAGTGAATCAAATTCGTCATTAATGAATATCTTGGTGAGAAATTAAGATACATTAATGGTGATTTATTTTTAAAGGAAGAAAGCCTCAATTCATATTTGCTTATCTCATTTTGAAGGAAAAGAAAGAAAGGAAGAGGATAAGGAAAAAAAAGAAAAAAAAAACGAGGCAAAAATCTGAAAAGAAAATAAAATGGAACACTGAAGGGACAAAATGGTGAAAAAGAAAGAAGAAAGAAGTAAGGTGGGGGTGGGGTGGGGTGGGGTTTGCGGGAAATAAAAATGGATCATATTTTATATTTTAATTTAAAAAAATATATATTTTAATTAATTAATTGATTAGGATAAATTGATTTAAAAAATGTTAGAGGATAAATAAAAAAATAAAATAAAATTAATGATGTGGTGCTAGTATGACAGTGATGTAGTACTTATATAACAGATGAAAATGATATAATAATCTGAGGATGATATTTAATTTATTTCAAAATTATTTAAAGTATACTTAAATATTTATATAATTAAAATATTTAAATAAATTTTACTGCGAAATTCAAATAGATTTTGAATGCACCTTTAAAATAAATTTGCTTATAACCTCAAACTGACAGAATGGGACGGGCAAAGAAACGTGAGGTTTGGGTTAACTTAACGTGTGCGCTTGGGAATGACAGAGGAGTTGTACCTTACTTTTGCCTGTTGCATTTTCCAGAATACAAGTGCTCTCTCTAATCAAATTATGGGGCATTCCATGTACCTTAGATAGTAAAGAAATTTTCACATATACCTACTCAAATTTATTTTAATTATATTTCATAACTATAATTTATTAATTATAATTTGTAGTTATAGTTTTAGTAATGCTTGTATAATTCGCGCAGAATTTATATATGTTTGTATAATTCGCTATACAATTCGCAGTTTTTGTATAATGTTTGTACATTTCACTATACAATTAATTCACAACGTTTGTATAATTCGATATACAATTTGTACTGTTTGTATATTTTTCTATACAATTCGATTCGTGCACAACATTTGTATAAATCGCGCGGATTATACAAAACTCAATTGTATAACCGCGTGAATTATACAAAACTCAATTGTATAATCGCGTGAATTATACAAAACTCAAACTGTAATTATAGCTAGATATTTGCCGCGAACCATAATTAATTCAAACTATAACTATATTAACTAGTATATATATTTGCTTATACGCGTAATTTTCCCTTACTAATTTTGCAATCAAGAGTCTCTGCCCTTCCTTTGATCCTAAATTTCAAAATGAATATCCCCATTTGTTGAACGTACGATATGTTATATTAAAAAATATATTTATTATTCATGGTAATAACTTCTTTTTACTGAATATTTATAATATATTTATAACACATTTTTAATACATATTATAAAGAACAATTTATAAAATACATATAATATAATTTTTTTATGGGTAATACATTTATCACATTTTAATACACATACAATACATTGCGTTAATTTCTTACTAAACAAGTATAATATATTTTAAAACACTTATAATATATTTACATTGCATATATAATTTACTTTTAATATACAACATATTTATTATAGTATTGTTATGTATTGCTACAGATAATAATAAATAAAAAATATCGCTAAAATTAGTAATTATTTATTAAAAAATACTCTTTTTCTCTTTTGATTGTTAAGAAAGTGTCATGCTAATGTTTATAATTTCTTTTTACCTATTTTATTAATTTGTTCATATATTTTACCAAATTAATAAAATTAATTTGGGATTTTGGATTATTCATATATTTCTAATTAAATTAATTTCTATTCAATTAAGATTTATGAAAATTGCAATATGTATATGAAATATGAAGGTTTGAAGATATGAAATTTTGAATATATGAAAATTTGGAGACCCAAAGATATGACTTGTTCATGAATAAAACTTTTATTATGTGTGTTTTATAAATTATTTTGGTTTGTATCATTAAGAAAATGAGCTATGTCTGCTGTTAACACCCAATTTTGACCCTTCATGGTACGAATTAATTATTGAGTTTCTCTAATTTTAAAAAATATAAAAATAATTTGCATTTATAAAATTCAAAATATTTGCAAGTTATTTTAAAAGTAATTTTGTCATTTTTATGATTTTTAAATTAAATAAATAATTTTCTACAATTATTTATATAATTCTTAGCTTATATGAATATTCAAAAATGATCTCAAAAAAAGTTTTTTATTTTTTTACTAATTATTTCGTAAATTAGTAGCTTATATTTTTTAAATTAAGTTAATTATTTTATTTTGTCGAAATTAAGAAGTTCATTAGTTAATTAATATTAATTCGTTCTATTTAAATCTTAGCCGAATTCTCTAATTAAACTCAATTTAACTAATTTTGACTTTTTTGGTAATTACCCGAATTTTTTCTTTTTTTCCAGATTTCTGATACATACGAATGATGCTGATATATCACAATTTGATACATAAATCCTTTTCATGATACATCGCTAGTTGATACAAACCAAACATTGTAATATCAATAAAACTTATGAATCAACTTATAACATCTAATATATCATGAACACAACAAAAATAGCAGTAAAACTTATGCTTTACTGATACATTTTTTGTTTGGTTTGTATCAACTAGCGATATATAATGAAAATGACTTATGTATCAAATCGCGATGTATCATCACCATTCCTATGTATCAGAAAAGAGATTTTTAATTTTTTTACAAATGATAGGGAATAATTGAAAATATAAAAATATAAGATATGTAATTTGATAATTACTGTAACACCATTACAACACCCAAACAGACACATCCATTTCCATACATCAGCAACTACAATAAAAATCCAAACACTTATATACTACAATTTCCTACACCTCTACGTCTCCTAACCGACCCGTTTCCTACACTCAATTACAACACACAACAACAACAATTGCCCATTTATTCAGCAGCCCAATCCCAATTTCCCAATTCCCCACAAATACAACAGTGACCCAGCAGCCCAAAATAACCTCTCCCTAGTCCTTATAGAGCATCCGCGTACACCCAAAGCGTATGTGCATACGTGTATATCCCTTCGTCGTCTCCTCCAACGACTCCCGACCAACAGTACGCTTAGCCGTTCCCCCCACCCCGCAATCTCGTCCTTTGGCTCGTGAGATTGAACCTTCGAGAAGCTTCTATTCAATCCTATCCATCCACCTCGTCTCTCGTTTCGTCCGAATCCGTTGAGAGATGAATTTTTTTGAGGGGAATATGGAATAATTCATATCTTGTAGAAGAAATTCGAATTTCGAACTGTGGTTTCACTGTATCTAGTTGAATGTGATTGAGCTAATGTAGCCAAATTTTCAGTGCACTGCTAAGCAGTATCCTCAGCTTGTTTGTTGTAAATATTGGTTGATAATTTGGCTATGTTTTGCTATCATCTTACTTGTTTCTAAGGATCTCTCCATTGTGCTTTGGTTTAAATATTTATATCTTATGAATATGTGTTGACAGTGTGCATTTAATTTCATTCCTTCATAAATCTAATACGCCACCCTCATGCTTTCAATTTGATTCTTGCTTGCTTAGATATACCCCTGAATGTAAATATTAATCCTTTTTTTTTTCTTTGCATGCATCTGCCCATCCCGAGTCAACTGGACTCTTTGCCTTTTTTTTGCATTTCGCTTTGGGCCACGGAGGCCCAAACTCAACCTAAAGGTCCCGAAAGCTGATGAACAGGTCCTGGAAGCTGATATTACAGGTGTTTACAAAAAATAGGCTGATTCACAATCCTTATACACTGATGTACATTAAGTATGCATCAGATTTATACACAGGAGATCGGCTAAAAGCCCAAAAGACAGCAACCAGGGGAAATGGGCTCAAGTTTCACTCCAGGCCAGCAGAAATTGAAATTAGGCCTAATTTTGATTTGTTTTTAATTTTGTTATTTCTTTTCTATTTAATTATGTAATTGCTTAGTTGCGATTATTTGTTTAAGTTTAATTTTTAGATTAGTCTATTTAAATCCCGAGGAACTAATTTCTTTTTATAAGATTGCATTTTTTAGATTTTTATCGACCCCCGTTCTTTTATTTATGCAAATGATTGATCAAAAATCCTTTTACTTGGTTAAAGATTTTCTAAGTTATTATCTTTTAGAAATAGTTTCAAGTAATGTTTTCCTTATTTAATTATATTTTGTCAAAGTCTTAATTGCTCTTAATTTACTTAAGATATATTAAGTTTATTGCTTTTCTTTAAATATATTTTTAAAAACATTTCTTTTCTCTTTACTTGGTCATTTTTGTAAAGTATATTTTCTTTCTTAATTATTTCAAGTATCTCAAGTTGATTTCTGGTTTAAATAAATTTTCATGAAAAATGGCCTAAAATGCTTTCGAACTATTGAAAATGGTACAAAAATGTCCCAATTTATCTATTGGGTTTAAAATGTCCTTGACATTCATTTTTGTTTTATTTTCAACAGTTTAGGCTCTTTTTCGTAATTAAAATTCTGTTAAATAAATTTTGATTTATAATTAATTTTAAATAATTAATAGATGGCAGACACGTGTTTAAAAAAATTATTTAATTAAAATTTTTTAAAATAAATTTTGATTTATAATTAATTTTAAATAATTAAATTGTAATTCAATAGATGGACACCACGTGTTTAAAAAAATTATTTAATTAAAATTTTGTTAAATAAATTTTAATTTATAATTAATTTTAAATAATTAAATTATAACCAATAGATGACCGCAACATATTTAAAAAATTATTTAAATTATATAATTAAAATTTTGTTAAATAAAATTTTATTTTTAAATAATTAAAATTATATCCAATAGATGGCCGCCACGTGTTTAAAAAATTATTCAAATTAATTAATTAAAATTCTGTTAAATAAATTTTAATTTATAATTAATTTTAAATAATTAAATTATAACTAATAGATGACCGCCACGTGTTTAAAAAAATTATTTTAATTATTTAATTAAAATTATGTTTAAAGGGCCTATAATGCCTTTGAACTATTGGAAATAGTACGAAAATTCTCCTAATCCATCTATTGGGCCTAAAATGCCCTTTTCTGCTAAAGAAAACGTCAATTATGGACCTAAAGGTGGATTTCAAGGGCATTTCAGGTCCAATAGATGGATGAGAGATATTTTTGTACCATTTTTAATAGTTCAAGAGCTTTTTAGGCCCTTTTCCGTAATTTTAATCGTCTTTGTTATTTATAAGTATTTCTTTCAAAGTTAGTCAAATAATTTCAAATCGCCAAAATAAATTAACAGCCCCGATTGATCTCCAAAGTGTTGAAAGGTTGAGGATGCGTGTTTGACTTCAAAAACCTCCACCGACAACTCATCTATCAGTTCAGGGTTTTGGGTTTTCATTTTTGGATCATAATACCCAAAAACAGAGGAGAGAAGATTAGAGATTTGAATGTTAAAGTCAACGGGGTTTGAGTTGGTTTTGGATGAATTAGAGCTTTCGTGACCATTCGAGATTCGTTCGACCCAAGATCTGCTACCCACACAGTAACTCCGATGTGAACAATGTTTTTCGGAGGCAACCAGGTTCATTTCAACTAGAGTTGGTACCTCCGGTTTCCATATCTTTCCATATCTATTCTTTGTTCATACACTTGTTACATTTTGTTGACTTTAGACTTTAGACCTTTGAATAATTTATTAGGTCATATGCATTTTCGTGGCTTTGGATAGTGATGGTAAACTAGAGTCATGTTCTTGCTCAGGGATGGGGACGAGGGTGAGGAGGGGTAAGTGGGTTAAAGGAGCGTGTAGACTGAGAGTAGGTTCTTGGAACATTGGGACGTTAAGGAGAAAATCCATAGAGCTAGTTAAGATACTGAGGAAGAGGAAGATTAATATAGCTTGTGTCGAAGAGACCAAATGGGTGGGTTCTAAAGCTAAGGAGGTAGACGGTTATAAGCTTTGATTCTCTGGTAGATCGAAGTATAGGAATAGGGTAGGCATTTTAGTAGACATTAATTTAAGGGATCAAATGGTGGAGGCTAGGAGAGTCACTGATAGGATGATGTCGATTAAGGTGGTGTTGAAGGGATCATGTTGAACTTATTAGTGCTTATGCGCTGCAAGCGGGCTTAGGCGAGGAGGATAAGAGGCGCTTTTGAGAGGATTTGGATGAGTTAGTGGGAGGCATACCGCCTACTGAGAAGCTTTTCATGGGAGGGGATTTCAATGGGCACATCAGATCTATATCGGGAGGGTATGATGATGTGCATGGAGGCTTTGGCTTCAGGGACAGAAATTGAGGGGGAGTTTCACTTTTGAATTTTGCAAGAGCTTTTGGGTTGGTGATAGTAAATTCGAGTTTTCCAAAGAAGGAGGACCATTTGGTAACCTTCCATAGTTCGGTGGCTAAGAACCAGATAGATTTTTTACTCCTTAGGTAGGAGGATAAGGGTCTGTGTAAAGACTATAAGGTCATTCCGATCAAAATCTTACAACCTGACATAAGCTCTTGGTGATGGATTTAGGGATCAAGATGACAAGGAAGAAGAGGGTCGAGGATGAACGACTTAGGATCAGATGGGGGAGTTTGACCACGGCTAGTGCCCTGGAGATGGGAGAGAAATTGAAGGATATGGGGGCTTGGAATAGTAGTGGGGATACAAATAGTATGTGGGATAGGACGGCTAGTTGTATTAGGGTAATAACAAGGGAAGTGTTGGGAGTCTCGACAGGTAGTCGTAGTCGACATCGAGGGGACTGGTGGTGGAATGGAGAAGTGCAAGGGAAGGTGGAAGCAAAGAAGATGGCGTATGCGAAGTTGATAGAAAGCAATGATAAGGTGGAGAAGTAGACGAATAGGGAAATTTATAAGATAGCGAGGAAGGAGGCGAAGTCGGTAGTTTCGACGGCAAAAACGATAGCTTTTGAACGCCTTTATACTGAATAGAAGAGAAAGGCAAGGATAGGAAATTGTTCAAGCTAGCCAGGGTGCAGGAGAGAAGGACACGCGATGTGGATCAAGTGAAGTGCATTAAAGACGAGCATGAAAAACTATTGGTAGAGGAGATCCTCATTAAACAGAGATGACAGTCATACTTCCATAAACTCCTGAATGAAGAAGGGGACAGAGAGATTGTGTTGGGAGATTTGGAACATATAGGGAGGCGTCATGATTTTGGGTGTTGCAGGAGTACGGTCGAGGAGGTTAAGGGTGTTGTTCGTAGGATGCGCTAGGGAAGGACGACCGGACTTGACGAAATTCCTAGAGAATTTTGGAAGAGCGCGAGCTCGATAGGTTTGGAGTGGCTGACTAGGTTATTTAATGTCATCTTTAAGACGAAAATGATGCCCGAAGAATGAAGGTCGAGCGTAATGATCCCTCTATACAAAAATAAGGGGGATATCCAGAGTTGCAACAACTATAGAGATATTAAGCTTTTAAGACATACTATGAAAGTGTGGGAAAAAATGGTGGAGATGAGGGTGAGGAGAGGCGTGTCTATTTCAGAGAACCAGCTCGGATTTATGGCGGGACGCTCAACTACAGAAGCCATCCATCTTATGAGGAGACTGGTGGAGCATATAGGGAGAGGTAGAGAGACTTGCATATGGTATTCATCGACCTAGAAAATGATTACGATAAAGTTCCACGAGAGGTACTATGGAGATGTTTGGAGAATAAAGATGTACATGTGGCATACATTAGGGTGATCAAGGACATGTATGAGGGGAAAAACCAGGGTAAGGACAGTAGGAGGGGACTCAGAGCACTTTCTAGTTCTGATGGGGTTGCATCAAGGATCAACTCTTATTCCATTTTTATTTGCCTTGGTGATGGATGGATTGACGCGACAAATTCAAGGTGAGGTGCCATGGTGTATTCTTTTCGCGAACGACATAGTCTTAATCGATGAGACTCTTAGCGGAGTTAACAGTAAGTTGGAGGATTGGAGACATACCTTAGAGTCTAAAGGGTTTAAGCTGAGTAGGACCAAGACAGAATACTTAGAGTGCAAGTTCAGTGAGACACCTCAGGAGATTGGCGCATAAGTTAGGCTTGGCAACCAGGCCATTCAAAAGAAAAGTAGTTTCAAATACCTTGGGTCTATCATGCAAGGCAAGGGGAGATTGACGACGATGTCACACATCGTATTGGGGCAGAATGGATGAAATGGAGGCTTGCTTCCGGTATGCTATGTGACAAGAAGGTTCCACCACAACTTAAGGGAAAGTTCTATAAAGTAGTGGTTAGAACGGCTATGTTATATGGGGCGGAGTGTTGGCCAGTTAAGGTCTCTCACATTCAAAAAATGAAAGTCGCCGAGATGAGAATGTTAATATGGATGTGTGGCCATACCAGGAGCGACATGATTAGAAATGAGGCTATTCGGGACAAGGTAGGAGTGACCTCGGTGGAAGACAAGATGCAAAAAATGTGACTGAGATGGTTTGGGCACTTGAAGAGGAGATACACAGATGCTCCAGTATGGAGGTGTGAGAGGTTGGCCATGGATGGTTTCAGAAAAGGTAGGGGTAGGCCGAAGAAATATTGGGGAGAGGTGATTAGACAGGACATGACATAGTTACAACTTACCGAGGACATGACCTTAGATAGGAGGATGTGGAGGACCCACATTAGGGTAGAAGGCTAGTACATAGTTTCGTTATTCTTCCTTATTAGTAGGCATATTAGCACACAATAATTTCTTGTGCTATGATTTTTATTATTATCTATTACTTTCTGTACTTCGATTACTCTATTTTATCTGTGTCGCTTTCGTTATTTGCTTTCTCGTATCGCTTTGAACTTTCTAGCCTTATCTGACCTCTTTTTATGCTTTTTATTGAGCCGAGTATTTTTTGAAAACAACTGTCCTACCTTACCCTCTTCAGACCCCACATTATGGGATTTCACTGGATTGTTGTTGGATAACCACATGTTAGCGGACATTTCAAGTGCATAAAACCTTCTTGAAATGAAAATGAGAACCTCGTACCCATTCTTTGAAATTTTGATTTTTTTTTCTGTTCTATGTCTTTTCGAAATTAAAAAGGTTTCTTGATTTTCCTTTAAAAATTAAGTGACGACTCTTTTTCTCAAAAAATCAATTTTTTCCTAAAATCAATTTTTTCCTCCAAAACATCTGCAATATGTATTATAAATATATTGTAAGTGTGCTTGTATTAAAAAAATAATACAATACTTGAATTTCAAACTATCAAGTACTTTTAAATTAATTTATGTTCTTGGGAATGTAATATATATGTTATGGAATAACATTTGTCTAATTCATAAAAACGTATGATTATTAATTCAATTGTATTACAGCTACCATTTATACATAATACAATTTCAATACAACTTTAATATAATTTTAAAATACTCATATCTTCAAATCTTTAAATCTTCAAACCTTCCGGCCTTCAAATAAAATCCTTAAATATTCAAGTACTTCCAATTTTCAAATATTTATGTCTTCAAATTTGCTAGAAATTTCAATTCAATTCCAAAATAAGTTCGAGTTTCACCTTCTACATTGACGAATTTATCAAAAGTTGCATTAACATTTGATCAAAATTCCTCTAGAATTATTACGATCCAAAAGTGGACATGATGACACTCTTCTTTTTCACACCAAGACAAGCTGGTCAAAACCTGACAAATACGACAGATATGCGGTAAAGAACTAATAACAATAACATAAGCGCGAAAAACTTAGTCATTCTCAATAAATCCCCAAAATCTGGTTATCACATCTGTTGACACCCAATTTTGACCTTCCACAACGCAAATTAGTTATTGAGTTTCTTCACTTTTAAACAATTTGAAATAATTACTTTTAAAAAATATTTTCAAGTTATTTTAAAGCAATTTTTTCATTTTTATAATTTTTGAATGATATATATTTTTATATAATTATATATATAACTATTAGCTTTTATAAATATTTAAAAATGATCTAAAAAAAGAAATTTTATTTTTAATTAATTATTTTCATAAATTAGTAGTTTATATTTTTGAGTTAATTAGTTCATAATAAATTTAATTACTTTATTTTATTAGAATTAAGAATCCCATTAGTATTCATCTTACTTAATTTTTAGCCGAATTCACTAATTAAACTCAATTTTGGCTAAATTCCTATCTTATTTAGCTAAATTTGAAACCCATATGTCCCTTTCTTAATTGTAATTTTAGCCACTTTGGTTCCTTTTCAACTCTCATTTTTCAGCCTTAATTTGAGACAACACCCATTCCTTTTCCCAACCCAACAATACTTACACTATACAAAAAATATACCCAATTCCAATTTGGGAAACTTACATAAATATACAATATTAAGAAAATATTTACCATTTATAGCAATAAAAAAATAATTTCACTGAACACTTATAATACATTTATAATACAGTTTTAATACATATTGCAGAGAACTATTTATAAAACATATATAATACAAGTTTTATAAATGGATAATACATTTATCACATTTTTTAATAGACTTATAATACATTATGTTAGTTTCTTACTACACAAACATAATATATATTTTAAAACACTTATAATACATTTATATTGTATGCATAATTCACTTTTAATACAAGTATAGATTTATCATAATATTGCTATATATTGCTATAAATGGTAATAAATAAAAAATATTGCTAAAATCAGTAATTAATTTTTAAAAACCACTCAATCAAGTAATTTTTCCTTCCAATTTCCATTCCCACATATACAAACAGCAAGCACCGCCCAGCCCACTAAAATGACCCCGTACTCGTCGACCTCACCCATATGCACCCTCACATCTTCTTCACCAACAGATGCACCAAACAAAACTAAACCCTAATCGCCACACCACCTCTATCTCTCTCCCTCTCAACATCTAACATCTCACATACCTCGAGCCTTAATAATTAACTTAGTTTCAAAGTTGAGGGTTTTTGCTCAAAAATCTAATCCAAATCAGAGGCCATTAAAATCAAATCCGGATTATTGATGATATGTTTTCATCTCCTTTCACTTTTGTGTCACGACTCGATTTTTCAAGTCATGATGACACCTACTATCAACCCACCAGTAGGTAAGCCTAACCCCACAGTCCAAAATCATAGGCAACAGACCATCACAAACGGAATGAAAGAAATGAATAATAATAATATTAATAATAACAACGATAAGAAGAAAAGAAGAATGAGAACAGTACAACAAGATAACCCTCAAGACCTAGTATCAGTCGGTAGTCGAGCTACTAAACTAAAGTAACGGAATACAAGGCTTTAATAAGTACAATAATAGAGTAAGTATCTCCAAATACAAAATAAAGATTAGTCCAAGCCAAAACAGAAGGAGATAGGAAACTCTAAACGCCAAGAGATCACCCTAGTCTCCAAATCCAAGAAATGCTCTGTACGATATCCAAATCAGCAAGGAAAACCCATACTATGATCTGCAGGGTGCAGAAGTGTAGTATGAGTACCAACAAGTGGCATTCAGCAGGCATCGGTCAACTGAACTCAAATGATAAAGCAAGTATCAAGAATATGTAAGAAAGGAGTATATATCACAAGTAACTAACAAGAATAAGACGGAAGCGTGCAATAAGAATCGTCTGATATAAGAAACAGAGAAGATAGGAAACAAGCAAGGAAACCAAGAACGAACCTAGTGGCGCCATCCCAGAACCTAAACACAACAACACACTATGAAGAAAGACAACTAAGTGACAACCTACTTATATAAGTAAACACAACTACCACATAAGGGCCTAAAGGACCACATCAACTAAATTCCTGCACAAAAGGTTAGATAAATAAAAACAATAGGAGTAAATACCTTCAAACAAGAGACCACCCTTTATACCGCCACAAGTTTTCAAATAGTCAGATAATACCTTCCGAGCCCCTGTGTGCCCAGGAGGTTCACTCACAAATAGGTAAACCCGCATGGCATCTCATATTACCAACATGTACAAAAAACTATGCTGGTGATATGCAATGCATTTATGAATGAGATTTATGCAATAAAACCAATAGTACCATCAGTGCCAAGTGACTCGTACCAAGATATAATCACCTACTCCCAATCCTGGCCAGGAAGTAGGACCTATGCGCCTCTCTAGGATCGCTATGGGGGGACCGAGAACTCCCTATATACCTGCATGGTCCTGATCCAGGTCTTATATCAATATAGATATCAATCTGTATATCCGATGATCTAGAATCCGCTTCGTCGTGGTGAACAGAGATAAATAGTCAAATTAGTATAGAAAAGGTCAGAAACTCTCTCCAATCAAACCAATATAAGAAAATGAGCGTATCCTCGATGCCTCCGGTCCACTGTTAATAGTAGTAATAAATGTAGTATGATCCCCATTTAGAAAAAAGTCCATATAAAATAATTTGGATTACAACCCAACTTTCTCAAATCAATGCCAAAAACCAGTGCATGCACGAAGGTCGAATACATCCATTAGAAAATAAGAGTCCAATGCAATGCATACCATCACCAGCACCCACATAACACGCACAATCACATACAATAATGACATCACAAGCACCTTAGCCTCTAGAGCATAGAAATAAGACTAACACATGCAACCGACCTCTAACCAAGGCCTAAGGCTCAATTCTACTTCTCTAACTAAAAATCAAGGCCCAAAAAAGAGCTCAACCCTAAATGTGTAACAAGGAGGAGGATATGAGAAAATATGTGCTCAGCTAGAAAATCAATAGCTCCCGATCCAACTAAAGCACAATCTCGAGAGTACAAATACAACTAGTCCCGCCAAACGAGAAAAAGGAAAGCATAAAGGATTCTAACACTAAGTCCAGAAATGAAGCCCAACAGTAATTCACAAGCCTAACTGGGTGAAAACCACTACACCAAGGCTCCAAAATAGGTGCTACAATAGTGAAGGACACTAAGTCTCAGATATCCCCACCACCAACGGCTACATCTACTACGGTTCAACAAAACTCAATTATAAGGTACAATTCCACCAACTATCATAAACATCGAACAAACCACCTAAAATAGGCTAATCAAAGTCAAACTAAGGTGTAGTCAATAATTTTACCAACTAAACTGAAAGTCTCATAAATGCTACCTAGTCTAAGGTTCATATCCGGACAAGAATGTAAGAATCTAGGAATCGAGCTTAAACCATCACATACAATCCAAACCACAAGCAATTTATACTAAACAATACCTTGTAGAGCTAAATCAAAATAGGGGAGACCGTAGCCTAACTCGAAGCCGAACACGCGCGCTCCAAGTTAACTTTTTGGTAGCTTTCCACTCTAAAATCTCCTCCAAATGCCTCCACACTATCAAAATATCGATCATCTAGTCAATACGGACGTTCTGACACAAAAATCATATTTTTCGGAGGCGGATCCAAAATTGGGTCAAAAATGGAATTATGGGACCCGCGATGAAAATCTCAAAATCAACTCCTTAAATAGGTTCTAAACATATTATTGAGCTTGTACCCTAAAATGGGGCACAAATTGATGCTCACAACGAGAGAAATCAACCCAACAAATAATTTCACCATTAAAGTTTTAAAGCTAAGCTAGGGAAGCCCCTTGAGGTGGAATTTACCTCAAACCATAGCATATATCCACGATCAATACAAACATGTAGCACTTGTAATCACTCATAGCTTCCTAGCTCCCAAAATCACAAGAACAAATGGAGGGGTCAGGCTAAAATGACTGCTGGTCTTAATTAAAAGACCAGCCAGCAAACCTCCGTAAGTGCGGAGGGAAAGCTCCCTAACATCTGCGAATGTGGGGACTAGGTCTGCGAATGCAGAGACCAACCAGAGGTGCACTAGCAAGGCTGCACCAGCTGAACTTGGAGTTGGAAAATACTCCAACGGGGTGCTCGGGATTCGTTTGGAATCCCGTGCGCACAAATGGACTATGCTACCCTACTAAATTCAATATTTCAGACTCAATGGTTCAGTTAAAATTTCCATTTGAGGTTATCTCGATAAAAAATAGGTCCCCTACCCATGCACCATTTTTGCCACTTTTACAAGGAGGCTCGAAATGAGACCGGAAGCCTTGGGAACCACACGAATGGTCGTTCTAGACCAAATTCAATATTTTAGAGCTAACCACATTAAAGAAATTTAAATCCAAGTGCGTTTACCAAAGTCAATCTTAGACTAAAGCTTTAAGGCTAAAATACATAATGACTCAAACTCGAACCAAAAGGCTCGGGACTTAAGTTGAACATACTATGAGGATAATTTGGCCATTCCAGAGCTGATGGAACTGTCAAAATTCCATTCTGAGGTTGTTTTCCTGGAGTTTTGACCGAAGTCAACCATTTAAATTCCAAGAGCTCCTAAACAGGGAAACAAGCATAAAACCCAAACAAACAATTAGATAACCAAATTGTTAGTGCCAATAAGTCATAAATGGCTTGGGATCGCTATAGGGAAGCTCTATACGCTGAAAATATTAGAAAGGACGAAAATGACCTGAAGGGTCATTGGAATATCTACTACTAAAAAGACTTTCATCCCCAAAAGTCAAAGGATAAAAATGAACCCAAGGGCATAAAAAGATTAGAAATCTAGGCCCGCAAGATCCACCAGACCTATAGGTACCTTCTCAGGTCGGGCAATGCCAATCCAGAACTCAAGCTAAGAGAAAACTTTCAAATTCACTTTTCTTCTTCATAACTCAACCCAACTTCTAATTTCTCTATTTTTCTACTGACTTTCACCCAACACTAAAAACTCAACTGAACGCAACAGACCAACTCGAGATTATCCAAAACCATATACATACATCAGAATTAGGTGACCAACTGATAAGAGAAGATGTTGAATAACTCCCAAATTGAATTCTTCATTTTATACTCTAAAATCAAGACTCTTTAGTCATCATGGGTATCCTACTCATCCTAAACCACAGTAACAGGTCCTAGCACCATCTGAACTTTGCTCAATTAACCACGAAGGAAATACAAGCACTACCTGAACATTGAGGAGTGATAAGGAATCAAAATAAGCAACTCAGCCCAAGGTACCTGTCACGACCCAACCCCGTAGACCGTGACTGGTGTACGAATTGGACACTCATATACACATCTGTTATCTGTAATCGATCAACACCCATATGACATAAAATTTATATGGATAGAGCATCATCTCAAAACCATCACATATACATGTATATCAAAACTACCTGTCTCCTCAGAGTCACAATTATCAAAAATAAGATAGCATAGTGCGTAAGACGACAAAGCTTTCATTACATGTACGAACATTCCACTATATACATAACGCGAGCCGACAAGGATGCCACTACAAATGGGAATGTTCCAAAATATGAGTCATACCAGTACAAACGGATAACATCTATATAAAACCCACACATGTGTCTACAGACCTCTAAGAGGATTAACAATAACATATGATGGGACAGGGCCCCATCGTACCCCTAAATACATAAATATATATATTATAAGGATTAGTACCATGAGTTCAGGCTCTGAGACAATGAAGCACTTCAAACCCGTTGAGTAAAATCCTAAGCTAGCGGCTCTACAAAATGAGTATCTGTACCTGCAGCTATGAAACACAGCCCCCCGAAGAAAGGGGGTCAGTACGACATATGTACTGAGTATATAAGCATAAAATATAATAAGAAACATCATAGCTAAAGTAGAGGTTTTCCGAGACAAGTATGACACTCAAGAAGTCACTATACCTGTACCTTATGAAATAAAGTCATGCATGCTTATATCATATATCATATCCGTCCCTTTAGGGATTTAGTGAATCTGTCGTATACATATAAATCATATTCAGCCTATCATGGCCTCATGTCATATCATCATATATATATATACCATACCCGGCCCTCTAGTAAGGAACTCGGTGAATTATGCAGTGAAACTGTGCACGAATACATACTCGGCCCGGGACTCGGTGAAAGATACATTAAGGCATGCACGAGTAGAGTAGTGAATAACAATATGCATTTAAATCATCATTTGAGACTCAATAGAATAATTTAAATGAACCATCATTTGAAAATCAAGACAATATTCATTTCAAGTAACCTCCAATTGACCTTATAAATTATTCCAAATATGAATTATACAGAAGTATGATCTATACTAAAATACGATTTATACCAACTTGGATGACTGGAATCATACATATGAATCAAGACATATCGATATAAATTCTGAAAATTGAGAACATTCGCCATCCTAGTATATCTAAGAATAAGAGCTTCGTTGGAATTCTATACATTCGTCGTCCATTTGTTTTATAAGATCATGCCAAAAGAAAGAAAGATTAGCTTTACATACCTTTAGCGTTTACACGAATATGTTGCACAATATTTTCTCAACCTATATTAAAACGTTAAGCACTATGATTAAGCTATGGACAAGAATAAAATGTACTCTACCGTTAGTAGGTTATTTCTAAAAAAAATTGGACAATACCTCCCCTATACCGCTCACTTTCCTCACTTTCAAATCAGTCATATAATCATCAAGTAATATCAACAATCCAAAATATTGGCATAAAACAAGATTTGTTATTGACAATAAGCCTAGAATATTGCCACCCGAATTATGTTACCCAAAATAGTAAGTTCGAAAAACCGAGTACCTCACGTTGTATCTAAAATTTGAAATTGAAAACAGCAAAAATGGACTTGATGACCTTAATGAAACTTTTAGAGATATGTTTTAAGTTTGCAACCCAAAAGAAATCAATTCAAAACTCATTTTGTACAAAAGGATATCATCAAAACACTAACAGCTATACATGAGGGATTTTTCAATCCAGAATCTGGACAGAATTTGTCTCATGATTCATTCCCTTTTTTTCGACATAATAACAGCAGATATAGACTACAACATAAACATAGGAGTTGTAGGTACGTGTATTATTTTTTCAAAACATGTTTAATATATAAAATCAAAGATCTACACAATGAAATATTCCAGAATTACTACCAGCTACACCATCCCAAAAACGGATTTGAACTTTCAAAATCTTCATACACCTTTTTCCTCCAAATTCAAGAACAACAACTCATCAAAACATCAAAACAATATCAATCATTATTATACATCATCACTAAGCTAATTTCATCCATTTAGTCTACCTAAAACAACCCTTTAATCCATAAATCTCAATAAATCACCAAACGAGTTTATAACGCTATTTTCTCCGTTCTAATCCGTTAAAACTCTAACTAAACTTGTTAACAATGAAAAAGAGACTTTAATATTACCTTAAATGTGCATTAACCACATTAAATCTTTTCCTTATTGGCTGATTTTTAGCTCAAATTGAAGGCAACACGATGTACAACACTTTTTTCTTCAAGAACTTTGAGATTCGGGGCTTTAATTGTGGTAGATGTTGGTGTTTCTCTCTAGGTTGCTCTTCTCTTACTCTCTCTGGAAATTTCCAGATATGTCTTGGTCTAAAAGATGAAGGAAGATAAAAAAAATTAGATTTAATTTCGTGGGCATTGGGCCTGACCCGACTTAGAATTGGGTTGGGCCGAATTCACTATTTAGTTTGACCCGTCAGACTTAAAATGTCTGTATCTTATTATTACGATATCACATTTCGGCCACGACCTATGGTTGGAAAGATATTTCAATTATATACAACTTTTATTTTTAGAGGTTTCCCAAATTCCCATATTTTAAAGAGGTTATGACCTCCTTAAGTCAGATCACCCAAAAACGTGACTTAAAAAAATCTTTTTGATGGCTTCCACTTTGAATTGGCTCAAGGGTTCTTCTTGAGTTGTTTTTAACTTCACATAAATTATTCATATAACTTGGCATTTATAACAAATCATGCCATTTTAAAATTCAAAATTAAAAGTCCTTGAATTTGTATCCGTTAGCTCACGAATAGTCCAAGATGCAAAAATACGGAATATAATAGTACCTACCCAAAGTTCTAACCCAATGACCCTCTAAACCAATAACTTTAGTCTGAAATCTTTCCATCAAGATTGAAAAGGCTACTCTAAGGGACTACAAAATCCACGGGTGGAAAGAAACAAAATTACACTGAGACCAACTCCAATGTCACTCTACTGCCAACGGGACTTCTAGAAAATTGAACCAATATGAGAGTCTAACCCAAAAACAATCGAAGCTAATGCCATGAGTCCATGTATCACTCCACGATTGCAAATCTGAGCAAATCACCATAATCTAACAAATACTAAGCCGGTAGGTAGTGAGCAATCATATAAACCCCTTTTCAAGAGTGAACACAAATAAAACTGAACCACCATAAGGAATACCACAAGGAACACTGCCAGCTAACCACAATGACACACACGAACCTTGCACCCTGAACAAGAAATCAGAAGATAATTCCACAAATTACTTTGACCCCATTTTGGGGCTAAACCTTCTAAGAGGAATTCCATTCGCGCATGGAAGCCAAGATCGAAATTAGTCAAATCAAACCACAACAGAATACCCAAATCAACAATCTGACCTTTTGAACCATCAACACACCCACTGTAGAACATGCTCATAATTGAATTCCCGAGTAATGGTAGCTAAATACCTGAAGATCCATAATTAGTGAAAATACCCAGAGCTGACCTGATGCACTAATATTTAACAATATGGGCACCCTCACTCCCCAATTACACTTTATAACTGTATTACTCTATCTCTTCCATGAATCCTAATAGAACCCTTTTTTTACATGACACTTCAAGCTAAAATATCACCATACTTAGAATAAACAGAGACAATTGCATTTCCATCCTTCCCAACTCAAATATACCCATCTGATACCACATCACACAACTAACTGAACTAAGAAATTAACCATCAAACTTACCACGAAAAGACAACACAACCAATCTAAAGGGCAAACCTTAACTCCACCACCTTAGCAACTAAGAGTAGGAGATCGAACATAGAAAGAATCAATGAACAAGTTCTATAGTAGACTACAAGGGACATATCTACTGACACACCCTTCTCTTGGCAGCAACCTCATACCAGGTAAGAACACTAAGGTGGGGGGCAAACCAAAAAGGGGGGAGGATTAAACCAAGAAAACTCTTGAATAGATAAATGGAAATACACCAGAGCAATCAACTAAGCTCAACATCCACAAGGTAAAATTTTACCACTACTGCAATATAAAAGTAAAGACAAAATGATCCATTACTAAAAGAAATCACCTAGAGGAGATAATCACATATACATAGTTTTAAGTAGAGCTATCATAGCAAACAATAGGCAAGTAATCAGGATAAGTAAGCACGCCCACATAAGTTCAAGTAAAGTAATTACCAGAATCACAAAATGAATCTAACAAGTCAAGTAATCACCGATGTGTACGAAGACCCCAACACCCAACCACTTCAAGCAATGAGGGTCCTAGAAATAAAATTTACATAAATCCAATTGATACCTGGAGCCTCTCCCTCTGTCCGACATGTAGAAGCTGGGATGGAATGCGCCTGGCCTTGAACTGAACACTTGTTCCACTAACTGTGATACCCAAAGCTCTACCCCTAACCATAGGGGCTACAAACCCCAAAGGTTGAGATGACTGTGTAATGATCCCCCTGCTGAGGACAGTCTCTGGATCGATGCCCAAAATCCCCTTGAGCACTACAACCTACATGAGTTAAAATTCAGTGTGGAGGATGTGATGAGCTGCTATGAGTACCTCTGACCAACTGAATACCATCTATAACACTTCGGGGACCCCAAGCTAATTGTACTTGGGCCCTATGAGCATGGTCCTGCCGAGCCTGTCGCTTGTGATATGTAACTATAGGACAATCCCTAGCCAAATGTCCTGACTCACTACATGTATAACACATCCTACTAACTGCAACCTACTGAGATGGACTGGTAGGCGTACAATGAACCCCAAAACCTGGATGATCAAAAGCGACCCCCTAAGAAATATGTCGTGAACTTTGTCCACCATGGGTACCAAAACCTGTTACAGGACCACCTGAAACCTGAGGTGCTTCCGCCATGGTTTGGTAGGTTGAGGATGAGGGTAACCCTCCCAAGGATGACGCCTACCTCAAAGTGAGGTTCTACTTCTTCTGTTTTTACAGTGGGATCTCCTACCTCCACCTCTATAAGTCTCCATGCATGCATGCTCCATAGACCTCACATAACTAACAACCTTAGGAAAAGTAGACTTACTTGCTATTAAGTGTTGTGATGCTAGGTAGAGAAACGAAATTAATCCCTTAATAAATTTCTAAGTCATGTCTCGCTCCATAGAAAACAATGTAGGAGCATGCCCTATCTATTCTAGAAACTCCATCACATACTTAGAGACCGATGAAGAACCCAGCTGAGGACCCATAAGTCCAACCCTAGGCTGCGAACCACTTGGTGCACCAAAAACTACTCTTGCCATTAGTGTATGTTGATCAAGACGTAAAATCTCAATGCTAGATCCAAAGGAGCCAAAGTGGTCATAGCTTCTGTTTAAGCCTAGGTAGTATGTGTTGATGCTCTAGCCACGCCCATCGAAAAGCTCATACTATCCATCTAAAGAGAAATGAATTCCAAAAAGTATTTAGAGGTTAATCAAGGAAGTTTCAAATGATAAAGAATCAAGAATGGAGTTTTCCTATAATGCCCTATAGCTTCCCAAAGATACGATACGAATGTGTCCGCACCAATTTGTAGGACTCTACTAGGAACTTGCTCTTACACCGATGATATAGTGAACCTAAGCTTTGATACCACTCTGTCACAACCCGATTTCTCAAGTTATGATGGAACCCACTATGAATTCATAAGTAGGTAAGCCTAATCCCATAGTCTGGAATAATAGACAATGGACCATCACAAGCGGAAGGAAAGAAATGAATAATAATAATATTAATAATAACAATGATAAGAAGAAAAGAAGAGTGAGAACAATACAACAATATAACCCCCAAGACCTGGTATTAGTTAGTAGTCAAGCTACTAAACTAAAGTAAAGGAATACAAGGTTTTTATAAGTACAATAATAGTTCAACTCTCTCCGAATACAAAATAAAGACTAGTCCAAGCGAAAACAGAAGGAGATTGACAACTCTAAACGTCAAGAGCTCACCCAAGTCTCCAAATCCAAGAGATGCTCCGCACGATATCCAAATCAGTAAGGAAAACCCATACTATGATCTGTAAGGTACATAAGTGTAGTATAAATACCAATAAGTGGCACTCAGCAGGCATTATCCGACTGAGCTCCAAAGATAAAGAAAGTATAAAAAACATGTAAGCAAGGAGTGTATATCACAAGTAATTAACAAGAATAATATGGAAGCCTTCAATAAGAATCATCTGATATAAGAACAAGGGCAGTAACTACCTTCAAATAAGAGACCACACTTTATACCGCACCAAGTTCACAAATAGTCAAAAAATACCTCTCGAGCCCCTGTGTGTCCAAGAGGTTTATTCACAAATAGGTAAACCCGTACGACATCCCATACTACCGACAAGTACAAAAAACTATGCTAGTGATAGGCAATACATATATGAATGAGAGTTATGCAATAAAACCAGAAGTACCATCAGTTCCAAGTGCCTTATACCAAGATATATACACCTATTTCTACTCTCGGCCAAGAAGTAAGACCTATACGCCTCTCTAGGATCGCCATGGGGGGAGGAAGGGGGCTGGGAATGCCCCTATATACCTGGCTAGTCCCAATCCAGGTCTTATATCAATATAGATACCAATTTGTATATCCGATCATCTAGAATATGCTCCATCTTGGTGACCGAAGTTTAATAGTCAAATCAGTATAGAACGTATTGGGAAATCTCTCCGACGGAACCAATTTAAGAAAATTAGCGCATCCTCAATGTCAACAACCCACTGTAAATAGTAGTAAAAAAGGTAGTATGACCCCATTTAGAAAAAATCAAACCCAGCTTCCTCAAATCGATGCTAAGAACGAATGCATGCACCAAGGTCGATTACATCCGTGAGAAAATAATAGTTCAGTGCAATACATGTCATTACCTACCCATGCAACACACAACCACATACAATAATAACCCTTACCCTCTAGAACATAGAAATAGGACTTGCACATGCTACTGACCTCTAACCAAGGCCTAGGGCTCAATTCTACTCCTCTAACTCAACAATAAGGCCCAAAAGGGAGATCAACCCTAACTGGATAACAAGGAGGTGGATATGAGAAAATGTTACTCAGCTAGAAAATCAATAGCTCCAAATCCAACTAAAGTACAACCTCGTGAGTACAAACACAGCTAGTCCCGCCAATCGGCAAAAAGAAAAGCATAGAGGATTCTAACTCTATGTCCAAAAATGAAGCCCAATAGTAATTCACAAGCCTAACTGGGTGAAGAAAAACTACACCAAGGCTTCAAAATAGGTGCTATAATAGTGAAGGACACTAAGTCTCAGAAATCTCCACCAACAATAGCTACATCTACTAAGGATCAACCCAAACTCAATTCTAAGGAACAATTACGCCAACCATCATAAACATTGATCAAGCCACCTAAAATAGTCTAATTAAAGCCAAACTAAGGCTTAATAAATAATTTTACCAACTAAACTAAAAGTCTTATAAAGGCAACCTAGACTAAGGCCCATACCGGGAAAAGAAAGCAAGAACCTAGGAATAGAGCCTAAACTGTCACATACAATCTAGACCAAAACTAATTTATACTAAATAATACCTCATAGAATTAAATCAAAAGAGGGGAGACCGCAACTTACCTCAAAGCCGAACACACGCGCTTCAAGTCCACTTCTCGGTAGCTTTCCACTCCAAAATCGTCTCCAAATGCCTCCATGCTATCAAAATATTGATCAACTCCTCAATACAGACTTTTTGACACTAAAATCGTATTTTTCTGAGATGGACCTGAAATGGGTCAAAAATAAGATTGTGGAACCTGCAATGGAAATTCCAAAATCGACTCTATAAAAAGGATCTAACTGCATTATTAAGCGTGTACCCCAAAATAGGGCATACATTTATTCTCAAAATGAGAGAAACCATCCCAACAAATAATTTCACCATTAAAGCTTTAAAACTAAGCTACGGCAACCCCTTTGGGGTAGAATTTACCTCAAACCATCACCTTTCACGCTCCCTCAAACATACCAGCATATAGCCATGATCAATAAGAACCATAGCACTTGGAATCGCTCAATTTGAAGCTTCCTAGCTCCCAAAATCGCAAGAGCAAATGGAGGAGTCAGCCTGAAATGGTTGTTGGTCTTAATTAAAAGATCAACCAACAAACCTCTGCGGACGGGGGGACCAGGTCTGCAAATAAGGAGGGAAAGCTCCCGAACTCCGCAAACCTGAGGATCGAGTCTACGAACGCGAAGGGAAAGTGCCCTATTCTCCGCAAATGTGGGGACTAGGTCTGCGAGCACGGAGACCAACCAGAGGTGCACCAGCTGAACTTGGAGTTGGAAAATACTCCGATAGGGTGACTGAGATTCGTTCGACATCCTTGCATGAAAAAAGAACTTTGCTACCCCACTAAATTCGATGGCACAGTCAAAATTTCCATCTGAAGTCATCTCGATAAAAAGTAGGTCCCACACCCATGCACCATTTTTGCAACTTCTACAAGCAGGCTAGAAATGAGATCGGAAGCCTCGAGAACCACACGAAGGGGTCACTCTAGACCAAACTCAATATTTTAGAGCTAACCGCGCTAATGGAACTTCTATTCGAGTGGGCTTACCAATAATGTTGACCAAAGTCAAACTTAGGCTAAAACTTAAAGGCTAAAATGCCTAATGACTCAAACTCACATGGAAAGGCTCGGTACTTCAGCCGAATATGCTACTAGCCTAATTTGGCTATTTTGGAGTTGATAAAACCGTCAGAATTCCATTCTGAGATTATTTTCCTAGAGTTTTGACCAAAGTCAATCATTTAAACTCCAAGAGTGCCTAAATAGAGAAATAGGTATAAAACTCAAACAAACGACCAGACAACTAAACTGTCAGTGCCAGTAAGTCATAAATGGCTTGCGGTAGCTATAAGAAATCTCTACATGCTAAAAAAGATCGAAAAGGATGAAAATAACCTGGAGGGTCATTACATTTTATCAAATCTGATCCTTTCCCCTTCTCAAACGACTATTTTTGAAATTCAAATCCACTATTTTTGGCTACAAATATCACATTTGTTTTCATTGGAAAGGGGAGGAAGTGGTAGAGAGAGCTTGGAGAATATTGGAGTTTTTTGTACTTTTTTATTCACTAATTTCTCTATTGTTCTTTCCTTTGTTTTATCTGATTTTTTACACAATCACTCCACTCTCATTATCCCTTTAACCACTCGCACTCGAAATTAGTGTATAAATTGATCTTGTCAACTCGTTGTCTCAGTCGTTGCCCAAAATCAAGTAATCTTATTTCTTCTTAGCTCTGTTTATTTTAAGATATGACTTATGTGTTTTGCATTTAGTTAGTAGTTTAATTACATTTCCAACAACTTAAGTCGATACTATGGTTTGTCTATATGTTGCCTTGCCTAAATTATGTATTTAAGTCTGAGTATAAGCCTCCATTATTTGTATT
Organism: Solanum dulcamara; assembly: GCF_947179165.1. Taxonomy (NCBI): domain Eukaryota; kingdom Viridiplantae; phylum Streptophyta; class Magnoliopsida; order Solanales; family Solanaceae; genus Solanum; species Solanum dulcamara. The sequence continues at coordinate 17,289,161 of NC_077239.1, forward strand.
CTTGTAAATTCAGTAATTAGATATGAAGGTGTGAGCTTTATGAGATCATTTTTGTCATGACCCAAACTGGGCCATGAGTGGCACCCACACTAACCCTCCGGTGGGAGAACTATTATTACAACCCAACTAAGCAATAGTAAATAAAGAGAGGAATTAAAGATGTGGAAACAAGTTTAATTACTAGTTTTAAACTGAGTTCTCATACACTCAGGAAAATTAACCAAAAGGATCATAAAATATGTGGAAGTTAACCCCTAGGACCTGAAAGTCATTGTACCAAAACTTTACTAAAGGTCTAGAGTGAAGGGGATGCATGTAATACCCCGACTTTTCAAAACATCTAAATTAGTTCATACCTTCGTGACAAGACAAAAGAGTTATTAATAAATTAAGAATTATATGGTATGTCATATTTTAAGTGTTCAAGGTTCGTATTTTAAGTTTTGAAGTTTAGCGGATTGCAAAATAAAAATTGGCAAAAATTATCATAAGTTCCTTTATAAAGATTTCTCTGAAATTTGGGTCAAAAGTCTTGGAGTTTTTCCCCCAATATTTAAGAATTTGTGGTGACCATAAACTATAAAATCAAAGCTCTACGAGTCTAGTTTTCAATGTCTCAAACCGTTTATCAATACGACTTCACAATAGAATGATATTCCCATTTTCATAACACTACACAAGCAGGCATGTGATATGGGGCCCTAGGTCGGTGGAACTTTTATATATATCTTCTTCTTCATTTTTTCTTCATTTTTTTTAGTAATAAACCAGAAACACCTTCTAACCCATTTCTAGGATCACTCAAATTAGTAATTTTCTCAACCTAATTCCTTGACGGGAGTTATTCAACACTTTGAGCTCGTCATCGTAGTATAATTTGTTTTATTGATTTCACAGGGTATCACACTTTAATGTTGGGGTAGCAAGGTTTTAGAGATAACTTAAGGGTTATAGGTGTATTATGAGCTTAAGATCAAAGTAAGACCCTTTTATTATTTCTAGCTTTGATAAGCCGTATATAGTAATTTGCGACAAAAATCCATATCTTTTGTCGGATTGTCGTGGTACCTTCTATTCGTGGGATGATTGTAAACATGTCATGTTGTTGTATTAGGAAGGAATTTAGAAAGAAGTCAATAGGTCACATGAAGTCATTGAAAAAGGTATGTTAAGTCTATTTCCTTCCTTCAGCATGTTTCCATAAAGCTAAGAGGCAATATGAGAAGGAGTTGTTATCATTTTTATACTTGTAGGAGAGATTGTCGGTTGTTGGATGCTTGAGTAGTTGTAATCCTCTCTTGTCGGGATTCATATTCTGTTAGTAGTAGCTCTATGTTGGGCATGACTTAGAGATTATTTATATAGGTTGCTTATAGCTTATTTGCCTTCCTTTAACCTATTGAATTATTATTTTTGCCTTGGGGCTATTGTGATTAGCTGCAGGAATGTGATTGTTAGCTAGAAGGGCTATGTGCTACCTACAGAGTTATTGTGTTGCCTAAGAGGCTATGCCTTGCCTATAGGGCTATATTGATGCCTGAGAAGGCTATGTATTGCATATAGGGCTATGCTATTGCCAAGATGGCCTTAGCTGACTATGAGGTTATATTGATGCCTAAAAGGACTATGTGCTGCCTACGGGGCTATGTGATTCTCTTAGAGGGCTATGTGACTGCCTATGGGGCAAGGGGACTATTAATAGGGGTATGTAGACTGAATTGGTACCTTCTGGGTTTATGGGGGCCTAGGTAGGTGGTCTTGGTTGTTGTTTGTACCTAACGAGCTTATGGAGGCTTGGTTAGGTTGTTGTTTGATTATTTTTTGATATGTTTAGATTCTGAAGTAGGTTAGTACGCTTATCTTAATCTTGATTCATTTATTTGATTAATCTTAGTATATTATGATACCTGCTCATAGTTTATCTCCTTTCACACTCGGTACTTTATTTCATACTGATTCTCTATTACTTAGAGGCATTGCATTCATGCCTGCATGTCCCAACAGATGAACGAATAGACCTCCTCAGTAGTGGGGTTGACTTCTAGCAGGTTGGCTACCCCCTTTCTTCCGGAGCTGCCAGAGTTTAGAAGTTTGTTAGATTTTGTTGTATGTATACTTTTTGGGTAGCATAGGGCCCTATCATGCCAAGCTTTACTACTCTTAGAGGCTTGCACACTAGTGTGTGGGTTGTATAGCTACGTTATGGCCATGTTGGTCTAGTTTGTTGGGTTGGTGAGGCTTGTTAGCTGTTTGATCTATTGACCTTATATATACCTAATTTTATTTTGGCATAGACATCATAGTGGCCTCGACGGCCTAATTAGGACTTGTGTGTTAGGTTGCTATTTCTTTATATGAACTGTCGGAGTAACTATTTCTTTTATAGATCTATTGACAAGGGCCTTGCCGACCAAGGGCTTAATTTTAGGCCGAGATATACTTGTTTGTTTTCTTGATAGCATGCAGTTGCCATGCGCTAGTAGCAAGTGGTTCAGCAGGGCTAGCTTGGGCTTGAGATTTGGCATTAGATGCTAATTGCGGCCCTTTAGCTTAGGGCGTGACAATGTAGCCATAAAAGCATTACTATAAATAGAGTTTCAAAAGGTCTAAGTCTAAAAGAATTGGACTAAGATCCTAGATGAATCCACGACAGCCTAAAAGAACTGGCTCACCCTTGAATTTGGCAAGTCAATGATCTCCTAACTGAGGTCTATCATTAGCCACCTAAAGATGTGTTGTACTTAACAAAGAAAGAGCAAGTGTAATATTAGTACACGCAACAATATTGTATTGCTCGGATCACGCAGCTAGTCCTATAAGTGAGATATATACGAGTAACCACAATATATCAAAACAACATATATATACAGATACACAATTTCAATTTACCATCTCATGAGCAAGATACAATTTTACAGTGTCAATCTCAAATATCACAGTCAACAATGGTCCTATCATGGAACCCATACTCAAACTATTAGTGTGCTAGCGTGGCACACATTCCAATAGTTAGTGTATCGGTGTGATGCCTGATCTAATGTATACCGACATGATACCTGATCTAATTTATGTCGGCATGACACTCAATCCCAATTGTACCAACATGATACATAATTCAATATGTGTTGGTGTGGCACCCAATCCAATATGTACCGGCGTGGTACCCAATCCAACAATCGCAAACTCAATCATAATTAACAATGAATAGTTCATAGACTTGCACAATCAAGTATCAGTTTCATTACATGTATTTGATCATGAATAGTAATTTCATTAGGTTCATTCCATCATTTCCTATTCATATACATGCATGCAATACTATCAATGCAGTAAACGGGAAGACATAACACATACAGGAAAACAAACTATTACCTACCTCAAAACCAAGCCTTAATGCCTTTAAAGAACCTCAGCTTTCCCTTCCAGGTTTTTGTTGGCTTGTTATTTGTATAAATATGCAATTAATACAAGAAATCAATGAAAATGGTTACTCAGATTAAATATAAATACTAACCCTTGGCCAGGTTCATGATCCTAACACCCAAATAGGATTTTTCCTACCATTAATTTCAGGCCAAAACCCTCCCCTAAGTTAATTCCTATAGATTTTACTGACGAAGAATTGAATTATATGCTAGAGGAATGGATTACTTACCTTTATCAAAGAGATTGGTGAAAAACTGAGAAGAAACTGCCCTAGTTCGCCCCTTAGCTCTCAAAAATGAAATAGTAGAAATAATCCCATTTTTGGAACTTTTTACCTATTTATTTCGTGACTGGCTTGCAATAGTGGGAATAATACCTAATGGAGGCTTTCATGGAAATAAAGACTCGATATTTTAGTCTCAAGCCCCTTATTTTACAACACACCCTCAATCTTTGACATTCCAAAATAACTCTTTCACGCCAAGACCAAATTATAGAAGTTCTACTTGTCTGAATTCAATTTTATAAAGTCGTACATGATCCTTTATCAACTCAAATGATCAAAATCATAATTTCATCCTCCATCCATTATCGTATTATCCCATACCTCACCTGACCCAAATTTTATCCAAGTATGGCCTATGTTCGAAGTTTAAAAGTTACTACTCAGAAATTTTCAGGCACAAACTCCTCTCCCATTGCCTTATCCTTAATGACAAAAACATATTGTTACAATATATATAAATTTTCGCATTCTTGTCCCCAAGTGATCAAAAATAGGAAAGTTGGGCTAAGGCGAGAATAGATTAGTACCTGAATTGTCCAATATTTGGGGATACTTGTTTGGCATGTTCTTCTTGGTTTACCAAGTTGCTTCCTCAACTGGACGATACTTCCATTAAACATTCACTGACTTCATCTCTTTGGTCCTTATCTTTCGGACATCGCGATAAAAAATTCCAAAGTGTTATTCCTCATATTGAAGATCTTCATCTAATGAGACTGAGTCCCACTTGATGATATAATACTCATCCCCATGATACTTCTTCAACATGGATACATGGAATGCTGGATGGACTCCATAAAGGCTAGGAGGTAGAGACAATCTATAAGCCATTAGCACTACACAATCAAAAATCTCGAATGGGCCAATGTAGAGAGGACTAACTTTTACCTTCTTGCCGAATCTCCTCATAACCTTTATGGGTAACACCTTCAGGAGAACTTATTTACCCGCCTGAAATGTCATCTCCCTCGCCTTGTAATTTGCATACTTTTTCTGTTAACTCTATGCTGCTAGAAGCTTAGCTTGGAAACTTCTTACCTTATTCTGAGCATCCTTTACCAAATTAACCCCCCAAGATTTCACATCTCCAGCCTCAAACCATCCTTTGGGCGATCTACATCCCCTTCCAAAAAGTTCTTTGAATGGTGTCATGTCAATGTCAGAGGGATAACTATTGTTATAGGAGAACTCACACAAAAGTAGAAATTTATCCCAATGACCTCCAAAGTCAATTACACATGCCCTCGACATGTCTTCCAACACTTAAATTGTTCTTTCCGATTGTCCATTAGTTTATGGATGAAAGATTGTGCTGAAAGTGAGTTGAGTTCCCAACTCCTTATTCTATTTCCTCCAAAACTTTGATGTAAATTATGTACCATGATCTGAGATAATAGAAAGGGGCACCCCGTGTAACGTTACTATTTTTTCACATAAGTCTTTACCAACAGCTGAGCATTATAATCCACACTCACTGGAATGAAGTGGGCTGACTTCGTCAGTCTGTCAACTACAACCCAAATGGAGTCAAACTTTCCCAAGATCTTAGGAAGACCCACCATGAAATACATAGATATCTGTTCCCACTTCAATTTCAGAATTTGCATCCTTTGAAGTAAACCTGTATGACTTTGATGCTCCTACTTCACTTGTTGTTAGTTTTGACACTTAGCCACAAACTCGGTTATGTTTTTCTTCATGCTAGGCCACTAGTAAAGCTGCTTTAAATCCTGATATATCTTGGTCACACCTGGATAGATAGAGTACTGCGAACTATGAAACTCTGTTAATACCTTTTAAATCAAGTCATCCACTCGGGGAACACAAATCCTTCCCCTAAAATTGAGCACCCCACTTTCATCAAGAGTAGCATCTTGTGCCTTGCTAGACACCGTCTTTCTTTTCAGCTTATTCAAACTCTCATCTTTGAATTGCTTGACTTTGATCTCTTCAATGAAAATGGGCCTAAACTCAATACGGGCTAATACCCCACCTTTCTCTGAGATGTCTAGCTTATAAACCTTACCTCCAAGGATTGAATATCCCTAGCTAAGGGTCGCTTGGAAATGCCCAAACAAGATAGAATGCCTATACTAACTGGTTTCCATCTTAATATATTAGCCACCATATTAGCCTTACTTGGATGATACTGAATGACGACATCATAATCTTTAAGCAGCTCTATCCATCTTCGTTATGTTAGATTCAAGTGTTTTTGAGTGAACACATGTTCTCAACTATGATGATCAGGGAATACTTCACACTTGACACCATAAATATAATATCGTTAAATCTTGAAAGCAAATACCACCACTGCCAGCACCAAATAATATGTCGGGCAATTTCTCTCAGGAACCTTCAACTGCCGTGAGGCATAAGCTATGACAGTATTATCCTGCAACAACACAACACTCAAGCCTGAATGTGAAAAATCTCAATAAATAATGAAATATTTACCTTCAAATGACAATTTCCAAATAGGTGCCATCGTTAGAAGGACTTGAGCTTTTGGAAGCTTTCTTCACATTTGTAGGTCCACTCAAAAGGTACCACCTTTTGAGTTAGCCTTGTTAAGTGTGTGGTGATAAAAGAAAGATTATTCATAAATCGCTGATAATAGCTGGCAAGACCCACAAAACTCATAACCTCAATTGTAGTACTAGCTAGACATAATTCTTGACTACTTCAATCTTTAATAGATCTACCATTACCCTTTTTTTGAAACCACATGCCCTGAAAGGCAACTGAAGACAATCAAAATTCACAGTTAGAGAATTTTACATATAATTTATATTTCCCCAAGACGCCTACAACAATGCGAAGATGGTCTACATGTTCTTTCTTACTCTTCAAGTAGACCATAATGTCAGTAATGAACACAATTACAAAAGAATATAAGAATGGTTTGAACACCCATTCATTAAACTCATGATGTTCGCAATTACATCAATCAATCCAACCAAGGTTATCAAGAAATCATAGTGCCATACCGAATTCTGAATCACATTTTAGGCATGTTCTCAGGCCTAATCTTTACCTGATGGTAATCAGACCTTAGATCAATTTTAGAAAATACTGATGCACCCGACAACTAGTGAAAGAGATTATCTATATGGGGCAATGGATACTTATTTCGAATAGTGACCCTATTCAACTACCGATAGTCTATGTAAGACCGGAGCATCAGAAGAGAACCACTAGGATGGATGAAAACTTAATCAAGGAGCTCTTAGATTTAATCCTTAAGCTCCCTCAATTCTTCCAGAGCTATGCGATAATAAGGGATTGAGATTGGGCTAGTGTCCTGCTCCAAGTCAATATAAAAATCTATATCTCTATTCGGAGGCATGACATGCAAATCAGTAGGGAACACCTCTTAAAAATAAGATACTATATGAGTAAACTCAATAGAGGGTAAATCTGCTTAAATATCTCAAATATGAGCCAAGTATGCCAAACAACCCTGCCCCACTAGTTTTCTAGCTCAGATAAACGATGTGATCTTAGCTGGCTTAGGCTTTTACACCCATTCCCTAACTTTTCCCTACCCAGGATCTTTAGAGTCACAGTGTTGGCATTATAGTTAAACACAATATAATAGGGGAACAACTAAGTCATACCTAAGATTACATCAAAATCAGTCATAACTAAAATCACCAAATCAGCCTAAGTTTGGAAACCCATAAACAGAACAGACAAACACGATAGACATGGGTGACTATAACAGACTCTCCAACTGGGTAGAAACATGGATGGGGTTATTAAGCATATCACAAAATACATAAAAACCCTAGGCAAACCGTACTAACACATAAGAGTAAGTAGAGCCAATATCAAACAAGATAATAGCTATCCGATTATAGAAAAAATAGTACTTGTGATCACTGCATCAAACACCTCATCCTCTGTCCTGCCCAAAAAAGCATATAACTATGCCCTGTCATCCTTATAGGAAATCTCTCTACCTAGCTGCATTGCTTCTCTACCCGCATTGCTATTTCTACGACCTCCACGGCCTTTCTAATTTCCTTCTCACCCACCTTGTGAATGTTCTCTGCCATTTTTACCTTTGCATGTTAGTACCACTGCTCTGGTATGCGATTGTGTGATATCAGTCATGCGAGAGTAGGGATAACCTATCCTCATATGCCTTGGTTCCCTACAATTATAATGACTCTGGTGAAGGGATGGCCTACTGCCTGGTGTAAAAAAAGCTTACTAACCATCCTAAGTAGGATTCCATTGTGAAGTCACAGAGTAACCATACGTAGAAATGGGCATAGCTTACTAAATTGGCCGAGCTGCATACGTAGACCTAATTGAACCTTCGGAATAGGATCCATTAACATTACCTACATTCTTACTCTTCTTAGCCAAAGCCTTGTCCTGCCCATCCCGTATGGCTCTTTCCACTTTCTTCAAAAAAAAATTCACTTCATTAAAACTTCTACCTGCAGAGGTCATGTGAGCAGACAATACCTATAACTTGAGACTCAATCCTTGATGAACAAACAAATCTTCTCCTTCTCAAAAGTCACTAATTGTGTAGCATATTTGGACAAGGCATGGAACTTGGACTCAAAAGTGGCAACAGTCATGCCACCCTGCTCAATATCTATAAAATCATCTTTCTTTCCATCTCTCTCAGAGTATAAGGCACATACTTCTCCAAAATAAGGCATGGAACTAAACCCAAGTGAGTGGAGGTAAAATTAGCGATAAGAATTCATCAAAGGATCCCACCACTGCTTAGCCTCACCTTGAAGCTGAAAAGTCACAAACTTAACTCCATACTGGTGTACAATGACAAACACGTGAAGTCTCTTATAGCAGTCCAAGATGAATTCATAGGCATCCTTATTCTCAGAACCATGGAACACTGAAGGCATTAACTTCAAAAACTTGGTCAGCATCTCGGATTTAGTGCCAGTCATTACTGGGCCCTGAAGTGGACTGAAGAAAACATAAGTACCTAGTGCTCCATCCATCTTAGGGACTATAGCTACAACAGTCTGAGTGGCTGGAGCTTGAGCTACAGGCACTGTAGGAATGGCTCCAGAGCTGACCAATCCACTCAGAAAAGTCAAACATGTTGAGCTATCATTGGATCTAAAGGGGAAGACCTGCAGTCCCAGCCTGTGCATCCTTCTCTGGTTCAATATCCTTCTTAACCTCGATCTCCACATTCTCTTCCACCTCAGCTTGGGTTGAGGAGGGGTCTCCTCTCTTAGAATATTTTCTGCTTGAGATTTACCTCTGGAAAGTCTTACCTTTCCTCGGCCTTTGCCTCATTATCTTCCTCTACCCCTACCTCAGCCATGTCTTCTAACTGCTAGCTTTTTTTCTTATTCATTGATAGGAGTTGTGAGCCTGATGCTGTTCTATCTCATGTTAATCATCTGTATACAAGAGAGTGAAAGAGGTTAGATACAAATTTGGATCACCAGATACCAATTAGTATCATCTTATAACACAAAAGGAGAAGAAGATTGAGAGATTTTCTAAATTACTGTAGACTCTCGAATAAAAGTATAGATGTCTCCGTACCATTTTGCAAGACTCTACTAGACTTATTTTGGTACAATGATATAAAAAAACCTAGGGCTCTAATACCAACTTTATAGCAACCAAATTGGGCCATGAGTGACACCCTTACTAACCCTCCGGTGGGAGAACCATTACTACAATCCAACTAAGTAATAGTAAATAAAGATAGGCATTAAAGATGTGGTAACCGATTTAATTACTAGTTTTAAAATGAGTTCCCATAAACTCAGGAAATTTAACCAAAATAATCATAAATGTGTGGAAGTTAAGCCCTAGAATCTGAAAGTCATTGTATCAAAACTCTTCTAAAGGTATAGAGTAAAGTGGATGGAATCCCGAAAATAATACTATAAACAGATCCTAAAAAGGTCTAAGTTTAAAGGAATTAGACTAAGATCCTAGATGAATCCACGACAGCCTAAAAGAACTGGCTCACACTTGAATTCAGCAAGACAATGATCTCCTAATTAAGGTCTTTCAGTAGCCGCCTGAAGATGCCATGTACTTAACGAAGAAGGAGCAAGTGCAGTATCAGTCCACACAACAATAGTGTACTAGTATAGGATCATATGACCAGTCCATTTAGTGAAATGTATACAGGTACCACAATATATCAAAACAACACATATACAGATACACAATATCAATTTACCATCTCATGAGCTAGATACAGTTTGACAGTGTCAATCTCAACTACCACAGTCCACAATGATCCTCTCATAGAATCCATACCTAAGCCGTTGGTGTGCTGGCATAACTATCATGACCCAAACTAGGGTTAAGCCAAGACACGGAAATTAGGATGCGAGAGAACCCAACCATAATCCATCTTACCATACATTGCATACATAAGATAAAAAATATAAAAAGATAAGCAAAAATAATCACCAAGTGTGTAAGACCCCAGGAAAGTAGGAACCAATGAGAAAAGTCTCAAAATTTTGAACCCATCTGTATGAAAGAGCCCCTCTATGGCTCTAGAGATTTCCATGGCTCATAAGGTTGGGTTGTAGAGTGACCCTTCTAACAAAACTTGAAGTTTCCCTCAAGAGAGGTTATACGACCTTCCAGGATGATTCATCCGAGAGAAGACGGATCGTAGAAACCCCTTGTCAACCAAGTTCAGAGGCCAAGTTTCAAGGATCCCTTAGGCCAATATGAAGACGTGATAGGATGGCTCGTAGAAGTAAGGAAGGATCATAAAGACCATCCGTCACAAAACTTTAGAGACTTGAATTTTGTAGGTTTTTGAGACTTGCAAGACTTTCCTTGACAACGGGTCATAAACCCTGCCCATTCCCAAACTTCTGAGATTTTAAGACCTTTTGTCAGACTGCAGGATGAGTCATTTAGATAACTCGCCATTTCCAAGATAGCCCATATAATAGAGTTCGTAGGGTCAATTTTCCAATATTAATGAAGGGCAGTTGTGTCTTTTCCAAAGTTCAGTTCGATGAACCTAGATACTTTTATGGCCAAGTTCAAATTCTATAAATGCTCTTTTCTTCAAAATCCCCTCCTATCCAATTCATTCTCTTAAAATTTCTAAGGCAAGAACTCACAAAGTCTTTCAAGGATTCTCTCCAAATTCAAGCTAGGGTTTCCATATTTCTTCAAGATTCTTCTTAAATTCCTAGTAAATTCAAGCAAGGTCTATGGGGATTGATTCATGGTCCCTTTCAACCCATGAAGTCCCAAAGATTTCTCAAGTTTTCATTCAATTTATAATTGATTATGAACCCTAGTTTTGATGAATTGCGTTGGGCTGAGTTGATTTCATTTTTAGATGTTATCAATGGTCTTTATATGCATGTTTTCATATAAATTACATGATTTCAAGTTGAATCACAGATGCCCATGCATAAGAGTTATTTTCAAGCTATGATCATGAGTTAAAGATGATTTTTCTGAGTTAATCATGAGTTAAATAATTTACAAAGATAGTTTTCAATGAGCAACAACTGAGATTATGATTTTAAAGTTAAAGATTGAGATAATGATCAGAGTTAAGATCATTAGATGTTTTGAGATGGTGATAAGGACAACTCTCACCAAAGTTATAGATTCTTATGAATCACCAAGTTAGATGAGCTATTGCTAAATGTTTTAAAGATGGATTGATAAGTAGTTACTATCTTTCCCTACTATGTTATGAGTATGTTTTATGAGTTTCCCTTAGGATATTGACTAACCACTGAGAAGGATTCTAAGTGGGGGTTCGATTGAATAACGTAGTTGGTTATCCAAGGGAGTCCTAGTAGCAATCTAAAGTCCCACACTACGTTGCCCACATAGGTTCCCTTCATATCCTAGCTACTGGATCCACATAACCTAGTTGAGTTGAGTTGAGTTATCCTTGGAGTATGCCCTGGCAAGGTAGCCTCCCCTGTTTTGATGCAGGAGTCATCGACCTGTCTTAATGCAAGAGTTATTGGATTCTATGTAGTAGCTCGTATGATCTTAGTTGTCAGTTAAAGGTCTTATCCTACACAAGTTCAAGTTAATCTTTAAGACACTAAGTTATGAGTTGAAAGTTGAAGTTTTATGATAGGCATTGACCAATAATTTCTTATGTTTAAAAATTCCTTTTAAGTTATGCTCATGCTCATTATGATTGGTCATGCATCTTGTGGCATATTGATTATGTTCTCTTACTTGTTATGTATACCTCACATACTTAGTATATTCAAACGTACTAATACATATTTTACCCACATTATCTCATAATGTAGGGCCGAACGACATTCACTACTTCCTCGTTCGTGGCTACAGTGTTATTTAGATTTCCAAGGAGTTGGTCAGTCCTTATTCTACCGAGCAACACACTCATATAGTAATACTTCAATAATTCCATCCATCTCCTTTGCTGAAGGTTGAAATCTTTTTGCTTAAACACGTATTGTAAACTCTTATGGTCGGTGAACATGTCCACATGGACACGAAAAAGATAGTATATCCAAATTTTCAAAGCAAACACAACCGCCTCTAGCTCAAGGTCATAGGTTGGATAATTCTATTCATGCACCTTAAGTTTCCTAGAAGTATAAGTTATTACCTTACCATGTTGCATCAATACACAACCAAGACCAACCCTTGAAGCAACACAATATACCACGAAACCATTGGACCCTTCCAGCAATGTCAAGATAGGGGCGGTAGTGAGATGATCTTTCAACTCTTGAAAACTGTTTTCACATGCCTCCAACCATTGAAACTTCACCTTCTTTTGAGTCAACTTGGTCAAAGGTGATGAGATCGATGAAAATCTTTCCACAAATCTCCTATAGTAGATGGCTAGGCCAAAGAAACTCATAATATCCAAAGGAGATAAGGGTCTAGGCCAATTCTTAACTGCATCAATTTTTTTAGGATTAACCATAATCCCTTCACCGGACACAATGTGACAAAGCAAGCCCACCTCCATTAACCAAAACTCATATTTCTTGAACTTGCAAATAGTTTTTTGCCTGTTAGAGTTTGCAACACAATCCTCAAGTAATTAGCATGCTCCTTCTCATTCTGAGAGTAAACCAAAATGTCGTCAATGAATACAATTATGAACATGTTTAAATATTGCTTGAACACCCTATTCATTAAGTCAATGAAAGCCGCGGGGGAATTGGTCAAACCAAACGACATAACTAGGAATTCATAATGGCCATACCTTGTCCGAAATCCCATTTTGGGAATGTCACACTCCCTCACCCTCAATTGGTGATAACCGAAATGAAAATCTATCTTGGAGAAGTAACTTTCCCCTTGCAATTGATCAAACAATTCATCTATCCTCAGGATTGGATATTTATTCTTAATGGTTACTTTATTCAATTATCAGTAATCAATGCACATACGTAGTGAGCCATCCTTTTTTCTAACAAACAATACAGGAGAACCCCATGGGGATATACTTGGTCTAATGAAACTTTTATCCAAAAAGTCTTTCAATTGATCCTTCAACTCATTTAACTCCGCTGGAGCCGTCCGATAAGGAGGAATAGAAATAGGTTGGGTATCCAAAAGAATGTCTATGCCAAAATCAATCTCCCTTTCGGGAGGGACACGGGGTAAATCATCGGGAAACACATTTAGAAACTCGTTAACAATAGTGCCCGACTCTAGAATAGGGGCTTCGGAATTCTCACCCCTAACCTTCACAAGATGGTAAATACAACTCTTGGAAATCATTTTTCGCGCTTTAAGGTACGAAATGAATTGACCTTTAAGCACAAAGTTATTACCCTTCCATTCTAGGACTAGCTTATTTGGGAATTGGAACTTAATCACTCGGGTTCTACAATTAATAGAAGCATACCATGCATATAGCTACTCCATACCAAGGATAACATCAAAATGGGTCATCTCAAGCTCAACTAGATCACATAGGGTAACTTTATGGAAGAATATAACCCGAACAACCTCTATAGACTCTTTTAGCCACAACCGACTCATCTACGGGAGTATAAATGGAGAAAGGCTCTAACAATATCTCAGGAATAACATCAAATCTCGTGGCCACATAAGGGGAAACAAAGGACAAATTTTCCCCCGGGTCAAGCAAAGCATAAACATCATAGTGAAATACCCGTATCATATCAGCAACAACATCAAGAGTCTCCTCCACCTCTTGCCTACCATGGATACCATAAAACCTGTTGTTGCATTGAACACCCTTTAGTTGCACTTAGGCACCTTGAGCAACTTGTACTTGAGGAAAAACAACTTTGACCTTACATTCTTTATCATGATGACCTGTCTTACCACACCGGTAGCACATATTTATCTCGGCTAGGCATTTACCCTTGTGGTTCCCACCACACTTCTTACATGCGGGGGTAACTTGGACCATAGGATCACCTCTTTGAGGCTTATGGTTGGGCACCCTATCCTTTTCAAATCTTGAGTAGTGGCATTAGAAGACCCTTGGCTGGAATATTTTTGGCAAAAAAGAGGATGTCCACCACTTCCGGGTTTAGCATGAGAGAATTCACTACCATCGGTCCTTGGACTTTTGAACTCCCTATTTTTTATTTTTAATTTCTCACCCTCTACTTTCTCCGCATAGATCATAAGTCTTGATATATCTATCTCCCGAATCAACATAGCCTCTTTGCACTCCATTGCTACGAACTTACTTATACGAGCTCTTGAGTCGGCAATCATGAATGGAACATATTTTCACAATTGAGTAAACTTTCAGGGCATACTCCCTCACACTGATACCACCTTACTTAAGGTTGATGAAATCTTGCACCTTGGCCTCCCTCAACTCTAGTGGGAAAAAGCAATCAACAAATACCTCCTTGAACTCATCCCAAGTCACAAGCCCCGTCTCTCTAGGCCTCTCACCTTTCCATTGATCAAACCAAATTTGAGAAACAACCCTCAATTGGTACATAGCCAACTCCACCTTCTCAACCGGACTATCCCCATGATTTCAATAATCTTATGGATGTTATTAACAAACTCTTGTGGATCCGCTTCAACTTTATAACCCCAAAACTCTAGAGGATTCATCCTTATAAAATCACGAACTCTTATCGCCACCGTACCAATACTTGGGTTTATGGGAGCCACCACCTCATGATTAGCTTGGCCAAGTTCATGATTCTACTAACCTTTGGCCACGTTCATGATTCTAACATCGTACCCAGATTAAATACAAATACTAACCTTTGGCCAATTTCATGATTCTAACACCCAACTAGGGATTTTTCACTATTAATTTTAGGTCAAACCCTTCCCCCATGTTAATTCTTATAGATTTTACTGACTAAAAATCAAATTATACGTTACAGGAATGGATTACTTACCTTTACCGAAGAGATTACTGAAAAATTGAGAAGAAACTATCATATTTTGTCCCTTAACTTTCAAAAATGAAATTGCGGAAATAATCTTATTTTTGGAACTCTTTACCTATTTATTTTGCGAATGGACAACTATAGAAGGAATAATCCCATCGTGGCGAATTGCACTGAAATAGCGACTCGAGAATTGTGTCCCTATCCCACATTTCATGACATACTCTTAATTTTTTACATTCCAAAATAACTCTTTCATGCCAAGACCAATTACGAGAATTCTACTCTCCTGAATTCAATTTTGTAAAGCTGTACAATCACCTCAACGTCTTCGTTATCAACTCAAATGATCAAAATAATAATTTAATCTCCCATATATTACCATATTACTTAGACCTTACCTGAGTCAGATTTCATCCAAGTCTGACCTATGTTTGAAATTTTCAAGTTACTACTGAGAAGTTTTCTAGCCCAAACTACTCCCCCATTGGCTTATTCATAATGACGTGAATAGGTCGTTACAATTTTGATTGAACTTATTTGTTTAAGAATCATGTTGGTAAGAGATTTCGATCTTAATATATGCTATGTATGCATTTATATAGGTTAATAATAGTCTAAGTAATTCCTGTTGGGTTTAATTGATAGATTGAATGGGAAATGGAGGGAAAAGGAAGTGGAGGGAAAAATGAGTTGTTCCCTCTTAGTTTATGAAATCAACATTTGTTCTACATATCTGGTGGAAAGAAAAAGTCTTCTATTTAAAAGTAGAAGCACTCCTTCATGTTGCTAAAGGGTCAAGAAGAGGGTCTCCCATCGCGCCGTCGTCGTCGCTTGCTAGGCTCGGCTTCAGCTTTGAATTTGTATTTCAGTTTGGATTTGGTCAAATGATCTGATTGATTGATAATCTTTTTGGACCAAATTTCTTTTAATTAATTTTTATTATTTAATTAATTAAGTAATTGAAAAAATTCTGACCCGTGACCCGACCTATTTCTTTCTTTTTCGGATTAAATTAAAACATTTTCTACCATTTTTGTTGAACGGATTTTTTCTAAAAGGTTGCAACCTTTTCTGAAAAAGATGCAAACCTTAAAGTTGTGACATTTTCCCAACAGGCACGTTTTCTGAAAATTTGTAAGCAAGCTATATATTTCTGTTAATCCTTAGAATTGTTCCTAACAAAATTTTTTGAAAAACATATTCTTCTTTTCTGCACTTCCTAAAAGATCGTGTGATATACAGCCTTCGAGTGGTTCACAATCACCAAAATTTATTGAACCGCTATTTTGGTGAGTAAATCATTCTATTCTGAGAGGAAAGATTACAAAACCTTAGATACATTAAGGGGGATAATTTCCTTAAGGATACACTGTGCATTTAGTGGGCTCAATTTTTGTTCTTACATGATTTTTCAGACACTGTTCTTATTTTAACTTTCTGTCCGGTTTCTGTCTTTTATTTTCAGAAATTATTGTTACTATTTGAACGTTTTACAATATAGATTACTAACAATCTTAAGGAAATTATTATTATTTTGTTTTCTTTCATATTAAATATATTCTGTTTTGGAGACTAAAACCTGTCTACTCCGTATAAAATGAATATTCTGGCTTGAAGAGTATAAAACTTCGTAGGAATATTAAAGTTAATACTTGTAGAATGATTTGAAGAATATAAAAACTTCATCGTTGTTGTTGTAAAAAGTTTGATATTCTGAAGTATTAAGATAGCTTGTCTATTTTGACAGTGAAAAAAAATGGCAAGTGAAACTGCTACTACTTCTGCGACTGTTTCTGCAACAAGCCGCACTTTTGTGCCACCGATGGAAGAATTAGGGAAGTTTTATAGAGCCAACTTCAAAGGATGGCAGCAAAGGGTGTTCTTTCGGCTTACCACTCTTGTTATGCAGAAATTCACCAACAAAGATCCTCTTGTGCCTGCTATTGATATGCCGGTCAATGAAAAATTTATGATTTTTGAGGCATGGACACAGGCAGATTTTCTATGAAAGGTCTATATTCTAAGTGCTTTGGATGATGATTTGTAGAATGTCTACAGTGCTATGAAAACTTCTAAAGAATTGTGGGATGCACTTGAGAAGAAGTATAAGACTGAAGACGCATGCTTAAATAAATTTATGGTTGCAAAATTTCTAGACTATAAAATGATAGATAGCAGAATCGTTGGAACCCAAGTTCAAAAACTACAATTTATTTTTCATGACCTAATTGCTGAAGATATGGTAGTTAATGAAGCATTTCAAATGGATGCAATGATAGAAAAGTTATCTCCTTCGTGGAGAGATTTTAAAAATTATCTAAAGCACAAGCGCAAGAAAATGAAGTTGGAAGATCTTGTGATTCGTTTCAAGATTGAGGAAGATAACAAAATAGCCGAAAAAAAGTCGCATGGAAATTCAACAATTATGGGAGCAAACATTGTTGAAGATGCTGCTCCAAAGAATAAGAAAATCAAGAAACCTTTTGGAAAGGATAAGGAGCATAACAAGAAAATATTCAAGGGCAATTATTATAATTGTGGGAAAGCTGGCCACAAAGCCCCAGATTGTTGTCTCCCAAAAAAGGACAAGGGAAAAGGACAAGCCAATATGGTGGAGAATAAAGAAGGAGTGGATGATCTGTGTGCAATGCTATCGGAATACAACCTGATAAGAAATCTCAAAGAATGGTGGTTTGATTCAGGAGCTACGTCGCATGTTTGTGTAGTCCGAGAAGCCTTCACTACTTATTTTCCTGCAGCACCTGATGCGACTATCACTATGGGAAATTCTACAACGGCTAAGGTTGAAGGATATGGTAGAGTATTTTTGAAAATGACATCCGGCAAGGTAGTGACGCTGAACAAAGTTTATCATGTTCCAAAAATGCGAAAGAACTCGGTTTCTACCGGTCTTGTTATCAAGAATGGATTCAAGTGTGTTCTAGTTTCAAACAAAGTAGTTGTCAGTAAGAATGAAATATATTTAGGAAAATGCTACCTCACTGAGGGTCTTTTAAAACTAAATGTAGTGGTTGTTGATGATAATAAATTTCAAACTTCTTCTTACTTACTTGAGTCAAATAATTTATGGCATTCACATTTAGGACATGTCAATTATAAAACCTTGCGAAAACTGCTTAACTTAAATGTATTGCCTAACTTTGATTGCAATAAATCAACATGTCAAGTATGTGTTGAATATAAGTATGTTAAGCATCCTTATAAATCTATTGAAAGAAACTCCAGTCCCTTAGAAGTGATCCACATAGACATTTGTGATATGAAGTCAACACCAACTCATGGTGGGAAAAAGTATTTTATAACTTTTATTGATGATTGCACTCGATATTGTTATGTGTATTTTCTTAATAGTAAGGATGAAGCAATTGATGCATTTAAGCAATACAAGAACGAAGTGGAAAATCAATTGTACAAAAAGATAAAAATGATTAAAAGAGATAGGGGTGGAGAATATGAATCTCCTTTTGCAGAGATATGTTTAGAATATGGAATTATTCATCAAACTACTGCCCCTACACACCACAATCAAATGGAATTGCGGAAAGGAAAAACTGAACATTAAAAGAAATGATGTATGCTTTATTACTAAGTTCTGGTTTACTGCAAGACTTATGGGGGAAGCTATCCTTACAGCTAATCGAATACTCAACAGGGTACCCCACAGGAAAACACAATCTATTCCATATGAACTATGGAAAGGAAGAAAACTTTACTTAAAATATTTCAACGTGTGGGGGTGTTTAGCAAAGGTCCAAGTTCCTTTGCCCAAAAGGGTAAAAATTAAACCAAAGACCGTGGATTGTGTTTTTATTGGCTATGCTACAAATAGAAAAGCTTGTCATTTTTGGTTCACAAATCAAACAATCCCAAAATTCATATTAATACAGTAATTGAATTAGATAATGCTGAATTCTTTGATAATATTTATTCGTATAAAATAGAATGTGAGTCCTCAAGTGAAAGATCTAAACGACCGCGAGAAGAACCAAAGTAAAGTAAACCAACTGAAGAGGATCCAAGGCGTAGCAAACGTCGAAGGATATCTACTTTCTTTTGGCTAGATTTTGTGATATTCTTGCTTGAAAATGAGCCACAAATATTTAAAGCAGCAATGTCTTCTTCTGATTCATCATTTTGAAAAGAGGCAGTCAATAGTGAGATTTAATCAATTTTGAATAATCATACAAGGGAATTGGTTGATCTTCCTCTTGGAAATAAATCTTTGGGATCAAAATGGATTTTTAAAAGGAAAATGAAAGTTGATGGCACTATTGACAAATAAAAGGCAAGACTTATGGTCAAAGGATATAGACAGAAAGAAGGCCTTGATTACTTTGACACATATTCACCGGTAACAAGGATAACATCTATTCCGGTGTTAGTGGCACTGACAACCGTATATGGTCTTGAAATCCATCAAATAGATGTCAAGACGGCTTTATTGAATAGAGAATTGGAGGAAGAAATTTACATGGAACAACCTAAGGGTTTCTTGGTAAATTACATGATTTCAAGTTGAATCACAGATGCCCATGCATAAGAGTTATTTTCAAGCTATGATCATGAGTTAAAGATGATTTTTATGAGTTAGTCATGAGTTAAATAATTTACAAAGATAGTTTTCAATGAGCAACAACTGAGATTATGGTTTTAAAGTTAAAGATTGAGATAATGATCAGAGTTAAGATCATTAGATGTTTTGAGATGGTGATACAGACAATTCTCACCAAAGTTATAGATTCTTATGAATCACAAAGTTAGATGAGCTATTGCTAAATGTTTTAAAGATGGATTGATAGGTAGTTACTATCTTTCCCTACTATGTTATGAGTATGTTTTATGAGTTTTCCTTAGGATATTGACTAACCACTGAGAAGTCTTCTAAGTGGGGGTTCGATCGAATAACATAGTTGGTTATCCAAGGGAATCCAAGTAGCAACCTAAAGTCCCAAACTACGTTGCCCACGTAGGTTCCCTTCATATCCTAGCTAGTGGATCCATATAGCCTAGTTGAGTTGAGTTGAGTTATCCTTGGAGTATGCCCTGGCAAGGTAGCCTCTCCTGTTTTGATGTAGGAGTCATCAACCTGTCTTAATGCAAGAGTTATTGGATTCTATTTAGTAGCTCGTATGATCTTAGTTGTCAGTTAAAGGTCTTATCCTACACAAGTTCAAGTTAATCTTTAAGACGCTAAGTTATGAGTTGAAAGTTGAAGTTTTATGATAGGCATTGACCAATAATTTCTTATGTTTCAAAATTCCTTTTAAGCTATACTCATGCTCATTATGATTGGTCATGCATCTTGTGGCATATTGATTATGTTCTCTTACTTGTTATGTATACCTTACATACTTAGTACATTCAAACGTACTAATGCATATTTTACCTACATTATCTCATAATGTAGGGCCGGACGACATTCATGACTTCCTCGTTCGTGGCTACAGTGTTATTTAGATTTCCAAGGAGTTGGTCAGTCCTCATTCTACCGAGCAACACACTCATATAGTAATCCTTCAATAATTCAATACATCTCCTTTGCTGAAGGTTGAAATCTTTTTGCTTAAAAACGTATTGTAAACTCTTATGGTTGGTGAACATGTCCACATGGACACGAAAAAGATAGTATCTCCAAATTTTCAAAGCAAACACAACCGCCTCTAGCTCAAGGTCATAGGTTGGATAATTCTATTCATGCACCTTAAGTTTCCTAGAAGTATAAGCTATTACCTTACCAAGTTGCATCAATACACAACCAAGACCAACCCTTGAAGCAACACAATATACCACGAAACCATTGGACCCTTCCAGCAAGGTCAAGATAGGGGCGGTAGTGAGATGATCTTTCAACTCTTGAAAACTGTTTTCACATGCCTCCAACCATTGAAACTTCACCTTCTTTTGAGTCAACTTGGTCAAAGGTGATGAGATCGATGAAAATCTTTCCACAAATCTCCTATAGTAGATGGCTAGGCCAAAGAAACTCATAATATCCAAAAGAGATAGGGGTCTAGGCCAATTCTTAACTGCATCAATTTTTTTAGGATTAACCATAATCCCTTCACCGGACACAATGTGACAAAGCAAGCCCACCTCCATTAACCAAAACTCATATTTGTTGAACTTGCAAATACTTTTTTGCCTCTTAGAGTTTGCAACACAATCCTCAAGTGATTAGCATGCTCCTTCTCATTCCGAGAGTAAACTAAAATGTCGTCAATGAATACAATTATGAACATGTTTAAATATTACTTGAACACCCTATTCATTAAGTCCATGAAAGTCGCGGGGGAATTGGTCAAACCAAACGACATAACTAGGAATTCATAATAGCCATACCTAGTCCAAAATCCCATTTTGGGAATGTCATACTCCCTCACCCTCAATTGGTGATAATCGAAATGAAGATCTATCTTGGAGAAGTAACTTTTCCCTTGCAATTGATCAAACAATTCATCTATCCTCGGGATTGGATATTTATTCTTAATGGTTACTTTATTCAATTGTCGGTAATCAATGCACATACATAGTGAGCCATCCTTTTTTTCTAACAAACAATACAGGAGAACCCCATGGGGATATACTTGGTCTAATGAAACTTTTATCCAAGGATAACATCAAAATGGGTCATCTCAAGCTCAACTAGATCACATAGGGTAACTTTATGGAAGAACATAACCCGAACAACCTCTATAGACTCTTTTAGCTACAACCGACTCACCTACAGGAGTATAAACGGAGAAAGGCTCTAACAATATCTTAGGAATAACATCAAATCTCATGGCCACATAAGGGGAAACAAAGGACAAATTTTCACCCGGGTCAAGCAAAGCATAAACATCATAGTGAAATACCCGTATCATATCAGCAACAACATCAAGAGTCTCTTCCACCTCTTGCCTACCATGGATACCATAAAACCTGTTGTTGTGTTGAACACCCTTTAGTTGCACTTAGGCACCTTGAGCAACTTGTACTTGAGGAAAAACAACTTTGACCTTACATTCTTTATCATGATGACCCGTCTTACCACACCGGTAGCACACATTCATCTCGGCTAGGCGTTTACCCTTGTGGTTCCCACCATACTTCTTATATGCGGGGGTAACTTGGACCATAGGATCACCTCCTTGAGGCTTAGGGTTGGGCACCCTATCCTTTTCAAATCTTGAGTAGTGGCATTAGAAGACCCTTGGCTGGAATATTTTTGGTAAAAAAGAGGATGTCCACCACTTCCGGGTTTAGCACGAGAGAATTCACTACCATCGGTCCTTGGACTTTTGAACTCCCTATTTTTTATTTTTAATTTCTCACCCTCTACTTTCTCCGCATAGATCATAAGTCTTGATATATCTATCTCCCGAATCAACATAGCCTCTTTTCACTCCATCGCTACGAACTTACTTATACGAGCTCTTGAGTCGGCAATCATGAATGGAACATATTTTCACAATTGAGTAAACTTTCAAGGCATACTCCCTCACACTGATACCACCTTACTTAAGGTTGATGAAATCTTGCACCTTGGCCTCCCTCAACTCTAGTGGGAAAAAGCGATCAAGAAATACCTTCTTGAACTCATCCCAAGTCACAAGCCCCGCCTCTCTAGGCCTCTCACTTTTCCATTGATCAAACCAAATTTGAGAAACAACCCTCAATTGGTACGTAGCCAACTCCACCTTCTCAACCGGACTATCCCCATGATTTCAATAATCTTATGGATGTTATTAACAAACTCTTGTGGATCCGCTTCAACTTTATAACCCCAAAACTCTAGAGGATTCATCCTTATAAAATCACGAACTCTTATCGCCACCGTACCAATACTTGGGTTCATGGGAGCCACCACCTCATGATTAGCTTGGCCAAGTTCATGATTCTACTAACCTTTGGCCACGTTCGTGATTCTAACATCATACCCAGATTAAATACAAATACTAACCTTTGGCCAATTTCATGATTCTAACACCCAACTAGGGATTTTTCACTATTAATTTTAGGTCAAACCCTTCCCCCATGTTAATTCTTATAGATTTTACTGACTAAAAATCAAATTATACGTTACAGGAATGGATTACTTACCTTTACCGAAGAGATTACTGAAAAATTGAGAAGAAACTATCATATTTTGTCCCTTAACTTTCAAAAATGAAATTGCGGAAATAATCTTATTTTTGGAACTCTTTACCTATTTATTTTGCGAATGGACAACTATAGAAGGAATAATCCCATCGTGGCGAATTGCACTGAAATAGCGACTCGAGAATTGTGTCCCTATCCCACATTTCATGACATACTCTTAATTTTTTACATTCCAAAATAACTCTTTCATGCCAAGACCAATTACGAGAATTCTACTCTCCTGAATTCAATTTTGTAAAGCTGTACAATCACCTCAACGTCTTCGTTATCAACTCAAATGATCAAAATAATAATTTAATCTCCCATATATTACCATATTACTTAGACCTTACCTGAGTCAGATTTCATCCAAGTCTGACCTAGGTTTGAAATTTTCAAGTTACTACTGAGAAGTTTTCTAGCCCAAACTACTCCCCCATTGGCTTATTCATAATGACGTGAATAGGTCGTTACAATTTTGATTGAACTTATTTGTTTAAGAATCATGTTGGTAAGAGATTTCGATCTTAATATATGCTATGTATGCATTTATATAGGTTAATAATAGTCTAAGTAATTCCTGTTGGGTTTAATTGATAGATTGAATGGAAAATGGAGGGAAAAAGAAGTGGAGGGAAAAATGAGTTGTTCCCTCTTACTTTATGAAATCAACATTTGTTCTACATATCTGGTGGAAAGAAAAAGTCTTCTATTTAAAAGTAGAAGCACTCCTTCATGTTGCTAAAGGGTCAAGAAGAGGGTCTCCCATCGCGCCGTCGTCATCGCGAGCTAGGCTCGGCTTCAGCTTCGGATTTGTATTTCGATTTGGATTTGGTCAAATGATCTGATTGATTGATAATCTTTTTGGACCAAATTTCTTTTAATTAATTTTTATTATTTAATTAATTAAGTAATTGAAAAAATTCTGACCCGTGACCCGATCCATTTCTTTCTTTTCCGAATTAATTTAAAATATTTTCTACCATTTTTTTGAACGGATTTTTCTAAAAGGTTGCAACCTTTTCTGAAAAAGATGCAAACCTTAAAGTTGTGACATTTTCCCAACAGGCACATTTTCTGAAAATTTGTAAGCAAGCTTTATATTTCTGTTAATCCTTAGAATTGTTCCTAACAAAATTTTTTGAAAAACATATTCTTCTTTTCTGCACTTCCTAAAAGATCGTGTGATATACAGCATTCGAGTGGTTCACAATCACCAAAATTTATTGAACCGCTATTTTGGTGAGTAAATTATTCTATTCTGAGAGGAAAGATTACAAAACCTTAGATACATTGAGGGGGATAATTTCCTTTAGGACACACTGTGCATTCAGTGGGCTCGATTTTTGTTCTTACATGATTTTTCAGACACTGTTCTTATTTTTACTTTCTGTTCAGTTTATGTCTTTTATTTTCAGAAATTATTGTTACTATTTGAACGTTTTACAATATAGATTACTACCAATCTTAAGGAAATTATTATTATTTTTTTCTTTCATATTAAATATATTCTGTTTTGGAGACTAAAACCTGTCTACTCCGTATAAAATGAATATTCTGACTTGAAGAGTATAAAACTTCGTAGGAATATTAAAGTTAATACTTGTAGAATGATTTGAAGAATATAAAAACTTTATCGTTGTTGTTGTAAAAAGTTTGATATTCTGAAGTATTAAGATAGCTTGTCTATTTTGACAGTGAAAAAAATGGCAAGTGAAACTGCTACTACTTCTGCGACTGTTTCTGCAACAAGCCGCACTATTGTGCCACCGATGGAAAAATTAGGGAAGATTTATAAAGCCAACTTCAAAGGATGGCAGCAAAGGGTGTTCTTTCGGCTTACCACTCTTGGTATGCAGAAATTCACCAACAAAGACCCTCCTGTGCCTGCTATTGATATGCCGGTCAATGAAAAATTTATAATTTTTGAGGCATGGACACAGGCAGATTTTCTATAAAAGGTCTATATTCTTAGTGCTTTGGATGATGATTTGTACAATGTCTACAGTGCTATGAAAACTTCTAAAGAATTGTGGGATGCACTTGAGAAGAAGTATAACACTGAAGACGCATGCTTAAATAAATTTGTGGTTGCTAAGTTTCTAGACTATAAAATGATAGATAGCAGAATCGTTGGAACCCAAGTTCAAAAACTATAACTTATTTTTCATGACCTAATTGCTGAAGATATGGTAGTTAATGAAGCATTTCAAATGGATGCAATGATAGAAAAGTTATCTCCTTCGTGGAGAGATTTTAAAAATTATCTAAAGCACAAGCGCAAGAAAATGAAGTTGGAAGATCTTGTGATTCGTCTCAAGATTGAGGAAGATAACAAAATAACCAAAAAGAAGTCGCATGGAAATTCAACGATTATGGGAGCAAACATTGTTGAAGATGCTTCTCCAAAGAATAAGAAAATCAAGAAACCTTTTGAAAAGAATAAGGAGCATAACAAGAAAAAATTCAAGGGCAATTGTTATAATTGTGGGAAAGCTGGCCACAAAGCCCCAGATTGTTGTCTTCCAAAAAAGGACAAGGGAAAAGGACAAGCCAATATGGTGGAGAATAAAGAAGGAGTGGATGATTTGTGTGCAATGCTATCGGAATGCAACCTGATAGGAAATCTCAAAGAATGGTGGTTTGATTCAGGAGCTGCGTTGCATGTTTGTGTAGTCCGAGAAGCCTTCGCTACTTATTTTCCTACAACACCTGATGCGACTATCACTATGGGAAATTCTACAACGGCTAAGGTTGAAGGATATGGTAGAGTATTTTTGAAAATGACATCCGGCAAGGTAGTGACGCTGAACAAAGTTTATCATGTTCCAAAAATGCGAAAGAACTTGGTTTCTACCGGTCTTCTTATCAAGAATGGATTCAAGTGTGTTTTAGTTTCAAACAAAGTAGTTGTCAGTAAGAATGAAATATATTTAGGAAAATGCTACCTCACTGAGGGTCTTTTAAAACTAAATGTAGTGGTTGTTGATGATAATAAATTTCAAGCTTCTTCTTACTTACTTGAGTCAAATAATTTATGGCATTCACATTTAGGACATGTCAATCATAAAACCTTGTGAAAACTGCTTAACTTAAATGTATTGCCTAACTTTGATTGCAATAAATCAACATGTCAAGTATGTGTTGAATATAAGTATGCTAAGCATCCTTATAAATCTATTGAAAGAAACTCCAGTCCCTTAGAAATGATCCACATAGACATTTGTGATATGAAGTCAACACCAACTCATGGTGGGAAAAAGTATTTTATAACTTTTATTGATGATTGCACTCGATATTGTTATGTGTATTTTCTTAATAGTAAGGATGAAGCAATTGATGCATTTAAGCAATACAAGAACGAAGTGGAAAATCAATTGTACAAAAAGATAAAAATGATTAAAAGAGATAGGGGTGGAGAATATGAATCTCCTTTTGCAGAGATATGTTTAGAATATGGAATTATTCATCAAACTACTGCCCCTACACACCACAATCAAATGGAATTGCGGAAAGGAAAAACTGAACATTAAAAGAAATGATGAATGCTTTATTAATAAGTTCTGGTTTACTGCAAAACTTATGGGAGAAGCTATCCTTACAGCTAATCGAATACTCAACAGGGTACCCCACAGCAAAACACAATTTATTCCATATGAACTATGGAAAGGAAGAAAACTTTACTTGAAATATTTCAACGTGTGGGGGTGTTTAGCAAAGGTCCAAGTTCCTTTGCCCAAAAGGGAAAAAATTAAACCAAAGACCGTGGATTGTATTTTTATTGGCTATGCTACAAATAGAAAAGCTTGTCATTTTTGGTTCACAAATCAGACAATCCCAAAATTCATATTAATACATTAATTGAATCAGATAATGCTGAATTCTTTGATAATATTTATTCATATAAAATAGAATGTGAGTCCTCAAGTGAAAGATCTAAATGACCGCTAGAAAAACCAAAGTAAAGTAAACCAACTGAAGAGGATCCAAGGCGTAGCAAACGTCAAAGGATACCTACTTTCTTTGGGCCAGATTTTATGATATTCTTGCTTGAAAATGAGCCACAAATATTTAAAGCAGCAATGTCTTCTTCTGATTCAGCATTTTGGAAAGAGGCAGTCAATAGTGAGATTTAATCAATTTTGAATAATCATACAAGGGAATTGGTTGATCTTCCTCCTGGAAATAAATCTTTGGGATTAAAATAAATTTTTAAAAGGAAAATGAAAGTTGATGGCACTATTGATAAATATAAGGAAATACTTATGGTCAAAGGATACAGACAAAAAGAAGGCCTTGATTACTTTGACACATATTCACCGGTAACAAGGATAACATCTATTCGGGTGTTAGTGGCACTGACAACCGTATATGGTCTTGAAATCCATCAAATGGATGTCAAGACGGCTTTCTTGAATAGAGAATTGGAGGAAAAAATTTACATGGAACAACCTAAGGATTTCGTAGTTCTTGGTAAAGAAAGAAAAGTGTGCAAACTTATTAAGTCACTTTATAGACTTAAACAAGTACCTAAACAATGACATGTGAAATTTGACCAAATAATGTTGGCAAATGGATTCAAGATTAATGACTGTGACAAATGTGTTTACATTAAAAATATTCCAAACCATGAAGTCATTGTTTGTTTATATAGTGATGACATGTTGATAATGAGTAGAGATATTGCTGATGTGAATGCTACGAAGCGTATGCTTGCTAACAAATTTGACATGAAAGATTTAGGGGTTGTTGATTTGATCTTAGGAATTAGGATCCATAAAACTCCATAAGGTCTAGCATTATCACAGTCACATTATATTGAAAAGATACTTGATAAGTTCAAGTATTTAAATTTTAATATTGCAAAAACTCCAATTGATGTAAGTTTTGCACTTCAAAGAATGAAGGTGAAAGTGACTCACAATTGGACTATGCACGAGTTTTGAAAAGTTTGATGTATATTATGAATTGTACACGATCAGATATAGCATGTGCTATTAGCAAGCTGAGTCGGTTCACGAGTAATCTCAATCAAACTCATTGGATGGCAATGAAACGAGTCTTAGGGTATTTAAAACACACCCAAAACTATGCTTTGCATTATAATAAATATTTCGCAATAATTGAGGGATATAGTGATGCAAACTGGATTGCCGGATCATCTGAAGGTAAATCCATGAGTGGATATATTTTCGCCATTGGTAGAGGAGCAGAGCCTCGGAAATCATCAAAACAGACATGCATCGCCCGCTCTATAATAGAATCTGAATTTATAGCTTTAGACAAGGCCGGTGAAGAAGCTGAATGGCTCCGAAATTTCTTGAAAGATATTCCATTTTGGCCCAAACCTTTGGCACCTATATCTATACATTGTGATAGCCAAACGGTAATAAAAAGGGCAGGAAGCGTTATGTATAATGAGAAATCATGTCACATTCGACGGTGACACAATACTGTTAGACAATTACTCTCTAGTGGGGTTATCACTATTGACTACATAAAGTCAAGAGATAATGTATCGAATCCACTAACAAAAGGCCTATTTAGAGAGGCTGTTGAAATATCATCGAGGGGAATAGGGTTAAGGCCAAGGAAAGTCATCATGTCGGTAACTCTACCTAGTAGACTGGAGATCCCAAGAACGAGGTTCAAAGAGATCAAACAAAGTTATGAATGGCGGTTCAACATTGTCAAATAACTCAACCCATTCTCATGATGATGACAATGTTCAGAAACAAGGATAAAACCTTAAGGCTTTTTAATGAGTTAATAAAGTATTAAAGTTTTTTTAGTGATTATCTAAGTCTAGTAGAAAATGACTAGATAGTGTGTCTATAGGACTACACGTTTAGAAATCACCTATGTGAGTGTGAAGTATAAGCCGCTTTAAGGGGAATGATGATAAAGACCCATTCTCTATGCATTCACGAAACCAGGCGGTGTTCATGGCTAAAACAAACACAATCGTGAGAACCATAGATGGTTGACGGTTAATTATGTGACTTATGTTGTCTAGTTATACAACAAAGTTCGACGGTTCAAAGATATCGCATCTACCGATTGATCGAGTATATCCTATATAAGTTCACTATGGAAAGTTTAAAGGAAAACCTACTATCCAGATGCAATTAATCTTTGCTTGTATATCACACACTTATCTGTGCATTCCTTTATCTTATAGCCATTTCCCATTCATGTGGGGATTGTTGGGTTTAATTGATAGGTTGAATGAAAAATGGAGGGAAAAAAAGTGGAGGAAAAAATGTGTTGTTCCCTTTTGCTTTATGAAATAAGCATTTGTCCCACATAGGTGGTGGAAAAAAAGTCTCTTACTTATAAGTAGAAGCACTCCTTCATGTTGCTAAAGGGTCAAGAAGAGGGTCTACCCTTGCGCCATCATCGTCGCTCGCTCGGCTCGGCTACGACTTCATTTTTGTCTTCAAATTTGGATTTGGTCAAATGATCTGATTGATTGATAATCTTTTTGGATCAAATTTCTTTTAATTTTTTTTAATTAATTATTATTATTTAATTAATTAAGTAATTGAAAAAATTCTGATCCGTGACCCGACCCGTTTCTTTCTTTCCCGGATTAATTTAAAACATTTCCTACCATTTTTCCAACGAATTTTTTCTAAAAGGTTGCAATATTTTCTGAAAAGTTGCAAGCAGGCTATATATTTCTGTTGATCCTCAGAATTGTTTCTAACGAAAATTTCTGAAAAACATCTTCTTCTTCTTCTTCTTCTTTTCTGCACTTCCTAAAAATTCGTGTGATATACAACCTTTAAGTGGTTCGCAGTCACCATAATTTATTGTACCGTTATTTTGGTGAGTAAATTGTTCTATCGTGGGAGGAAAAATTCTAAAACCTTAGGTACATTGAGAGGAATAATTTTCTTAAGGACATACTGTGCATTTAGTGGGCTCGATTTTTGTTCTTACATAATTTTTCAGACACTGTTCTTATTTTCAATTTCTGTCTTTTATTTTCAAAAATTATTGTTACTTTTTCAACGTTTTATAATACAGATTACTAACAATTCCTGCCCCTTTTTTTCAAGTTTCATTTATGTGTTCCATGGTTAAGTTTAAATTTTGTAGTTAGTTCTGGTTGTTGTATCACTTAGTTCATTCGACTTTCTTTTAAGACCAGTAATTAATATGTTCAATGTGAAGTTGCTAGACTTTAGTTTTCTTAATGTCGGTTATTTATATAGAAATAGAAATACGAATGCCCTGTTTTTTCCCAATGTTTCAAACTATTTTTCGATTAAGTTTTGACAATGATTCAATTACTGTGTTAGTGCTGTAAGGATATGTTTGAAAGGGATGGACTCCCATAGAGTTCTGGACAGAGGATGAGCGCCTAATGGTGATCTCCATCTTCTCCTTCCTATTCTTTCCCATAAGAACAAATAGAGTTCATACACATTCGTTATGTCCGATTATGCCTATATATGCCAATGTTTGTTTGGTTTCTAATAGCAAATGGGTTATTGAGTATCTGTTAGTTATTGTTATGTTTGAGTTGCAGCTGTCCACTGTTTCTACCTGTCCTAGTTGTCTCCTTTAGATATGGCTTTGCTGAAGTTTTGGTTCAATAGCTCTAGAATTTACTCATGTTTGAGTTTTGTTCTAAGTTACTGTTTGATAGAGTTCTTCAGTATCGTGTTTAAAGCACATAAGCCTATATTATGTTTTGAATCCATGGTTAGCTTAGTTCAGTCATGCTTTCCTTCGAGTTTGTTCGGTTCGTTTAGGATCTTTATGCCTCAGTCTAAAGCTTCGAGTATCGCTAATTAGATTTAGAACCTGTTTTTTCCCTCTAATTTTACTCTTTCTATTGTCTTGCTCACTTGATATATTATAGAGATGCAATGGCTAATTTGTTTAGGACTGTATTTCCTTCTTTAAATAACTTCAGTCAGGTTCTTATGGAAATATTTGTGAAGATTTTCTTTAACCTCTTTGGATTAGCCACTTGATTATCCTTAAAAAAATAAATAGATAAAAATAAGTAACTATGCTAGTTCATTGTTTCAGCTGCTCAATTTTGATATCATGTAACTGATCTGTTGTTTTAAAATTTGGAAGTCGAGTAAAGTTGATGATTGATTTAGTATTTTGTCTCATGTTGCCTTAGTTCACTGATTTATTTTGTTTATCTAGTAGATTTAGTAGGAATAAATCTTAAACTTATTCCCTTCTATTTTATTATATTTTTGATGTATGAGCTTTGGTCTTATTCTTGGTAATGTGAACTGATGCATGTTTGTCTGCTTAAAAGTACGAGGTTTCACTGTATCTAGTTAGCTAAGCTTGTTTTCCTAAATGACTAAAAGATGTCAAAAGTGTTTGGATTTAGTCCTTTTAAATGATGAACCATTAAGATTGCATTTGTTTAATTGTTTTTATGTAGTCAAGCTTAATTCCTATTCTTGGTTAATTATGCAGTAGTTTAGCTTGATCATCTATTGATAATTGTGTTCTTCGTTTTCAATTTATGTCTACTATATTTTGAAAGGAGATTTCTCTTTTGAACTCTCTAATCCTTTACTCCTTTATTTCTTAGTGCATGAGCTATCATGTTCAAGTCTATTTACTCCCCATTCTCTTGCATTTGATCGTCTTCGAGTCAACCACTATCAAATTATTAAAAGAGAAGCTAGTATTTAGGCGAAAGGGCCAAGAGGTGAAGCAGGATCGCAGCGGTAGTCCCCAACGACTGAAAAAAATTGGACTTAAAAGTCCAATAATGAAGAAGCAAGTTGATGTGGAAAAGCTGAAATCAGCTTGAAATTGTCCAGTTTTTTATTTGTATTCATCTCTTTCCTTACATTTTTGTAATGACCTATTTCCATTATTATGAATAAATCAATGGAAAAGGAATTTGGACCAGAAAACTTATGAGTAGTAACTCGAAAATTTTGAGGCTAGGCAAGACTTGAAAGAAATCTGAATCAGCTGAGGTCTACGATAATCCAGTAATGGATCGGCGATTAAGCTATGAGTTTAATCATTTGATTGATAGCCAAGACCTTAAGAAGCCTATATAAATTTACATAATCGAATTCGGGTTGGTAGAACTTCCATAATTGATCTTGGCGTGAAAGGGCTATTTTGGAACGTCAACGATTGAGGATGTGTTGCAAAATGGAGGCTTAGGACTCAAAATTCGAGCTTCTATTTAAGTGCAACCAGCCAGGCGAGATTATTCCCTCCACAACGGGCTGGTCCTGCTATGGCGGGCCGGTCTCAGATTTAAATGGGGAAAAGTCTCAAAAACATTATTTTTTGCGATTTTCATTTTTGGAGAGCAAAAGGACGACCTAGGCTATTCCTTTCGGTTTTCCATCCATTCTCGCACTAAAGGTAAGTTAAATACTCTCCTAACTTGTATTTTGATTCTTACAACTTAAAATTCATGGTGATTATCTCTGGGGAGGGTTCTTGGCCTGGATTTAATGGTGGGAAAAGCCCTAGTTGAGCTATATGATCATGAACTTGACTAAGGATTAGTATTTTAATATAATTCGGGTAATTTAGGTCATTGTTCATTGAATTTTTGTGTTATTTAATTATTTAGATAAAAAAAAAGTCAAAAGACTTCGAAAAGGGACAACTCAAGTTCTTTAAGAGAATTTAGACTTGGTTTTGAGGTAGGTGATGGTTTATTTTCTATTTGTGTTATATGTACCTATTAATAGTAGTAATAGTATAAAATGCAAGTATGTGAATAGGGAAGGATGGAATGAACCTAATGAAATGATTATTGTGATCAATTTCATGCAATAGACCTGTTACTTGATTGTGCAAGTGTATGAACTATTTATTGTGGATTGTGATTGTGTTTGTGATTGTGATTGTTGGATCGAATTTCACATCGAAACATATTAGATCAGGTAACACACTGGTACATATTGAATCGGGTGTCACTCCGACACATATTGAATCGGATATCATGCCGGTACATATTGGATTGGGTGGTGTCACGCCGACACACACTCACTATTGGAACGCGTGTCACTCCAACACGCTAATAGTTTGGGTATGGGTTCCATGAGAGGACCATTGTTGACTGTTGTAATTGAGATTAACTCTGTGAAACTGTATACTGCTCATGAAATGATAATTAGTAATGTATTTCTATTTTTACTACGTTGTGGTTAGTTGTATATATTTCGCTTACCTCCTGGCTGCATGATCCTACCAATACACTGTTGTGTGTACTGATATTGTACTTGCTCTTTCTTTGTTGAGTACATGACATCTTTAGGAGGCTACTAATAGACGTCAGTACAGGGCATCTTCAGGAGGCTACTGACATACCTCAGTTAGGAGATCATTGATTTTGTAGAGTTCAAGAGTGTGCCAGTTTTTTCAGGCTACCGTAGATTCTTCTCAATCATAGTCTCAGGCTACCATGGATTCTTCTCAGTGATAGTCCTTTTCCTTCTTAGACCTATCTAACTCTGCTTTGTACTACTATTTTCGAGGTTGCACCCCCTTATCTTAGACCCTTTATTTAATAATTTTGGTATAATGATTTTGAGGTTCTGGGAGTTAATTTTTGCATGTAATTATTTATTTGTTTGATTAATTTTTTGAGTTTATGGGAACTCAGTCTAAACTATTATTTATTTAAAGGTTTCTTTCAAATTCCTTTTAAATATTTTCTTAATTTTCCTAAAATTAAATGGCGACTCTAATTATTATTTTTCTAAAATAAATTTAATTGAGTTTTTTGCCAAGTTATGAAAAGGTTTTAAAACTTAATTTTCAAAATTGGATTGTAACAACGTCCATTTTTGAATTATGACAAGATGGTATCAGAACCTCATGTCCATAGATCTCACGGGTGTACAAGTCAAGTCTAAGTAGAGTCTCGAAATAAGTTTGGAAACTTCCTTTTATTCATTCTTTTTTTTTCGTGCGTGATTACCCCGTTGGTATTGAGTTGCTGCACATTATTTTGGCAGATGCCAAGGACCAGAGCTTTTATTTCCAGTGGTAGAGGGAGGCAGTTACTGAGACCCCAGTTAGAGCTAAGATTAGGGATCGAGCCAGAGGTCGTGCTTGTGGAGTAGCACCAGTTAGAGGTTGTGCCTAAGGAGCGACACCAGCTAGGGGTCGTGTAAGAGAGGCTTCCCCAGAGCCACATATGGAGAATGGTGTAATGTTTCAATTTTTGAAAAATTGCTTTTTTGTGTTAAATAACTATTTTTCCCTTTCCCTTAGCGGTTTCATGCATTCATTGCATTTCAAGAATAGTTTGTCTAGTCTCCGATGCGATTAGAAAGATTTTGGCAATTTTGAGACTTTGGTCAACATTACGAGATTCAAGTGTCAAATGATGATTCCCTCAGTTTCGTTGCATCTGAAACATCGATTTTGGTCTAGTAGGGTGGTTGGTCAGATTCTCGAGACCTTAGAGTTCATTTTGAGTATTTAGGCTAAAAGTTGAGTTTTAGGTCTTAGAGATATCCATGGGGATATTTTGATCATAATAATATTTCTTCAGAAATCTGACGATTATATTGTCTCCAAAATATATTTTATTATTAATTTTCACTATTGGTTCATGTTCATAGAGTGTAGATAAGTTCTGAGGGCCAAAAGTATATTTTGAAGGGTGTTGGTGCAAGTTGACTCAACAGATCCTTTTTGGTTGAAAATAGCCCATATTTCGGGTTTCTTTCTTCTTTTTCTCATTTTCATTATTGTTGCTCAATTGGAGCTTAGGAGAGGCGATTTATGAAGCAATATTTTGAGAAAATTCATTGGAGTAAGTTTCTTTATCATTTCTAAATTATTTTCTAACAATTTTATCTTCCAAAAATATTTTGAAATCAAGATTTCAATATGGGTTTTGGAGTTTTACTCCCAAATTTTAATATTAGTAATCTCATGATTTTGAACTTAACTTCTACTGGATTTTAATAGAGTTTTCAACCACAAACTCCTCTTGATGTGTAGAGCCTAATTTTCAAGTAAAATTCCAGTTTTACCGTTTTTGTTTTAGAGATAATTTTTGGGCGATTCTAACCTTGGTTCTTTAACCTTGCAATAAGGGTATCGTCGAACCCCTTTTGATGAATTCTTTTCATTCTTGATAGTTGGAGATCGTTTCAGAGTCGATATTAGAGGTTAAATCTCCGATAGAGTGTTCGAATCAAGTTTTTGGCCTTCGAGATAGGCTTGACTATTCTTCTTTGAGACTGGAATTGGATAATTGATCGTTCTTATGTCATAGGCTTTGGGATTATAATGATCATAATATGATTTGGTATTGTTGATTATATTGTATGCTCCTATGGACGCTTGATTGTATTGTGTTGCCCTTGTGTAGGTTAAATTGTGTGGTTTACCCCATGTGGGGCTTATTTGTTATTTTATTTGCTTTGTGAGCATGTTATTCATGATTGCCTGTGAGAGAGGTTTGTAACACTATTTGACTTGTAATGACCAAGTGGGGGTTGAGTTGGGTTTTGATCACACTTTGAGTAAATGAAATGCTTTCCAAAAGGGTGAGCACTTATTCCAAATTAATTCTTTCCCACTAATTTCCATAAGAGGGAGTATATCACAATTTGGTTGAGTTTTGAGAAATTTGAGCCTTTTGATACATGTTGAGTTGATTGCTGCCTCCATATTATATGTGTTATGATGCATTCATCCCCATTCATTATATCATTGTTCATGAGAAGTTGAGAAATGTGAAAAATCTTTTTGAGAAAGAAAATGAGACACTTTTTATATATTTGACCACGAGCTAGGTGGCAAGTTGATGAGACATTGAGATTGTGTGATTGGTAGATGTACAGCGAGTCCCCTGTGGGTCCTTGTCTGGAAGCCTTAGCTCGACAGGGTGTATATGACAGGTTGTGCAGAAGACTTCCACTACACCTTCTTATCATTACATCATTTCACTGCATTGCATTGATCTTTGAGTTATTTGACTTGTCTGATGATTCGTGTTAATATTTTGATCTTATGTGTTTACTTTACTCAACCGTTCTTTATAAATTGGCGGCACAAATGCCGGAGTGAGACTTTTTTGTATGCAGGTTGTCACACCCTTTTTGTCTTTTAGGTTTATCCAATTTAAGTGATGGTAGTGAAAATGAATTATTTTTATTTTTTTTATTTCAGAGTCGCCACTTGGAATTGAGTTATGGTTTTCTAAGTCACCCTATTTAATCCCTAATCAAAAAAAATGACTCTTTATTTTGGTCTGCAAAAATAGAAGATCGGGAGTAGTTCTAGCACAGTCGCTTTTATCAACATATACTTAAACTTAAATTATTTTGGATATATTATTTTTTATAGGTCACGGACTTGCTCACATTATATTGTTGAGTTTTGTTTGTCTCAACCTAGATGCATAACTGTATTCTTGGTTTTGACATACAATAACTCAGAAGCATAACTGCTTTCTTCTCTTGAGTACATCACCTATTGCTCTACATATAAATTTTTTAAAAAGGTTAATTATTAAAAGCATTTGGTCAAGATGCGTCACCACATCCTTGAATCAGTTTTAGGTGTCTCAAAAAGATGTGCAACCATATTCTTTATTAAAAACAGGATTATTAATATTATTATTATTATATTTTTAAAAGAAAAACCTATACCCGTCTAATACTTAAAGGCATTGAATCGTCTCTTGTAAATTCGGGATTTACTATTTCTGTTTGCTCTTTATTTTATCTATTGCGACGGGTGTTAAATAAAATTATAATATATCCTTCTCAAGCTCATACTAGTTAATAATAATAAATTACTCATTTAATATATGATCCAGATAATAACGCATCTTGTAATGATTGATGGGTCAATCCAATATTATTACAATGATACAAAATGTCATACCATTAACAAAACAGTGTAATTCCACAAACATAATTTTTTTACAGGTACAAAACCATAGTCGATTGAAGAGAAATTAATTTACATATGGTGACAAAGTATTTTAGATTTGAAAATGGAAAAAAGAGCTAAGATGAATTAATTTTGAATAAAAAAGGGCACATGCACTTCATGGACACAAATTTCTAAAAAGAAAACTAATGCA
Organism: Solanum dulcamara; assembly: GCF_947179165.1. Classification (NCBI taxonomy): domain Eukaryota; kingdom Viridiplantae; phylum Streptophyta; class Magnoliopsida; order Solanales; family Solanaceae; genus Solanum; species Solanum dulcamara. Next base: position 17,326,443 of record NC_077239.1, read on the forward strand.
TTTTATGTAAAAAAATAATAATCTCTTTTTAAGATCCAAAAGTCATTTCCCAAAAAAATGTAATTTACTTAATGATGCTATTAGATGTCATTCTCCATGCCATAATTCATAATATTAAATTAAAAATTGTAAACGTAAAAATGAAATAAAATTAATATAGGTGTTTTTTAGTTGCCTTGTTAATTTCAAACTTATATTTAAACATTCGATAATTTGTTCACGAAATTAACTTTACCACTCAAAAGCTTTTCAATGTTAACATTTGAGTATCATTTTGAAAAGAAAAAAAAGTTGTCTTTCTCTTAAAATGGCATAAAATCACCAGTAGCACCCTTCTTCCTTTTTTTTACCAGTTGCAAATTAAGAGGATACACACTATAATGGGAAAGACTATCTGATGGACTGTGCTTGATATAACATTTTCATCACGCACAAATATATACGTTCTTAAATATAAACATACCACTCATAATAAAAGAAAAGACTCATATCAACAAATCAACTTTACATATTAACCAATACATGAGACAATTTTAAATAACGTTATTCATGATTTGATTCACAATAAAATTTGAAATAAATAAAAAGAAACCGAATAAGAACCTGTGCGACAAACTATGCGACAATAATAACAAGAACATCATTACCGAAAACTCGAACTTGGACCAAAACTTGACTTGCGATTCTTTTTTTTTCGTTTCCCCTTGATTTTTCTCTCGTTTTTCTTTTTCTCGTTGCTTTTTTTTTTGCTTCCCCATGGGTTCTTTTTTCTGAGTTTTTTTTTTGGTGAGGTTTTGTGTGTATAATGGAGGGTGTGTGATGTGCAGGTGGTGTATTTTTCTGTTTTTTTTCTTCTATTGTGCGTCTGTTTATGTTGTTGTTGCTAAAGTTTTTGTGTTCCTCCGTATTTACGTGTGAAGGTGAGGTATATATATGTGAATGGAGTTAAGGGGGAAAATGAGGTTTAGTGGTGTGAGGGAGTGGGAAAGTGATTATGGAAGTGGGGTAGTTTTAGGATTAATGGTGGATAAGGAAGTTATTGGAAGATTATTATTTTTTGCAAATTTGTGTGGGTAGTGTGTAGGGTACGTGTATAGGGGAAATAAGTAGAAAGGGTAGTGTAGGTTGTTTAGGCTATTTTTATTTTTTTATGATTATAAATATAAAAAAAATGTACTGATAAGAGTATTAGTTAACTATTTGAACTAATAAAATATAAAAAAAATTAAATAGCTAATTTAAAAATACATAAAAAATACTAGCTTATTTATTTAACCTAAATTAAAAGAATATATATATATATATATATATGTGTGTGTGTATGTGTAAATTTCTTTTGTTTTGAAATAATAGAAAAATAAAAACTTACACTAAAATGTGACTCTATATTTTGTACTTTTTAAAAATCTTCTTCTTTTAGAAAAAAAAACTTACTAAAATAAGATAAAAAATCAAAATATCTAATTTAGATATAAAAGAAATACTTAAGAACTAAAAATGATTTTAAAATCTCAAATTCGGTCAAAAATTACGTGTCTAAGTTTGCCTCTCTTTAATTGAAAACACAAAGAGTTTGTAGACAAAGAAGTAGACAACGTGACAAGTTTTGACCGAATTCTAATTTGAAAGTAAAAAGATACGACTGAGTCTTGATTTTGGACAATATGCATATCTCAGTTAATAAGGAAATCAGATCACGTGTAGTTAAAGAAGATGGAATGATGAGTGGGAAGTCGAGTGAGGTCCTATCAAGGCTCCAGTTCGCGGCTCCTATTTTATATGGAAATGAAAGATAGAAAACTTAAAGAAAATACAAATACAAGATCCTATCTATTTAACTACTCTTGAATCTTGACTTGGGTCTTCATGCCTTCTCCAGTGGTGAGATATTCATTTTCATCTTAAATGAACTTGAAGGTTAACTTGTTCTCCAGGTAGGCTTCTGCAACTATATCTTGGAATTGACCTTATTCTTTAGGTGAGTTCCTGCTAGTTGAATTGAATATGAACTTGAAAGTTGACAATGCTTTCGAGATAAGATCTTGAGCTTGAAATGTGAATTGACATTTTCTAAAAGCGGTTCCTTGAAATCAAAATGAACAAAAGAAACAACACAAAATTTTGCCCCAGTTTATAATAAAGAAAATTTTGTGAGTATGAATAAAAGTGGCCGTGCTATACTAAATTCCATTATCCAGGAGGGTCCTACTACACTAAATACCATTATCAGGAGGGTACTACTATACTAAATCTCATTATCCAGGAGGGTCATGATACGCTAAATTCCATTATCCATGAAAGTCCTGCTATACTAAATCTCATTATCCAGGAGGGTCCTGCTATGCTAAATCCCATTATCCAGAAGGATCCTACTATACTAAATCGCATTATCCAGGAGGTTCCTATTAAACTAAATTCTAAAGAAAAACAACATAAATAAAATTTGTCCCAGTTTGCACCAGAAATATTTTATTTGTTATTCGCATGAATGAGAAATACTTGTACCAAAAGAAAAATGCAAGACATATATACAATTAGAATTTTGTTCCCTAGAAATGAAAGATGATTAGGGCATTTGTTCCCTAAAATATCAATAGGGTATTTGTTCCTTAAGGTCAAAATGCAGTAGGGTGTTTGTTCCCTAAAAATGAGAGATAAGAGGGTATTTGTTCCTTGAAATACCATTAGGGCGTTTGTTCCTTAATGTCAAAATGCAACTAGGGTGTTTGTTCTTTAGAAAGGAAAGATATAGGGTATTTGTTCCCTAAAATGCCAGTAAGGTGTTTATTCCTTAATGCAAAAATGCAACTAGGGTGCTTGTTCCCTAGAAATGAAAGATGATAGGGTATTTGCTCCCTAAAACGCCAGTAAGTTGTTTGTTCCTTAAGGCCAAAATGCAACTAAGGTATTTTTTTTCTTAGAAATGAAAGATGATTATTTGTTCCCTAAAATGCAAGTAAGGTATTTTTTCCTTAAGGCCAAAATGCAACTAGGGTGTTTGTTCCCTATAAATGAAAGATAATTAGGGTGTTTATTCCCTAAAATACCATTAAGGTATTTGTTTTCTAGAAATGAAAGATGATACTGTGTTTGTTCCCAAAAATATCAATAGTGTGTTTATCCCCTAAGGTCAAAATGCAGTAGGGTGTTTGTTCCCTAAAAAAAGGAAAAATAAGATGGTGTTTGTTCCCTGAAATACCACTAGGATGTTTATTCCCTAAGGTCAAAATGCAGCTAGGGTGTTTGTTCCCTGGAAATGAATGATAATGGGGTGTTTATTCCCCAAAATACCAATAGGGTGTTTGCTTCCTAAGGTTAAAATACAACTAGGATGTTTTTCCCCTAAAATACCATTATAGTGTTTGTTCCCTAAGGTCAAAATACAACTAGGGTATTTCTTCCCTAATAATAAAAGATAACATGGTGTTTGTTCCCTGAAATGCCACTAGGGTGTTTGTTCCCTAAGGTAAAAAATACAATTAGAGTGTTTGTTCCCTAAAAATAAAAAATAATAGGATGTTTGTTCCCTAAAATACTACTAGGGTGTTTGTTCCCTAAGGTCAAAATATGAAATTAGGGTGTTTTGTTTCCTAGAAATGTGTAACATCCCCTAAAAACGTTGTATACGATGTTTCAATTTTTGCCTAAACATAATACAACCTCTGTATTTTGGTCATAACTTTTCATAGGAATATTCAAATTGAGTGATTCAAATTTCTGAGTAACCGCAAGATCATTACCTACAACTTTTATTAAGACCATATTTTAAGATTCGGAGGTTAAGTAGGTCAAATAAATTAATGTTTGTAAGGTAGGATGCTGTGACGGAAATGGGTATTTATAGAAGAAAAATCATATCTCACTGTAGGTTTATCCAAATTGGTTGATTCTTGAATGATATGAAACTAGACTTCCATATATACAATTCTTATGAAGACACCAAATCCTAATAAGGAATTTATCTTATTCAAATGCAGCTCCCAAAAAGAGTATTCTGTCAAAGATAACTCATTTCACCTACCATAGAAAGATCTAGATACATTTGACATCACTCATGACATAAATTGTCCTCCATTTAACATCATCCATGACATCAATATATTCCACTAAATTTTTAGATTTTTTTTATTTATAATTATTTTATTTATTGTTAGGTCCCTCTTTCCCACCTATAAATACCCACCTTATTTCCTCATTTTATTCATCAAGCTTTCTCAAGCAAATCTTCTCTCTATACACTTCTTTACACATTCTCAAATATAGTTTTAGTTCTTAGTAGTGAAGAAATACTATTCCGGTGATTCATATACTCCGGATAGTACACAAAACGTTCCGGCGAAGAGAGAAGCTAGGACTCAAGAGTGTTCATTAAGTCTGTCGGTACCAACTAAAGCTTCAGTTTCCAGGTATGTAAGGCTTCAATGAGAGTATTCCTTCCACTCTCATGTCTAAATTATTTTGATTATATGATAAATTATATATTTTTTTTAAGCTCTACTCTAAGTTATGTGGGTGTTTATCCATGGGTTCTTTCACCCATGTAGTCCAAAAACTCTTTCAATTAAGTCTTTTGATTTCAAGTAATATTTTCTTATGGTAATTCTTATTTTTACTTAATAGTATGAATCATGGTTAAACTAATGATTATTGGTTATTTTGATGCAACATAATTTTATATGTATGAATTGATGGTTTACAAGTAATTCCTCTATTTATCTATTTAAAGGTTCTTGAAATTCATGGTGGGTTGTTTAAAAGCATGATTTTTAATTAATGGATTTCAAAGTATTTATGTATATTTATTTACATACATATTTGCAAGTTGAAGTGATTTGAACCCACCTAGTTTTACTATGTTTTTAATAAAGTTTGACTTGAAAGCTTTGACTCCAAATAAATGTTTATGAAAGTAATATCTATGATCAAAAAGGAAGTCTTATGAAATGAAAGAATGATGAAATGATATGAATGATGGATTCTTTATGCAATAAGGACAATTCTTGCATATTTGAATTATCAAATGTTTTAATGAGCTATTCTACCAAATATGATGTTTGAAATCTTAAGTTATATGCTATGAATATTTTGAAGTATTAAACTATAACATTGGGATTGACTTAACACCGAATGAGGCATTGAGGTGAGATTCGGTAAGGGAATCCTACTAGCAACCCCTTGTCTCATTAACTATGTGCCAACATAGGAGCCCTTGTAGGCTTAGGCTAATGGATCCATAAATAGCCCTTAAAGTTAAAGTTAAAGAAATGAATGAAGTTAACGGAGTTCTACCCGGCAAGTAGTCTCCCCGGCCAACGTAGGGGGTTATGTTGGATTCCATGTAATAGCTCGCATGGTCTTAAATATCGGTTATGGTTAATTTCCCACAAAATGAATGTTTTAAAGGATATATATATGATTTATTATGCATACATTAAATTATGTTCCATATTACATAAATATTTTAATGATTCCTCAATGTTCATGCATCATTACATACTTAGTACATTCAAAGTACTAACGCATACTCTTTTGCCTACATGATATCACCATGTAGGGATCAGTGCTCCTCCTCGTTCTCCTCCACATGGCTAGTTGAGACTTCGTTTGAAGACTACTTTTGGTGAGTTCCCATGTTCCGGAAACAGTACTCCTTTATATTTCTAACTTATGATATGTTAAGACGTTTTACTATGAAATTTCTTCTATTATGATTGAGGGTGAGCTAGGGACTTGTCTTAGCCCCGTTAAATCAAATAGTTAGAAGTATTGTTGGACATATGTAAGTTGAAGATTTATTATGATTTTCGCTTGTTTATTTATCATCATTACCTATGAAAGGCTAAAAGAATGCTAAGAGGCTTGTTTGAGGTACTTTCGGGTTCCTCATTCGCCATGTCACGACTAGGCCCTAGGCTTGGGTCGTGACAAACTGACATATAAAAAGGGTGTTTGTTTCCTAAAATACCACTAGGGTGTTTGTTCCCTGAGGTCAGAATGAAACTAGGGTGCTTCTTCTGTAGAAATGATAGATAAAAGGGTGTTTGTTCCCTGAAATACCACTAGTGTATTTATTCCTTAAGGTCAAACAATGAAACTAGGTTGTTTGTTCCCTAGAAATGACAGAAAAAAGGGGGTTTGTTCCCTGAAATACCACTAGGGTGTTTGTTCCCTAAGGTCAGAATGAAACTAGGGTGCTTGTTCCCTGAAATACCACTAGGGTGTTTGTTCCCTAAGGTCAAAAAATGAAACTAGGGTGTTTGTTCCCTATAAATTACAAATAAGGGTGTTTGTTCCCTGAAATACCATTAGGGTGTTTGTTTCCTAAGGTTAAAAAATAAAACTAGGGTGTTTGTTCCTTAGAAATGACAGAAAAAAGGGTGTTTGTTCCCTGAAATACCACTAGGGTGTTTGTTCCCTGAGTTCAGAATGAAACTAAGGTGTTTGTTCCCTATGTTGAAGAGAAAAAAAATGCAAAGATTAACAACATGATTGTATGCCAAAATGAGATGGAAAAGTGAAGAATTGAGAAACTTCCCTTTCATGGTGCTCTTCTTTTGCAAACAACTTCGTGTATTGTTTTGTTCCTATTCAACAAAGAAAATTTTGTTAGTTTTAACAGTGATGGTTGGTTCATGGCCTTGACTTATCATTGACTTGTTTTTGCTTCCACCTCGTTCAATGAAAAACTAACTCTGTTGGTGGTTAATCTAGATACTCAGAGATCTTTGTTTTTGACTTTAGGCGACCCTCGCCTCTCATAATCAATTTTAATTGTTTTGTACTCATTTTTTTTTGGAGGTGCAACTAATCATAATTTTATAACCTGTTCATATTCAATCAACTGTGATAATTCTTCGTACATGTTATTGCTTGATTTACTCCATTTTTGATGCACTGTCCAGAATTTGCTTTGTAAAATTGAAAAATGGTAGCATATTTGAAATCATTTCTTGTTTGATTTAATAAAATTGACTCAAAAAATAAAGGAAAAGAAATACAGTAACACCAAATGAAAAGAAACAATATTTAACAAGAGAGGTCCTTCTTGAGAAAGAAAGGAAAGAGAGGGCTCATTCGAATATGGTAGTCAATCTTCAATGATCATGATATTTATTTGGGATTAAATGGTCTGATTTGTCCAACCAATATAAACTTCATTCTTGTCAAACTTTCAGAATTTGAAGTCTAGCTTCAATTTTTTTATCTTCTACGAATTCACGGCTCACATTCGACTAGTAGTGCCCTAGAGGGTTTTCACCAACAGGTCTCTCTCATTTTTTTAATTTTCTAGTTCTTTACTGTGTTCGCTAGTGTTTTCATCAATAAGGCTCTCTCATTTTGTGCATCTCTCACTAATCATCTCCTTACGGTCTCCACGAAAGTTTTCACCGCAAAGACTCTCTCATTATCCACTTTCTCTCAACTCAAATGATGTCTTAGGGTGTTCGTGAGGATTTTCACCAATAAAGCTTTCTCATTTTTCACTCCTTAAGAAAGTGACATAATATTTTTCTTTATATGATAATCAACAATGAAAGCATGTTTGACTTGTCATTCTAAAAAATATTAATCAGAAGGTCTTTCTTTGGATTGTAATGTGACATTTGGACAAGGTTAGAGAAAAAAAAGGGCATGAAAGCTTAAAAATAACACTTATAACAGGGTTAAAACTTACAACTTTTGAAATCAACTCTTTTTGCTAAAAATAAAAACTCTTTTTTTCCTCAGTTTTTGTGATGGAAAATTTCTAGATTTTTTCTTGATTGGACCGAACCTTAGAATAAGGCTTCCTACGTATCTTGTCAAAACAAGAATCAAGTCGAACATAGTTCGGGCGAGATTATTCTCTTGTGGTTGTTGATTTTTTTTCACTCTTAATTTCTCTTCTTTTTTTTCCTTTTTTTGTTCTCTCTGTGTTTTTTTACTTTCTCTTTTGTTTCTTTAGACTCTATTCTGATTCCAAAAGAGGGATATGAAAGAAAAAAATAAAAATAATAATACTTAAGTCTCAAAAGGATTAGCAAAGGATATTGAGTATATGGGTAGAAGAATAAAATGCATTTGTCATATCAATCTTCAAGAATGTCAAGTACAAAACAAGCACTTGGTAATAAGAAGTGAAAATCATACAATATCTCTTTACAACATTTGAATTGATGAATATGTCTGTCACTTGACTAAGATGCCTGTCATATATAAAGCTCCTTTTGTGAAATGCTTTCTCTATAAAGGATGCCCTCTTCTTGTTATATGTTCGTGGCATTCTCACAATTCCCAAAGGGACTACTTTAGTTTCATTCAAGCTAGACTTCAATTGATCCCTCACCTATTTTCTCTAATATTTTTTCTTGCATATTCATTTTGATTAGTGCATTTGATCCTCGACCTTGGTAAACTTTTAAGATCCGACCAAATATTCCACATACATATCATGTTACTAAAGTTAGCATGGAAAGAATTATATACAAGAAAAACTAAACTCAACAAATAAAATTGACGTAAAAATAAAAAATTGTATTTAATTAATTAAAAAGATAAAAGGATTTGACGGTAAGTAAACCTAACTAAAGGTTATAATCCCGTAATAATTCAAATAACAAAAAAATTACGAAAAAACCAAACTAACCAGAAAAGTACAAAATTAAAGGAAAAAAATTTAACTTATCAAAACAAACATAATAAAATCTGGCTTGTAATCCTTAAATAACCAAAATAACAAAAATGATGACAAACTATACTATCAAGACTTCTTCCTCGTAAGGATAGAGATATATTTTCAATGTCTGAACTTATAGGCTAGCCACTGAGTTTTGCATCCATAGAGTCATGAGTTAGCAAGGGATTGTTAACAACATTTGGATCACCACTCTCCTGCACCGTGATTATTTTTCTTGGACCATATCTTCTATTACCTTCTTTGGTGTCCAACAATCTTCTTTGTTATGTCCCTGAACATTATAATGATATTCACATCGGGCAGTGGAAACAAAAGCCCCTGAATTTGGATTAATACGATTTGGAGAAATTGGTGTGATCATGTCACACTGCATCAATTTATGAAATAAACTTGTGTACGACTCTCCAAGTGGAGTGAATACATCATTTCATCTCCTATTTCCATCAAATTCTGCCTTGGACGAGGATTAAAGGGTGGACGAAAATTCTGAAGAGAAAGACGTGAGTTTTGATGTGCTAGCGCTCGCCATTGGAGATAGTTTGGTGGAAGTGCATATGGTTGTGCACTATAGACTGCATATTGAGGTGGGAAAATAGAGTATTGTTCTTGCATAGGGTGATAGTGATGGAATTGAGATGGTGCATATTGATAAAGTGGACCCCTTGAACTCTTTTGTGTACTTGACATAACAGTTGCTACATCCTCCTTCATTTTCTTTCCCTCAAAACTATGCGATCCATTTTTAATCACTTGTATCGTGGATTTCAAAGAGGCTTGGCTTATAATTTTTCCAGACTTAATGCTATTTTCCACCATTTCCCCAATCATAATAACTTCTGTGAATGTTTTTCCAACAACGGAAAGCAAATAATGAAAGTAGTCAGGTTCTTGCGCTTGAAGAAAAACATCAATCATTTCTGACTCCTTCATTGGTGGCTTAACCCTAGCAACCTGCTCCCTCCACCTAATAGCATATTCACAAAAATTTCAGTGGTCTTTTTTTCTCATATTGGCAAGTGAAGTACGGTCTGGCACAATGTCAATATTATACTAGAACTATTGAACAAAACATTAAGCTAAATCATCCCATGTATGCCAGTTAGAAATATCTTGATCTATGAACCGTTCTGAGGCAATTCCAACTAGGCTTTTTCTGAAATAAGTCATGAGTAGTTCCTCTTTGCCCTCAGCCCCTCTTAATTGATTGCAATATCTCTTCAAATGAGCTATAGGATCCCCATGACCATCATATTTCTCAAATTTTGGAGTCTTAAAATCGATTGGTAAATGTCACGACCCAAGCCTAGGGTCTAGACGTGAAACGACGAATAAGATACCCTGAGGTACCTCAGCCAAGCCTCTTAGCATTCATTAAGCATTTTATTGGTAATGATAAACAAATCAAGTGGAAAACAAAAGGGATGTAGGGACTAAGGGGTTTCACATTTATTAAGAGTCAAAGACAACATAACATCTTTTTCTATGTCCAACCATACCTTCTACATTAAAAACTTGGCGGGGGCTAGAACATGTCCCTAGCTCACCCTCAAAATAAGTGTCAAGAAATGCCTTAATAAAAGTCTTAAGTTACTACATAACATAAGCTTAGAATAAAAAAGATGTTATTTTCGAAATATGGGAACTCACCACAAGCAATCTTCAAACTAATCCGAGCTAGCCACTTGGAGGAGGTCGAGGAGCGATGTTGGTTCCTATATGGTGATATCATGTAGGCAAAAGTATATGTTAGTACTTTGAATGTACTAAGTATGTGAGTATTCTATGAAATGAAGAACATAAGAGAGACATGAGTAAGCAATATGCATAAGCTAATGCATGCATTAGACATCATCATGTGAAGCCTTAAAACATTTATTTTGTGGGGAAATGATCATAACCGACATTTAAGACCATGCGATCTATTACATGGAATTCAACATAACCCCCTACGTTGGCACGGGGAGACTACTTGCCGGGTAGAACTCCATCAACTTTGATCATTTATTTAACTTTGACTTTAAGGGCTAATTGTAGATCCAGTAGCCTAAATAGCCTACAAGGGCTCTTATGTTGACGCATTGTTAATGCAACATGAGACTTTACTTAAGAACCCCTTAGGTCGAGTCTCCATCTACATACTACATTCGGTGCTAGGTCAATCCCATGGACTAACAATTATATATCATAATAACATAAGCATCGTATAACTTTAGACATCAAATCATCATCGGTGGAATAACTCATTAAAATATTTCATTTGATTCAATTATGTGAGAATTGTCCTTTCACATTGAATCCTTTCTTTGGCTAAAAGCCATTTCATCATCATTCAATTGTTTCACAAGACTCTCTTAAACATAGGTATTTATTTCATAAACTTTCATTTGGAGTCAAAACTTTCAATTCAACATAAGAAGACTAGGTGGGTTCATTTCGTATAACTTTCAAACACATTTAATGCATGAGAGTGATGGAAATGCATCATATGAAATATCTTAAAATAACCCACCATATACACTTTAAAACTACCTTTAAAAGCCTTCATATAAGAACCTTGATAAACCATCCATTTTATATAAATAAGAATCAACATAAGTCAATATAGGTAAATAAACTTCAAATATTCAAGAATCTATGCATTTGAAATCGTAGTTTGCAAATCCATAAAAAATCTCATCACTTGAAATTGAGAGTCAATATACATATATATCAATAGGAGTAAATAAACTTAAAATATACCATAATCTATGCATTTGGAACCATCATGTAAAAGCCCATAGGATTTCATCATTTAAAATTTAAATACTACGTTGAGAAAACATTTGGGCTCCATGGGTGGAAGAACCCATGGATGAAAACCCATATACCGTATTGAGGAACTTGAAGAGGAATTGGAGAAGTCTTGATGTTAGGCCTTTAATTGGGAAGCTTGAATCCTTGAGTTTGAGAGAAAATGTGTTGGAGATGATTTGAGAGAGAAGAGGATGAAGTTTATAGTTTTGGGGAGTTGAAAGACTGCAAAATTGACCCCAAAATGCATCTAAGTTCGTATATATTTATTTAGGTAATTGTCCAAGATGCCCTTCATAAAATAAATCTAGAAAACAAGCTCAAAACCTTGCAAGCGCGATAGTGGCGCGCCGCGGCAAAGGACAAACTACTACAGCTAGTTTTGAGCGCTCTGCTGGCGTGCCGCACCAAGCCCATAAACTGCTGCAGCGGTAGTCTTTGGTAAAATGATCATAACTTTTGACTATGAACTCAGAATAAGGAGACTTGGTGATGTTGGAAAGAGGACTCAAAGACCTTTAATTTGATAGGTCATGAAACACCTAATTTATTATATAATAGGAGATATGGGCGTTTGAAGTTGACCCTATTCCGAACTCATATGAAAACTTAGCTAATGGAAATTCTTTAGACTTGGCTTGGTGTTAGAGATCACTTATGACCCTAAAACACATCTAATACACTTCAAATACTTAGGAATGTATCCTAACTCATATGTAAAATTAGAATTCGATGATTTCAAGCCTATATGCCTTTGAAGAATGATGCGGGTCTTGGCATAGAAATTTTTGAGGTATTTCAGTAAATGAACACAAGGAAACATGCACAAATCACTAAATGAGATACGTTTGTGACCTCCCAATCCTTGCATATCTCTCACACTCTGCTCCAAACTTTTCATATTTCTTTTCATCTCCTCGTGTTCCTCGCTCTTAGCAGCTTTCTCAATCTCTATAGTAGAACAATCATGATGAACATTGGATTGAAGATCATTATTATATTTTTTTATCAACGATGGTTGAGAAACTACATTACTCTACTCAGTGGGCATAAAAAGTGGATTACTTATTAGGGGTGCATTTTTAGGGCACAATATGGAGGTTACCGCAATATGGGATACACTAATGAATGGGCTAAAACCAGGTGGATAAAACGGATCACTTGTCGAGACTTGAATGGGAGCCAACATAGTTACATTAGAAAATTTAGAATTTGAAGAAGGTGGAGTTTGTCCATTCATACGGGCTTGATACATTTCAGTCATTTGTTGTTTCACCATCCTTACTTCCTCCCCTAATGCTAATTCATGTTGAGCAAACTCGTTTCGAACTTCTTCGTTATCTGACTCTGATTCATCTTTGCAAGGCATTTTTCCTTTTTTCTTTGACCTTGTATTGTATGAGTGAGATGACATTTTAACCACAAACCAACCAACCACCTTTCAAGTTAGTGCATGAACAATGAAACTTGTTAGGATTAGACATTCTTCAGTTATAACCACATGTTGCACTTTATGTATACAAATGTCTTTTTATTTATAGAATGAGCTTAGACAACCAGATGTTTAATCTCGACTTGCTCAAATGCATCCATTTTTTTTATTTATTTAATTTTAAAAAAATTAATTTGAAAATGCATTGACCGGACTTGCTTGGGATTGCCAACGTATTCATGCTTAAGAACATGAATAAGATCTTTGCGTAGTTCGATAATTTCAAAATAAAGTAACCAACACAACTCTTTTTTTTCTTTTTGAACTTTGAAAGAAAAGTAATTATGAAATACTATAAAAAATAATCTTTTATTTTAAGGATAAGTAAGAATTTTTTTTAATTAATTTTTTTTTTGAGTTTGAACTTACAAGAAAAAAAAACTACACATAGTAGTTAGTTTTTTTTGTTTCAAGTGTGCTTTAAAAGAGTGTTGGGTACAAAATAATTTTTTTCTTTTTAAAAAAAAATTGAAAAATGACAGACAAAACTTTCTGTTTTTTTTAAAAAAATTGGAATAATGAATAACTTTTTTTATGATTATAAATTTTTGAATAAGGACCAAAACTAAAAGTTTAAATAAGGATCACCGAACCCGAGGAGAATTGCCTACGTATCTCATCGAGATCAGAATCAGGTGTGATTCACGCTCGAATTATGGTTATTCCCCAACGGAGTCGCCTGTCACGCCTCGGGAGGGTACCCTAGACGTAACTGGCACTCAGAAACCATTTCTGGCTCCCCAGCGAACCACATAGCCTGATCACACATCCGTTCATTCATTCATTCAGTAGAAAGTTTAAAAATAAAGAATAATTTAGCGGGCAACTCAAATCACCCATCCAACTCGAAGAATAAAGGCCATGGGCCAACAGATCAACTAAAATATTTGTCATTAAAAATAGTTTGATAAGAATAACTCAAGGATAGAAATACTAAATCGACTCATTACTATCTAGTCTATGAAGCCTCTATCACTACTATCTAATTGGTGCCAATGACATGTTCATGGCTACCTCAAATTAAAATACAAAGGGCTAACTCGACGCAAGAATACATAAACGGTGTCCTCCAAATGTAGAATCCATTCAATTGGGAGTTTCTCTAACCGACAACCATCACCATATGAGCGAGTGATAGTACAACAAGCCGACGTTGTTGTCGCGTCCGTTCATACCTTGCTAGGGTATGAATGCATCAACCAATCATGGATCCAATCCAACCGAGTCCTATAATGTCAGGAAAAATATTTTGGGGAAGCATCCGACTTTAACGGTTCAATCCCCTCCTACGTTTGGCGACGTAGTTATTGGGTTTGAGTATGGACTTTACTCTTACCCAATTTGGTGCTCGATACTCCTCCCAAGATTCAATATGCTCATATCTATCAAGTGAGTAAAATACTCAAAATACTCATTTAGTCTCATTGGACTCTTTCAAATCAACTCATTTAGTCTCATTGGACTCTTTTCAAAACTCAAATCAAATCTGGCCTCATTGGACCTTCTTTCAAATCGACTCATCTCAAACCATCAAACTCTTCTCTTTAAATTGATACCATCTCAACTCAATGGATGTAGAAAATATTATATGCATTTAAAATATAATTCCAACTCCTCAACTCTACCTCAAAATAGACATTTTTATGTAAAAATGTTCAACTCATTTATACTCAAAATACTCATGTTCAAGATAATTAAAAGACTTTTCAAACTCAACTCATGCTTAAACTCTTTTAAAATCATAGATGAAACTAATAATTCTTTAGACTCAAAATAGTGTGTAAATAGTTTATGCAAAAAGGTTCACAAATAATTTATTTAAAGCTACTCCTCAAAAGATTATTTATTTTCAAAATATTCCTAAAACTCCAATCAACTCAAATTATGCACATCACATACCACAAAATCGCATTAGACTCCAATCCACTTCATCACACAACATCCTCATCAACATAACCTCTCCATTCACATCATCGTCAAATACCATTATTCACATCGTCATCAAACATCATCATCATCATCAAACATTATCATCACATCATTGTTAAATATCATCATTACATCAATCGTTAAACATCTACTCCAAAATCCTTATTTTAGTCCTATGTTCAATTTATGGAAGCAAAAGGACATTCTTAACTATCCGATTCATTCTTTTCATTCCAATCAATACAAATATACACAAAACCATCCATCTCAACTCAAGACAAATTATGACCAAAGAAATCTTATCTTGGGTTCATGTGAATGAAACATGAACCCATACTCTCAACAAAACTCAAACAAGAATATCGTCAATACCTATAAATCTATATACAAAGATACATTTGTAGTTAATAATATGAAAAATAACTATTTAGTAACTCAAGTCATTAAAATCATCAATCAACCATTTGTATCTAAAAACATTCCATAGTTTAGGGAAAACTTTCAAGAAAACCTTTCTAAAAGGTGCAACTCTTTCACAACTCCTAACCCACACATCTATGGGCATATGGAAGAACTCAATCCATATTTTAGGTTAGCCTTACATACCTTGTTTGAAGACTTTGAAGAAACCTTGATGTTAGGTCTTCAATGGAAGGCTTGAATTCTTGAAGCTCTTGAAACTCTTCTTGTTGGAAATGGAGAAGAAGAAGAAGAAGAGAGAGAGAGAGAAGCTCCTAGGGCTTTTAGAGAGAGAGTGAGGCTGTAAAATGTGTTCCTAAAAGACCAAGGGTAATACATATATAATTTGGGTAAGTTCTCAAATTGCCCCTCCTCAAAAGTTCTAAAAATAGGCTAAAATGCTCCTAGCGCGATAGTGGCGCATCGCGCCATTGCAGCGCCAGGCTAATTTTGCCTAAAAACCTGCACACCTCGTAGTGGCGCGCTGCGCCAGAGACCAAACTATTGAGGCATATTTCTGGCGTGATAGTGGCGCGTCGTGCCCTTACAGCACCAAGGCCATTATTCCTGGGTCCTGGAAATTTGGCTTGAAAAACCCTGCACACCTTTTAGTGGCGCGCCGCGCCAGAGCCAAAACTACTGAGGCATGTTTCTAGCATGATAGTGGTGTATCACGCTACTGCAGCGCCAAGCCCAGTTTTCCAGCAATTGCAACCCAGGCCTAAAACTCTGTTGTGCTAGTTCATCTTAGGATAGTCATATCTTTCGACTCCGAACTCCAAAAATTACATTCTTAGTGGCGTTGGAAAGAAGACTCGATGAACTTTAATTTGATAGGTCGTGGGCCACCCTGATTGTCGTCTTTCAAAAGATAGGGTCGTTAGAAGTCAATCCCTTTTACGAACTCATCCTAAAGCTTAGCCACGATGGATCTTTTGGACTTAGCTTCGTCCTAGGGGTCCTTCATGACCTCATATCACCTCTAACGCTGCTCAATTTCTCAAAGACTCATCTTACTCATGCAATTGCTTTACAATACTTGAGTTCGACCTTACACGTGTACAAAAAAGGTCTGAACCTTAGGGAAAAATTTTGAGGGGTGTTACATTATCTCCCCCTTGGGATCATTCGTCCTCAAATGATGAGTAAACCAATGGTGGAATCGAGGCACGAATAAAAATCAAAACTCAATCGAATCAACCAATCAAGCAATTTAGACAATTGGCTATTCAAACTCAAGAATAGACAAATCATTTCAACTCAGGAATAGGGACATCACCTTCATCATTCTCATCATTTGGCACGAATAGAACATCGAACCTCCATCAACCGAATCATTCAAACATCTACATATTCAACCGTCGAATTCCAATTCACGAGCGATATTTCCAATCTTCTTCACCATTTCATGAGGTCAATATATTGGTGTCCAAACTTCCTCTCCTTTCCAAGCCTCATAACACCCTTCACGTACCTCCAATATTCTCCCCAGATGCTATCATTAGTCTACTACCATCACTCTCACGGTGACAACCATACACTCAAGCTTATCACTCTAACTATCTCACTCATATCTAAGAGTTCTCGAGCTTACTTTAACACTTATACCCTCATCATCGTATGAGCTCTTTCCCAGAGACACACTAACATACTCTTACCTATCTATTGCTCATCACAAGGTCTCATCTCACTCCTCCTCCATACATTTATCCTCAACAAGAAAAGTACAACACAACTATCACAATCAAGCAAAACTTACTCTTCCCCATCTACTCTCACTCAACTCCGCCTACTATCATCTTGGTCAACTCATCACTATCGAAAGCTCAAGACTTACATTGGTTCATTACCCTATCATCTCCCCCTTAGCTGAAAGGCATCAAATAATGCTACTAACTAGTCACCCAAAGCAACTCATAAAATTAGAGCCTCATTCAAATCTATACTATTTCATATACATATCTTAAGCCTCTTCTTACTAAATGACTTAGCCTTAACTCACTACTTACATTTGAGGGTCATATACCCCTCCTTCCACGACACGTACTCCTCACAAGTTAATAACTTAATCTCTTGCATATGTCAAGTCAAGCCTACTAAATAAAATCTTAAAAATAGAACTATCACAATCATTTATTACATCTCATTACTCACCCTTCCACGACACGTACTCCTCACAAATTAGAGGCATGTTTCTGGCACAATAGTGGTGCATCACGCCACTGCAGCGCCAAGCCCAGTTTTCCAGCAATTGCAACCCAGGCCTAAAACTCTGTTGTGCTAGTTCATCTTAGGATCGTCATATCTTTCGACTCCGAACTCCAAAAATTACATTCTTAGTGGCGTTGGATAGAAGACTCGACGAACTTTAATTTGATAGGTCGTGGGCCACCCTGATTGTCGTCTTTCAAAAGATAGGGTCGTTAGAAGTCAATCCCTTTTACGAACTCATCCTAAAGCTTAGCCACGATGGATCTTTTGGACTTAGCTTCGTCCTAGGGGTCCTTCATGACCTCATATCACCTCTAACGCTGCTCAATTTCTCAAAGACTCATCTTACTCATGCAATTGCTTTACAATACTTGAGTTCGACCTTACACGTGTACAAAAAAGGTCCAAATCTTAGGGAAAAATTTTGAGGGGTGTTACATTATCTCCCCCTTGGGATCATTCGTCCTCAAATGATGAGTAAACCAATGGTGGAATCGAGGCACGAATAAAAATCAAAACTCAATCGAATCAACCAATCAAGCAATTTAGACAATTGGCTATTCAAACTCAAGAATAGACAAATCATTTCAACTCAGAAATAGGGACATCACCTTCATCATTCTCATCATTTGGCACGAATAGAACATCGAACCTCCATCAACCGAATCATTCAAACATCTACATATTCAACCGTCAAATTCCAATTCACGAGCGATATTTCCAATCCTCTTCACCATTTCATGAGGTCAATATATCGGTGTCCAAACTTCCTCTTCTTTCCAAGCCTCATAACACCCTTCACGTACCTCCAATCTTCTCCCCAGATGCTATCATTAGTCTACTACTGTCACGATCCAAGCCTAGGGCCTAGACGTGACATGGCGAATGAGGAACCCGAAAGTACCTCAAACAAGCCTCTTAGCATTCTTTTAGCCTTTCATAGGTAATGATGATAAATAAACAAGCGGAAATCATAATAAATCTTCAACTTACATATGTCCAACAATACCTCTAACTATTAGATTTAACGGGGCTAAGACAAGTCCCTAGCTCACCCTCAATCATAATAGAAGAAATTCCATAGTAAAATATCTTAACATATCATAAACTAGAAAGATAAAGGAGTATTGTTCTCGGAACATGGGAACTCACCAAAAGTAGTCTTCAATGGAATATCAACTAGCCACGTGGAGGAGAATGAGGAGGAGCACTGATCCCTACATGGTGATATCATGTAGGAAAAAGAGTATGCATTAGTACTTTGAATGTACTAAGTATGTAAGGATGCATGAACATTGAGGAAACATTAAAACATTTATGTAATATGGAACATAATTTAATGTATGCATAATAAATCATATATATATCCTTTAAAACATTCATTTTGTGGGAAATTAACCATAACCGATATTTAAGACCATGCGAGCTATTACATGAAATCCAACATAACCCCCTACGTTGGCCGGGGAGACTACTTGTCGGGTAGAACTCCGTCAACTTCATTCGTTTCTTTAACTTTAACTTTAAGGGCTATTTATGGATCCATTAGCCTAAGCCTACAAGGGCTCCTATGTTGGCACATAGTTAATGAGACAAGGGGTTGCTACTAGGATTCCCTTACCGAATCCCACCTCAATGCCTCATTCGGTGCTAAGTCAATCCCACAGAATAGTTTAATACTTCAAAATATTCATAGCATATAACTTGAAAATTCAAACATCATATTCGGTAGAATAGCTCATTAAAACATTTGATAATTCAAATATGCAAGAATTGTCCTTATTGCATAAAGAATCCATCATTCATATCATTTCATCATTCTTTCATTTCATAAGACTCCCTTTTTGATCATAGATATTGCTTTTATAAACATTTATTTGGAGTCAAAGCTTTCAAGTCAAACTTTATTAAAAACATAGTAAAACTAGGTGGGTTCAAATCACTTCAACTTGCAAATATGTATGTAAATAAATATACATAAATACTTTGAAATCCATTAATTAAAAATCATGCTTTTAAACAACCCACCATGAATTTCAAGAACCTTTAAATAGATAAATAGAGGAATTACTTGTAAACCATCAATTCATACATATATAATTATGTTGCATCAAAATAGACCAATAATCATTAGTTTAACCATGATTCATACTATTAAGTAAAAATAAGAATTACCATAAGAAAATATTACTTGAAATCAAGATATTTAATTGAAAGAGTTTTTGGACTACATGGGTGGAAGAACCCATGGATAAACACCCACATAACTTAGAGTAAAGCTTAAAGAAAATAAACATAATTTGTCATATAATCAAAATAATTTAGACATGAGAGTGGAAGGAATACTCTCATTGAAACCTTACATACCTGGAAACCGAAGCTTTAGTTGGTACCGGAAGACTTAATGACCACTCTTGAGTCCTAGCTTTTCTCCTTGCCGGAACGTTTTGTGTACTACCCGGAATATATGAATTACCGGAATAGTATTTCTTCACTACTAAGAACTAAAACTATATTTGAGAATGTGTAAAGAAGTGTATAGAGAGAAGATTTGCTTGAGAAAGCTTGATGAATAAAATGAGGAAATAAGGTGGGTATTTATAGGTGGGAAAGAGGACCTAACAATAAATAAAATAATTATAAATAAAAATTTGAAAATTTAGTGGAATATATTGATGTCATGGATGATGTTAAATGGAGGACAATTTATGTCATGAGTGATGTCAAATGTATCTAGATCTTTCTATGGTAGGTGAAATGAGTTATCTTTGACAGAATACTCGTTTTGGGAGCTACGTTTGAATAAGATAAATTCCTTATTAGGATTTGGTGTCTCCATAAGAATTGTAGATATGGAAGTCTAGTTTCATATAGTTCAAGAATCAACCAATTTGGATAAACCTACAGTGAGATATGATTTTTCTTCTATAAACACTCATTTCCGTCACAGCATCATACCTTATAAAGATTAATTTATTTGACCTACTTAACCTCCGAATCTTAAAATATGGTCTTCATAAAGGTTGTAGGTAATGATCTTGTGGTTACTCAGAAATTTGAATCACTCAATTTGGATATTCCTATGAAAAGTTATGACCAAATACAGAGGCTGTATCATGTTTAGGCAAAAATTGAAACATCGTATACAACGTTTTTAGGGGATGTTACATTATCTCTCCCTTGGGAACATTCGTCCTCGAATGAGAAAAGACTTAGTTTGAGTAGAGTAGAGTGTTAACAAACAACCTATCATTAATGCAACAGTGTAATTTAAAATATCATTTAAAATATATTTCATAATTTTGCAAGCATATGACAAGAAAAGTTGAGATGTAAGGATTTCAAGTAATTGAGCAAGGACAACTTAATACCTTAGGTTTGGGTAGAGGAGAAAAGATGAGGGTATCTCTTAATCATATCCGCTTCCGCTTCCCATGTTGCACTTTCTATTTGTTGATTCCTCCAAAGGACTTTAACAGATGCAATTTCTTTGTTCCTCAATCTCTTAACTTGCCGGTCCAAAATTTCCACAGGAACTTCTTCATAGGTCAAGTTTTCTTCAATATTCACTACTCCCATAGGTACAATGGAACTAGGATCACCCACATGTTTTTTCAACATTGACACGTGAAACACCGGATGAACCATGGCCATTTCCAATGGTAATTCCAACTCATATGCAACCTTACCAACACGTCTCACGATTCTATAAGGCCCTACATATCTAGGGCTCAATTTTCCTTTCTTACCAAATCGAACCACCCCTTTCATGGGTGAAACCTTCAGATACACCCAATCATCCACATTAAACTCAAGATCCCTTCTCCTAGTGTCAGAATAGGACTTTTGACGACTTTGAGCCGTCTTCAACCTTTCTCTAATGATCTTCACCTTCTCTAAAGCATCAAGTACCAAATCGGGGCCCAACAAGGTCATCTCACCTACTTCGAACCAACCAACCGGTGATCTACATCGTCTCCCATACAAAGCCTCAAACGGTGCCATCTCAATACTTGAGTGGTAACTATTATTATAGGCAAACTCTATGAGAGGTAGATGATCATCCCAATTCCCTTTAAACTCTAACACACAAGCCCTTAACATATCCTCTAGTGTTTGAATCGTCCTTTCGGCTTGCCCATCCGTTTGAGGATGGAATGCTGTGCTCAACTTTACCTTAGTACCGAGGCCTTTTTGAAATGATCTCCAGAAGTGAGAAGTGAATTGGGTACCACGATCCGAAATAATGGATAATGGCACACCATGCAACCTCACCAACTCCCGAATATACAACTTGGCATAGTCTTCGGCACTATAGGAAGTTTTAACCGGTAGGAAGTGAGCTGACTTAGTCATTCTATCAACAATTACCCAAATTGAGTCATGACGCTTCCGGGTATGAGGCAAACCCACTACAAAATCCATATTCACATCTTCCCACTTCCAAGTTGGGATTTCAATGTCTTGGGCTAGGCCACCCGACCTTTGATGTTCGGCCTTCACTTGTTGGCAATTCGTACATTCGGACACAAACCTTGCTATGTCCTTCTTCATGCCACCCCACCAATACAACTCTTTTAAGTCTCGGTACATTTTCGTTGAGCCGGGATGAATGGAGTATGTAGAATTATGAGCCTCCATCATGATCAAACTCCTTAAGCCATCAACATTTGGAACACATATCCGACCTTGGTAGTACAGTACCCCATCTCCCCCTTGGGAAAAGACCTCTATCTTCTTTTCCTTTACCAACTTCTTTAACTCGATAAACTTTGGGTCAAGATCTTGCTTGGATTTAACATCCACCACCAAAGAGGATTCAGACCTATTTTGAACAACCATACCCCCATCATTAGTACCACACAACTTCACCCCTAATCTAGCCAATCGGTGAACATCTTTCACCAACTCCCTCTTACTTTCATCCACATGGGCCATACTCCCCATAGACACTCTACTAAGTGCATCAGCAACCACATTAGCTTTACCCGGATGATAGTGCACACTCATGTCATAGTCCTTAAGGAGTTCTAGCCACCTTCTTTGCCTTAGGTTAAGGTCCTTTTGGGTGAACACATACTGAAGACTCTTATGATCAGTATACACATCCACATGCACCCCATAGAGGTAATGCCTCCAAATCTTTAGAGCAAAAACAACGGCCGCCAATTCAAGGTCATGGGTAGGGTAGTTACGCTCATGCACCTTTAATTGCCTAGAAGCATAGGCTATGACCTTGCCGTTTTGCATTAAGACACAACCTAAACCAATCTTTGAAGCATCACAATAAACTACAAACCCCTCTAATCCTTCTGGGAGAGTTAAAATAGGAGCAGAGGTAAGTCGATCTTTTAAGGTCTGGAAACTCTTCTCACACTCATCTGTCCATATGAATTTAGATTTATTTTGGGTCAATTTTGTCATAGGAGATGAGATGGAAGAAAAGCCTTTGACGAACCTTCTATAGTACCCGGCTAGACCTAAGAAGCTCCTAATGTCTGAAGGAGATAATGGTCTAGGCCAATTTTTGACTGCCTCTATTTTATTAGGATCAACCTTGATTCCATCACCGGACACTACGTGACCAAGAAATGCTACCTCCTTTAACCAAAATTCACACTTACTAAATTTTGCAAATAATTGTCTATCCCTCAGTGTTTGAAGCACAACTCTCAAGTGATTTTTATGTTCTTCCTCACCCCGAGAGTAAATTAAAATATCATCAATGAAGACTACTACAAAGGTATCAAGGTAAGGTTTGAACACCCTATTCATCAAGTCCATAAACACCGCTGGTGCATTCGTCAACCCAAAACTCATCACCACAAACTCATAGTGACCATACCTTGTTCGAAAGGCTGTTTTGGGAATGTCACACTCCCTTACCCGTAGTTGGTGATAGCCGGACCGAAGGTCGATCTTGGAGAAGTGACTTGCCCCTTGCAATTAATCAAACAAGTCATCTATTCTAGGGAGTGGGTACTTGTTCTTAATGGTCATCTTATTTAATTGCCGGTAGTCTATGCACATTCGAAGTGACCCATCCTTCTTTCTTACAAATAGAACGGGAGCACCCCATGGAAAAATACTTGGTCTTATGAACCCCTTCTCTAACAAGTCCTTTAACTGTTCCTTCAACTCTTTTAATTCTGCCGGGGCCATACGGTAAGGAGGAATAGAGATAGGTTGGGTATCAGGGAGGAGATCGATACCAAAATCAACTTCCCTTTCGGGAGGGACACCAGGAAGGTCATCGAGAAATACATCGGGGAATTCATTGACTATAGGAACTGACTCAAGAGAAGGACTTTTGGAGTTGACATCCCTAACCCTCACAATGTGGTAAATACATCCCTTAGAAATCATTTTGCGGGCCTTAAGATAAGAAATAAACTGACCCTTCACCACCGAATCATGACCCTGCCATTCAATAACAGGCTCATTTGGAAATTGGAATTTGACTCGACGATTCCTACAATCTATGGAAGCATAAGATGCATGTAACCAATCCATCCCAAGAATGACATCGAAATCTATCATGTCAAGCTCAATGAGATCACAAGGAATAACTTTATGCAAGACAGACACAAGGCAACCCCTATAGACCTTTCTAGCAATAACTGACTCACCAATGGGGGTAGACACGAAATAGGGCTCTAATAACATTTCAGGTAAAACATCAAATCTATTAGCAAGGAATGGAGTAACAAAAGATAAATTTGCACCCGGATCTAATAGTGCATACACATCAAAAGAAAAGACCTTTAACATACCGGTAATGACATTAGGTGCATCCTCAACCTCTTGTCTCCCATGCAAGGCGTAAAAACGGTTGGTGCGTTGGACACCTCCTTGGACTTGTTGACCATGAGCAATTTGTCCTTGAGTCCTACCACCACCATCTCTACAATCCTTAGCATGGTGGCCCAGCTTGCCACACTTAAAGCATGCATTGGAGCCGGCTAAGCATTCCCCTTTGTGAGTCCTTCCACACTTCTTGCAAGTGGGGAAAGTTTGAGTAGCAACATTCTCTCTTGGAATCATTGGTTTACCACTCTTGTCCTTGTTGAACTTTGGAGGAGGAGTATTGGTGGAACCTTGTCCCACAAATCTTTGCCCACCTTGGCCTTTGCCATTGTTACCATGATCGGACCTTTGAGGGTTAAACCCTCCACCATCCACTCTAGCCTTTTTGAACCCCCTTGATCTCTCTCTAAGCTTCTCTTCTTCGATTTGTTCTGCATAAGTCATTAACCGAGAGATGTCCATCTCCTTGACCAACATGGCTGTTTTGCACTCCTTGGACACCAAGCTTGAGACACCGAAAATAAACTTGCTCATTCTAGCTCTTGGGTCGGAGACCATGAAGGGAGCATACTTTGACAACTTAGTGAATTTGAGAGCATACTCCCTCACGCTCATACTTCCTTGACAGAGGTTGATAAACTCTTGGATTTTGGCCTCCCTTAGCTCCAATGGGAAGAAGCGATCTAAGAAGGCACCTTTAAACTCTTCCCATCCTATCGGCCCTATTTCTTCATCTCTCTCAACAACCCATTGTTCATACCACACTCGAGCCACACCTTTGAGTTGATAGGCCACTAGCTCGGCCTTCTCATTTGGTGGCACACCCATGATGGCCACAATCCGGTACACCTCATTAATGAACTCCATAGGGTCCTCATCTAGTTTAGAACTATCGAACTCGGGTGGATTCATCCTTTGGAAATCCCGAATCCTAGAGGCTGCATTTTGCATTTGGGGAGGAGGAACACCTAGATTCCCTTGGTTAGCTACGACTTGGGCTAACAAAGTAATAACAGTGCGAAACTCGGCATGGGTTACCCCGTCCTCATGATGTTGGGCATTAGGAATCGGAGGAGTTTGGTCCTCATCGTCAACCCTTGCTCTTCGAGGTGGTATTTCACGAGTCATTATCTAGAGAACACAAAATGGGTCGTTAGTTAAAGGAAAGCTTAGGACACTCTAAGGCACGACATGAATTTGAAAGAAGTGAAAATTTTCCTAAACGTCTCATAGTCTCTTATTCATAATTGTGGCGCGCTTCACAACCATGAACAAGAACCTATTCGACGCGATATGTTCGACTTCCAAGGATCATTCAAAACCTCGGGCTCTGATACCAAGTTTGTCACGACCCAAGCCTAGGGCCTAGACGTGACATGGCGAATGAGGAACCCGAAAGTACCTCAAACAAGCCTCTTAGCATTCTTTTAGCTTTTCATAGGTAATGATGATAAATAAACAAGCGGAAATCATAATAAATCTTCAACTTACATATGTCCAACAATACCTCTAACTATTAGATTTAACGGGGCTAAGACAAGTCCCTAGCTCACCCTCAATCATAATAGAAGAAATTCCATAGTAAAATATCTTAACATATCATAAACTAGAAAGATAAAGGAGTATTGTTCCCGGAACATGGGAACTCACCAAAAGTAGTCTTCAATGGAATATCAACTAGCCACGTGGAGGAGAATGAGGAGGAGCACTGATCCCTACATGGTGATATCATGTAGGAAAAAGAGTATGCATTAGTACTTTGAATGTACTAAGTATGTAAGGATGCATGAACATTGAGGAAACATTAAAACATTTATGTAATATGGAACATAATTTAATGTATGCATAATAAATCATATATATATCCTTTAAAACATTCATTTTGTGGGAAATTAACCATAACCGACATTTAAGACCATGCGAGCTATTACATGGAATCCAACATAACCCCCTACGTTGGCCGGGGAGACTACTTGCCGGGTAGAACTCCGTCAACTTCATTCATTTCTTTAACTTTAACTTTAAGGGCTATTTATGGATCCATTAGCCTAAGCCTACAAGGGCTCCTATGTTGGCACATAGTTAATGAGACAAGGGGTTGCTACTAGGATTCCCTTACCGAATCTCACCTCAATGCCTCATTCGGTGCTAAGTCAATCCCACGGAATAGTTTAATACTTCAAAATATTCATAGCATATAACTTGAGAATTCAAACATCATATTCGGTAGAATAGCTCATTAAAACATTTGATAATTCAAATATGCAAGAATTGTCCTTATTGCATAAAGAATCCATCATTCATATCATTTCATCATTCTTTCATTTCATAAGACTCCCTTTTTGATCATAGATATTGCTTTTATAAACATTTATTTGGAGTCAAAGCTTTCAAGTCAAACTTTATTAAAAACATAGTAAAACTAGGTGGGTTCAAATCACTTCAACTTGCAAATATGTATGTAAATAAATATACATAAATACTTTGAAATCCATTAATTAAAAATCATGCTTTTAAACAACCCACCATGAATTTCAAGAACCTTTAAATAGATAAATAGAGGAATTACTTGTAAACCATCAATTCATACATATATAATTATGTTGCATCAAAATAGACCAATAATCATTAGTTTAACCATGATTCATACTATTAAGTAAAAATAAGAATTACCATAAGAAAATATTACTTGAAATCAAGATATTTAATTGAAAGAGTTTTTGGACTACATGGGTGGAAGAACCCATGGATAAACACCCACATAACTTAGAGTAAAGCTTAAAGAAAATAAACATAATTTATCATATAATCAAAATAATTTAGACATGAGAGTGGAAGGAATACTCTCATTGAAACCTTACATACCTGGAAACCGAAGCTTTAGTTGGTACCGGAAGACTTAATGACCACTCTTGAGTCCTAGCTTTTCTCCTTGCCAGAACGTTTTGTGTACTACCCGGAATATATGAATTACCGGAATAGTATTTCTTCACTACTAAGAACTAAAACTATATTTGAGAATGTGTAAAGAAGTGTATAGAGAGAAGATTTGCTTGAGAAAGCTTGATGAATAAAATGAGGAAATAAGGTGGGTATTTATAGGTGGGAAAGAGGACCTAACAATAAATAAAATAATTATAAATAAAAATCTGAAAATTTAGTGGAATATATTGATGTCATGGATGATGTTAAATGGAGGACAATTTATGTCATGAGTGATGTCAAATGTATCTAGATCTTTCTATGGTAGGTGAAATGAGTTATCTTTGACAGAATACTCATTTTGGGAGCTACGTTTGAATAAGATAAATTCCTTATTAGGATTTGGTGTCTCCATAAGAATTGTAGATATGGAAGTCTAGTTTCATATCGTTCAAGAATCAACTAATTTGGATAAACCTACAGTGAGATATGATTTTTCTTCTATAAACACTCATTTCCGTCACAGCATCATACCTTACAAAGATTAATTTATTTGACCTACTTAACCTCCGAATCTTAAAATATGGTCTTCATAAAGGTTGTAGGTAATGATCTTGTGGTTACTCAGAAATTTGAATCACTCAATTTGGATATTCCTATGAAAAGATATGACCAAAATACAGAGGCTGTATCATGTTTAGGCAAAAATTGAAACATCGTATACAACGTTTTTAGGGGATGTTACAACTACCATCACTCTCACGGTGACAACCATACACTCAAGCTTATCACTCTAACTATCTCACTCATATCTAAGAGTTCTCGAGCTTACTTTAACACTTATACCCTCATCATCGTATGAGCTCTTTCCCGGAGACACACTAACGTACTCTTACCTATCTATTGCTCATCACAAGGTCTCATCTCACTCCTCCTCCATACATTTATCCTCAACAAGAAAAGTACAACACAACTATCACAATCAAGCAAAACTCACTCTTCCCCATCTACTCTCACTCAACTCCGCCTACTATCATCTTGGTCAACTCATCACTATCGAAAGCTCAAGACTTACATTGGTTCATTACCCTATCATCTCCCTCTTAGCTCAAAGGCATCAACTAATGCTACTAACTAGTCACCCAAAGCAACTCATAAAATTAGAGCCTCATTCAAATCTATACTATTTCATATACATATCTTAAGCCTCTTCTTACTAAATGACTTAGCCTTAACTCACTACTTACATTTGAGGGTCATATACCCCTCTTTCCACGACACGTACTCCTTACAAGTTAATAACTTAATCTCTTGCATATGTCATGTCAAGCCTACTAAATAAAATCTTAAAACTAGAACTATCACAATCATTTATTACATCTCATTACTCACCCTATAGAGACTCCACTCTAGTTGTAGGCCTCAATCAACCACCATTCTTACTACTTCAGTTCTACTCTTCTAACTCCCTCTTCCTACCTCTAAAATCATTCTACCAACCATAGCTCACTATACCTCAAACCACATTCCCTTGATTGGTAAGACTTGTCACTCAGATACGCAACTTCCCCCTCGAAAGTAACACTCGAATCAAGATATAGAGATAAGATTCTAGGATACATCTCACTCTGACTCAATGCACGATCCATACGAATGCGAGTACATCCTTCTAGATCAATAGAGTTAAGCACAGTAATCGGCTCCTCTCAAGCCTTGTGCCGTGTTTTCCCTTCCTCAAGACTTTATCTTAACTCATCATCAAGAATCTCTATCGCACGAACTCAGAATATGAAAGAAGGGAAACACATTTTTAATGTCCTATAGCCTCCTGATTATAAGTGTGGTGCACAACACACCCATAAGCAAGACTCTACTAGACACGGCTTCATAGACTCCCTAGGATACTTGAACTTTGTGCTCTGATACCATGTTTGTGACGCCTCCAGAGGGTACCCTAGACGTAACCGGCACTTAGAAACCATTTCTAGCTCCCCAGCAAACCACATAGCCTGATCACACATCCGTTCATTCATTTATTCAGCAGAAAGTTTAAAAATAAAAAATAATTTAGCTGGCAACTCAAATCACCCATCCAACTCAAAGAATAAAGGCCATGGGCCAACAGATCAACTAAAATATTTGTCATTAAAAATAGTTTGCCAAGAATAACTCAAGGATAGAAATACTCAATCGACTCATCACTATCTAGTCTATGAAACCTCTATCACTACTATCTAATTGGTGTCAATGACATATTCATGGCTACCTCAAATTAAAATAAAAAGGGCTAACTAGATGCAAGAATAAATAAGCGGTGTCCTCCGAATGTAGGAAAGGACTCACCAATACGTTGAGTGTGTATAGATCCTCAATGGTGCTTCTATTGACGATCTCTTAAACCTGTCTCTGCATCATAAAATGATGCAGGTCCAAATGGACGTCAGTACATTGAATGTACGAGTATGTAATATGGCAGAATGAAACATACCTCAAGAAAGAATAACATCGGATCAACTATCTCAAATCAAAAAGGTAAAAGAGACTCACATAAGACGTCATAAGTCTAAAGTAAGAATACATTTCTAGACAAAGACCAATCACACATCATACAATCCAATCCAATCATACACAATACAGTTCAATCAAATCATATATCATCTGATTCAATCCAATCGTATACAATCGGTTCAACCCGTTCATATACGATCCGATCCCATCCATTCATATATCCTTCCATTCAACCTAATCAACATATCATCTAATCAAATCCAGTCCAATCATACACTATCAAATCACAATTCATCTAATCCAATCCGATCAATGCAATCAACTCGTAATCAACTCAAAGGGGCTCAACTCAATAAATATGCAAATTAAGTTATGCAATGTCTTACAATGCAACTCAATCATCTACAATCACAATCAAACCAATCAGATCAAGCACAATCCATTCAATTAGAAGTTTCTCTAACCGACAACCATCACCATATGAGCGAGTGATAGTACAACAAGCCGACGTTGTTGTCGCGTCCGTTCATACCTTGCTAGGGTATGAATGCATCAACCAATCATGGATCCAATCCAACCGAGTCCTATAATGTCAGGAAAAATATTTTGGGGAAGCATCCGACTTTAACGGTTCAATCCCCTCCTACGTTTGGCGACGTAGTTATTGGGTTTGAGTATGGACTTTACTCTTACCCAATTCGGTGCTCGATACTCCTCCCAAGATTCAATATGCT
This sequence comes from Solanum dulcamara, assembly GCF_947179165.1. Classification (NCBI taxonomy): domain Eukaryota; kingdom Viridiplantae; phylum Streptophyta; class Magnoliopsida; order Solanales; family Solanaceae; genus Solanum; species Solanum dulcamara. Next base: position 17,356,972 of record NC_077239.1, read on the forward strand.
CATATCTATCAAGTGAGTAAAATACTCAAAATACTCATTTAGTTTCATTGGACTCTTTCAAATCAACTCATTTAGTCTCATTGGACTCTTTTTAAAACTCAAATCAAATCTGGCCTCATTGGACCTTCTTTCAATTCGACCCATCTCAAACCATCAAACTCTTCTCTTTAAATTGATACCATCTCAACTCAATGGATGTAGAAAATATTATATGCATTTAAAATATAATTCCAACTCCTCAACTCTACCTCAAAATAGACATTTTTATGTAAAAATGTTCAACTCATTTATACTCAAAATACTCATGTTCAAGATAATTAAAAGACTTTTCAAACTCAACTCATGCTTAAACTTTTTTTAAATCATAGATGAAACTAATAATTCTTTAGACTCAAAATAGTGTGTAAATAGTTTATGCAAAAAGGTTCACAAATAATTTATTTAAAGCTCCTCCTAAAAAGATCATTTATTTTCAAAATATACCTAAGACTCCAATCAACTCAAATTATGCACATCACATACCACAAAATCGCATTAGACTCCAATCCACTTCATCACACAACATCCTTATCAACATAACCTCTGCATTCACATCATCGTCAAATACCATTATTCACATCATCATCAAATATCATCATCACATCATCATCATCATCAAACATTATCATCACATCATTGTTAAATATAATCATTACATCAATCATCAAACATCTACTCCAAAATCCTTATTTTAGTCCTATGTTCAATTTATGGAAGCAAAAGGACATTCTTAACTATCCGATTCATTCTTTTCATTCCAATCAATACACATATACACAAAACCATCCATCTCAAATCAAGACAAATTATGACCAAAGAAATCTCATCTTGGGTTCATGTGAATGAAACATGAACCCATACTCTCAACAAAACTCAACTCAAGAATATCGTCAATACCTATAAATCTATATACAAAGATACATTTGTAGTTAATAATATGAAAAATAACTATTTAGTAACTCAAGTCATTAAAATCATAAATCAACCATTTGTATCTAAAAACATTCCATAGTTTAGGGAAAACTTTCAAGAAAACCTTTCTAGAAGGTGCAACTCTTTCACAACTCCTAACCAACATATCTATGGGCATATGGAAGAACTCAATCCATATTTTAAGTTATCCTTACATACCTTGTTTGAAGACTTTGAAGAAACCTTGATTTTAGGTATTCAATGGAAGGCTTGAATTCTTGAAGCTCTTGAAACTCTTCTTGTTGGAAATGGAGAAGAAGAAGAAGAGAGAGAGAGAAAGAAGCTCCTAAGGCTTTTAGAGAGAGAGTGAGGCTGTAAAATGTGTTCCCAAAAGACCAAGGGTAATACATATATAATTTGGGTAAGTTCCCAAATTTCCCCTCCTCAAAAGTTCTGAAAATAGGCTAAAATGCTCCTGGCGCGATAGTGACGCGTCGCGCCATTGCAGCGCCAGGCTAATTTCGCCTAAAAACCTGCATACCTCATAGTAGCGTGCCGCGCCAGAGACCAAACTACTGAGGCATGTTTTTGGCGCAATAGTGGCGCGTCGCGCCCTTACAGCGCCAAGGACATTGTTCCTGGGTCCTGGAAATTTGGCTTGAAAAACCCTGCACACCTTTTAATGGTGCGCCGCGCTAGAGCCCAAACTACTAAGACATATTTCTGGCGCGATAGTGGCGCATCGCGCCACTGCGGCGCCAAGCCCAATTTTCCAGCAATTGCACCCCAGGCCTGAAAACTCTACTGTGCTAGTTCATCTTAGGATCGTCATATCTTTCGACTCCAAACTCCAAAAATTACATTTTTGGTGGCGTTGGAAAGAAGACTCGACGACCTTTAATTTGATAGGTCGTAGGCCACCCAGATTGTCGTCTTTCAAAATATAGGGTCATTAGAAGTCGATCTCTTTTACGAACTCATCCTAAAGCTTAGCCACGACGGATCTTTTGGACTTAGCTTGGTCCTAGGGGTCCTTCAAGACCCTATATCACCTCTAACGCTGCTTAATTTCTCAAAGACTCATCTTACTCATGCAATTGCTTCACAATACTCGAGTTCGACCTTACACGTGTACAAGAAAGGTCCAAATCTTAGGGAAAAATTTTGAGGGGTGTTACATTGCCAGAGATGTCACAACCCTTTTTCTTTCGGATTTTTCCAATTTAAGTGAAGATATTGAAATAATTATTTTTATTTTCTTGTTTCAGAGTCTCCACTTGAAATTGAGTTATGGGGTTTCAAGTCACCCTATTTAATCCCTAATCAAAAGGAAATGACTCTTTATTTTGGTCTGCAAAAATAGAAGATTGAGTAAGAAATTCTGTTGACCGATAGGAAGGTATGAGGCATCCCTTGAGTCTCGTGGTTCTAGCACGGTCACTTTTATTAACTTATACTTAAACTTAAATTATTTTAGATATATTATTTTTATAGGTCGCAGACTTGCTCACATTATATTGTTGAGTTTTGTTTGTCTCAACCCATATGCATAACTGCATTCTTGGTTTTGACATACAATAACTTAGAAGCATATCTGCTTTCTTCTCTTGAGTACATCACCTATTGTTCTCTACATATAAATTTTGTTTAAAAAGGTTAATTATTAAATGCATTTGATCAAGATGCGTCACCGCATCCTTGGATCTTTTTTAGGTGTCTAAAAAAGATGTGCAACCAGATTCTTTATTGAAAACAAGATTATTATTATTATTATTATTATTATTATTATTATTATTATTATTATTATTATTATTATTATTATTATTATTATTATTATATTTTAAAAGAAAATCTATACTCGTCTAATACTTAAAGACATTGAATCGAATCTTGTAAATTCGGGATTTACAATTTTTTCGCTCTTTATTTTATCTATTGTGACAGGTGATGAATAAAATTGTAATCTATCCTTCTCAAGCTCATAATAGTTAATAATAATAAATTAGTCATTTAATATATGATCCAGGTAGTAACGCATCTTCTAGTATGATCGATGGGTCAATTTGATATTATTACAATGATACAAAATGTCATACCATTAACAAAACAGTGTAATTCCACAAACATAATTTCTGTACAGGTACAAGACCATAGTCGATTGAAGAGCAATTAATTTACATAGGGTGAAAAACTATTTTAGATTTGAAAAATGGAAAAAAGAGTTAAGATGAATTAATTTTGAATAAAAAAAAAGCACATGCAGTTCATGGACACAAATTTCTAAAAAAAAACTAATGTGTTCTGAAAGTTGGCCAAAGTGGATGAAAGTTGGCCAAAAGTGGATGCTCCACTAAGCAAGTTGCCAACTAATTGACAATTTTCTCATGGCTATAAAATAGCCAAGATTTACAATGCAAATATACACAGATATCGTTTCTCTCTTCTGCTCCTCTCTTTTTCTCTTACTCTCTCCTCTTTATTTTGTTAAATTAATTTATTTTGTAACACGTTATCAGCACGAGACTCTAATTTTTTTCAGAAAAATAAACTTCTATATCAGGTATATCTACTAAAGAAATTTAATTTTAGTTGTCTTTGTTATTTCTAAATTAATTTCTATCTCAGTTTTCATCATGTCAAACTTGTCAAAAATGGAGTTTGTGGCACTTGATATTTCTGGCAAAAATTATTTTGCATGAGTACTTGATGTTGAAATCCACCTTACCGCTAAGAAAATAAAGCATCAAGTCAGGATAAAACGAAAGCTATGATTTTACTTCGTCTTCATCTAGATGAAAGCCTGAAGGTTGAATACTTGACAATGAAAAATCCACTTGAATTGTGGAAAGGTTTAAAAATAAGGTATGACCACCTCGGGGCAATGGTATTTCCAAGGGCTCGTTATGAGTGGATGCACTTACGGTTATAAGATTTTAAAACTGTAATTGAGTATAATTCTGTTGTATTTAGAATAATTTCCCAATTAAAATTATATGGAGAAACTATAAATAATGAGGACATGTTGGAAAAGGGACTAACTATTTTTCATGCCTCTAATGTGATATTACAGCAGCAATACCATGAAAAAAGTTTTCAAAAATACTCTGAATTGAACTCATGCCTTTGGGTGGCTGAGCAACATAATGCTCTTTTAATGAAAAATCATGAAGCTCATCCTAATGGAACTGCTCTGTTACTGGAAGCAAATATAGTAGAAGTACATGGCTAGTCTGAAAGAAGACAAAATAAAAATCAAGGCCACAATAATGTGCGTGGACGTGGCAATAACAGAAGGCAATATAATAATCATCGTGGTGGTGGTCAACATAAAAGGGAGAACAATATGAGTTCTCAAAGTGGCCCTTCAAGAAGTAACTATCACCATTGTGGCATGAAAGGCCACTGGAAAAAAATGAATATCGAACGCCTGAGCATTTTGTAAGGCTTTATCAAAATTCATTCAAAAGAAAGGCAAATGGTGGCGGTGCCCCTTCTTCTAATGCTCGGATAGAGTCACACTTGACATTTGAAAATAATTTTGAGGCAAGACCTTCGCATAATGATAATATTGAAGCAAATCTGGCTTTGAAGGATGACGATTTTAATGACCTCAATAATATTACTCATTTGGAGGTTGAAGACTTCTTTAGGGATTGTAATTGATGTTTAATTTTATTATATGATTTATAATATGTTGGCGTTTTTATGTACTTTTGATTATCATATTTTTTACGTTTATCTATTTTTGTAAAAAGGACTTATGTTTTTCTAGCAATATTGTTACTTATTTTATCTCTTATAATATATTTTTATTTTATGAAGATAAATAAATTTCTCAGTCTTCAATTGGATCCAAGATCAGTAATGGAGATATGTGCCTTTTGGATAGTGTCACAACTCATACGATATTAAAAAAAAGAAAATATTTTTGTCATTTGATTATGAAAAAGGCCTCTATCAATACAATATCCGGTAGTACAAAATTGATTGAAGGCTCTGGAAGAGCGGCCTTATTACTACCTGGAGGAATAATATTGGTAATTGATAACGCATTGTATTGTAGTAAGTCTCAAAGAAACTTATTAAGTTTCAAGCTTATTCCCCAAAATGACTATCATATTGAGACTGCAAATGAAGGAATTGTTGAATACCTTTATATTACTACAATAAATGCGGAGAAGAAAATTGTGCATGAAAAATTACCTGCACTTTCTTCTGGATTGTACCATACAAATATTGGTACTATTGAATCACATATCATAGTAAATAAAAAGTTTACTGATTCTAATAATTTTATCATTTGGCATGATCGGTTGGGCCATCTCGATTATAATATGATGCATAGAATTATTGAGAATTCACATGGACACACTTTGAAGAAATTAAAAAATTCTCCAATCTAAGAAATTTTTTTGTGTTGTTTGTTCCCAAGAAAAACTGATTATTAAACCATCAGCAATTAAGATTGGGATTGAATCCCCTGTGTTTCTGGAACGTATACAGAGTGATATATGTGGGATAATTCACCCTCATGTGGACCATTTAAATATTATATAGTATTGATAGATGCATCTACAAGATGGTCACATGTGTGCTTATTATCAACTCGCAACATGGCTTAGATTGTTAGCCCAAATTATAAGGTTAAAAACATAATTTTCAGATTATGCAATAAAGATAATTTGTCTTGATAATGCTAGTGAATTTAAATGTCAATCCTTTAATATTATTGTATGTCGGTTGGAATAAAAGTTGAGTATCCGATAACTCATATTCATACTCCAAATGGTCTAGCATAATCATTGATTAAACGCCTCCAATTGATAGCTAGAATATTGCTAATGAGGACAAAACTTCCTCTTTCAGTATGGGGGCATCTTATTTTGCATGTAGCAGCACTTGTGCACATAAGGCCAACAAATTTTCATGAATTTTCATCAATACAGTTGGCTTTTGGAAGGGAGCCAAATATATCCCATCTTAAAATATTTTGGTGTGCGGTATATGTCCTAATTGCTCCACCGCACCGCACAAAGATGGGTCCCCAAAGAAGGTTGGGAATATATGTTGGGTATGAATCTCCTTCTATTATAAAATATTTGAAACCTATGACTGGAGATTTATTTATGGCAAGATTCGTTGATTGTCATTTTGATGAATCAATATACCCAAAATTAGGGGGAGAACATAAGCAATTTAAAAATGAGATAGATTGAAACTCATTTCACTATCTCATTTAGACCCTCGAACAAATCAATGTGAGCAAGAAGTTCAAAAGATGATCTATTTTCAGAATATTGCAAATCAACTGCCAGATGTATTTAGTAACCTTCCACGAGTTACTAAATCGCATATCCCAACTGCTAATACTCACATTTGAGTTGATGTCCTAGTAGGACAACTAGTTCAGGCAAATGAGTCTAGGCACACTTAAAATGTGGAAGACCAATTTGTTCCAAAGATAAAAATCCTCGAAACAGGAAAGGAATAAATGATCATAATTTAGAGTCAATTGCTCAAGAAGAGCCTAAAGGTACAACAAATGGTGATACCATCGAGGAGGTACAAGTACATGAAAATAATGAGAATGAAGAAATCTCAATAAGTTATGTCTCAACAGAAAATAGTGGAACCAAAATGATATTGTGGTTGATAATATTTTTCTTATAATGTTGCCATTGAAATAATGCAACAAGATAAGGATCTTGAACCAAAATTTGTCGATGAATGTAGACAGAGAAATGATTGGCCAAAATGGAAAGATGCAATTCAAAAAGAGTTAACTTCACTTGAAAAAAGTGAAGTTTTTGGATCAATAATCCAAACACCTGAAGGTGTCAAGCCATTAGGGTACAAATGAGTTTTTGTGCGTAAACGAAAAAGGTGAAGTCATAAGATATAAAGCACGACTTGTAGCCCAAGATTTTTCGCAAAGGCCTGACATTGACTATATGAAAACATATTCCCCTGTGGTGGATGCAATTACCTTCAGATCACTAATGAATTTGATAGCTAATGAAAAGTTTGAAATGCTCCTAATGGACGTGGTCACTGCCTATTTATATCGCTCATTGGACCACGATATTTTTATGAAAATTCTCAAAGTATTCAAAGTGCCGAAGAATACAAGGAATCTCGAGAAACTTGCACAATAAAGCTTCATAAATCCTTATACTGGTTGAAACAATCAAGGCGCATGTGGTACAATCGTCTTAGCGAATATTTGTTAAAACAAGAATATAAAAATGATCTAATTTGCCCTTGTGTCTTTATGAAAAAGTTTGAATCTGAATTTGTCATAATAGCAATATATGTTGATGATTTGAACATTATTTGAACTCTGAAAGGACTTTCAAAATCAGTAAAATGTCTGGAAAAAAGTTTAAAATGAAAGACCTTGAAAAAATAAAATTTTATCTTGGTCTACAAATTGAACATTTTACAAATGGGATATTTGTCCATCAGTCAACATATATTGAAAATATTTTAGAGAGGTTTTATATGGATAAATCACATCCATTGAGTACCCCAATGGTTGTGAGATCTATTGATTTTAATAAAGATCTGTTTCGACCTCATGAAAATGATGAAGAGCTTATTGGTGTTGAAATACCATATCTTAATGCAATTGGTGCATTAATGTATCTTGCCAATAATTCTAGACCAGATATATTCAGATACTTCCGAGGAACCATTGATATGGGATCGTTTTACTCAAATGAATCCACGTCACAATTGATTGGTTATGCAGATGCGGTATATTTATCTGATCTCCATAAAGGTCGATCATAAATAGGCTATTTATTTACATGTGGCGGTACAGCTATATCATGACGTTCAACAAAGAAAACTATGGTTGCCACTTCCTAAAATCATGCAGAGATAATAGCCATTCATGAAGCAAGTCGAGAATGCGTTTGGTTAAGATCAATAACTCAACACATTCAAGAAATATGTGACCTTTCTTTGAAAAGAGACATTCCAACAATATTGTATGAAGACAATGCTACATGTATAGCTCAACTGAACGGTAGGATACATCAAAGGAGACAGAACAAAACATATTTCACCAAAATTTATTTTTACTCATGATCTACAAAAGAAGGGTGAAATAGATGTCCAACAAGTTCGTTCAAGTGACAATTTAGCAGATATGTTTACCAAGGCATTGCCGACTTCAACCTTTAAAAAATGAGATAAAAAATTGAAATGCGTCGTCTTCGAGTTATTAAGTGATATTTTTATCAGGAGAAGTAAAATAAGCGTTATACTCTTTTTTCCTTAGCCAAGGTTTTGTCCCACTGGATTTTCCTAATAAGGTTTTTAATGAGGCAGTAATCAAGGCGTATTACTAGATGTGTGTACTATTTTTCCTTCACTAGGCTTTTTTCCACTGGATTTTTCCTAGTAAGGTTTTAACAAGACACAACATCTATGGGTGTTCAGGATAACTATGTATATTTTTTCTTGTAAAAATATTTCATTACACGTGGACATGTAAGGGGGAGTGTTCTGAAAGTTGGCCAAGGTGGATCAAAGTTGGCCAAAAGTGGATGTTCCACTAATTGTCTCTTTTTCACTTATTCTCTCCTCCTTATTTTGTTAAGTTAGTTTATTTTATAACATAATACATTTTATATATAAAAAAATCACATTTAAGATCCAAAAGTCATTTCCCAAAAAAAGTAATTTACTTAATGATGCTATTAGATATCATTCTCCATGCCATAATTCATAATATTAAATTAAAAATTGTAAACATAAAAAGGAAATAAAGTTAATATAGGTGTTTTTTTAGTTGCTTTGTTAATTTCAAACTTATATTTAAACATTCGATAGTTTATTCACAAAATTAACTTTACCACTCAAAAGTTTTTCAATGTTAACATTTGAGTAACATTTTGAAAAGAAAAAAAATGTTTATCTTTCTCTTAAAATGGCATAAAATTACCAGTAGCACCCTTCTTCCTTTTTTTACCAGTTGCAAATTAAGACGATACACACTATAATGGGATAGGCTATCCGATGGACTGTGCTTGATATAACATTTTCATCACGCACAAATATATATGTTCTTAAATATAAACATATCACTCATAATAAAAGAAAAGACTCATATCAGGAAATCAACTTTACATATTAACCAATACATGAGACAATTTTAAATAACGTTATACATGATTTGATTCATAATAAAATTTGAAATAAATAAAAAGGAACCGAATAAGAACTTGTGCGACAAACTATGCGACAATAATAACAAGAACGTCGTTATCGAAAACTCAAACTTGGACTCAAACTTGGACCAAAACTTGATTTGCGATTCTTTGTTTTGTTCGTTTTCCTATTGATTTTTCTCTCATTTTTCTTTTTCTCATTGCTTTTTTTTTTTGCTTCCCCGTGGGTTATTTTTTCTGTGTGAGTTTTTTTTTTTCGTTTGTGAGGTTTTGCAGAAGTGGAGGAGCCTATGTAGAAGAAGCGCAAACCAGTGGGGACAACCCCCCAGTGTATAATAGAGGGTGTGTGATGTGCAGGTGGTGTATTTTTCGTTATTTTTTCTTCGGTTGTGCGTTTGTTTGTGTTGTTGTTGCTCAAGTTTTTGTGTTCCTCCGTATATACGTGTGAAGGTGAGGTATATATATGTGAATGGAGTTAAGGGGGAAAGTGATTATGGAAGTGGTGTAGTTTTAGGATTAATGGTGGATAAGGAAGTTATTGGAAGATTATTATTTTTTGCAAATTTGTGTGGGTAGTGTGTAGGGTACGTGTATAGGGGAAATAAGTAGAAAGGGTAGTGTAGGTTATTTAGGCTATTTTTATTTTTTATGATTATAAATATAAAAAAATGTAATGATAAGAATATTAGTTAACTATTTTGAACTAATAAAATTTAAGAAAAGTTAAATAGCTAATTTAAAAATACATAAAAAAAATACTACCTTATTTTGTTTAAACTAAATTAAAAGAATATATATATATATTGTAAATTTCTTTTCTTTTGAAATAATTGAAAAATAAAAACTTACACTAAAATGTGTCTCTATATTTTGTATTTTTTTAAATATTTTTCTTTTAGAAAAAAAACTTACTAAAATAAGAAAAATCAAAATATCTAATTTAGATATAAAATAAATACTTAAGAACTAAAAATGATGTAAAAATCTCAAATTCGGTCAAAAATTACGTGTCTACACAAGTGGTAGTGTTCCTTAGTCTACTTAATAAGTTTGATTAATTCCTTATACTTTATCGGTCAAACCTACTGAGTACATGTGAATTGTACTCACCACTACTTCTGTGTCATTTTGATGCAGATTCTTGTCAAGGTATCCCTCACTTTGGTTGATCAGATCTAGCTTTCGAGATGCACGTTTGGAGTGGTGGTAAGATCCTGTGTTCCGGATTACTATGAGTTCCATCTACTATTTCAGTCATTATTTCTACTTGGAGACTTGTGATGTACCGCACATACAAAAGTTGTATTAGATGCTCTTTATACTTATGACATCAGGTTTCAAAACATTCTTGTTTATATTTCTTTTCTTTTCATTTGTGGTCTAACTTCCCCTTTGGGAGTCTCATATATGATTAATTATTTGGCTTACACATCAAATTGGGTTTTGAGATTTGTGACATATGTGGGTCGTGAAAAAAATAGTATCAGAGCTCTATATTTACCGATCTCATAAGTTAATGAGCAGGGTGCCTAGTAGAGTCTTGCAGACGTCCGTACTTATTTTTGAAAGGCTACAAGACACTTAATAGGAGAAATTTCTTCCATTAATTCCTTTCATGGAAGTTATTCATATCAAGTGTTGTAAACCTCTAATATATTATTTTTGAGTTAGATATATTGGTCGGGTTCAATAGAGCAACTCCTGCTTTAGTATGATCTAGTGAGGCCCCACCCAAGTCTGATTATGAGTATGAGGATGTGGAGTAGCAGATTGAATAAGTGGGAAAAATGGTCGGTTAGACTCTAAGGGTGTGATTTCAAATTTTGGTTGTCTAATTAGCGCCGCTTGTCATTCCTCTAAAATCCATGGCTCCACCTATTTCTCCTAGTGTTTCTTGGTCTACTTTGGAGAAGTAGAGTTTTAAGAGATTCGTCAGAGTATTTCCTCCTGGGTTTGATGTTATAACTGGTGAGAAAGCTTATGAGTTTTGACCAAATGCCAGGACAGATTGTTTAACCCGGATATCTTGGATACATATGAAATGTCTTACATCTTTTTTCAATTTTCGGGAGTGGCTAAGGAATGGGGAGATTGATGCTTACTCATAGGTCTAACGGTTCTCCTATGATTAGTTAGGAGCAGTTTACTGAGCTGTCTCTCGAGAAGTTTGTGCCATATAGTCTTTGTGATTAGCGTAGCGATGAGTTTCATATATAGGAGTAGGGTTCTCTATCAGTTTCTTAGTATGAGTCTCATTTTCATGAGTTGTCTCATCATGCCTTATCAAGTATTCCTACCAAGTTTGAGCAGATATGTAAGTCAGTGAAGGGGATTTCTCTTGTATCTAGTTGTACATTTAGAGTATTATTAACCATGAAATCAAGTGTATCCGACATGCTAGATAGGGTAGAGCCAAGAGGTTCCATCATTGGGGTCAGTTCATTGGACATTCATCCAAAGGTAGAAAGTATTCAGGCTTGGGCACCTAGGATTATCAGGGTAGACTAGTTTATGCTGCAATTCAGGGTACAGACAGTCTTGGTGGACCCAGGCTAGTCAGATAAGTCAGGGTATGCATAGTGGGTCATTAGGCTAGGGAAGATGTATAGACTTCTGGTTATGCACAACAACTTCCAGGTAATCGAGGTTGTTTTGTTTGTGAGGAGTTTGGGCATAAGGCCAAGGTTATCCTCAGCGTGATTTTTTTGTAGTTAAGTCATTGGCACAGGTTGTGCATGCTACTCAAACTCTAGAGGTTCGGGGTGTTTCACAGAGTGCTAGAGGTCAAACTAGAGGTGCCAAGGATGGAGCTTGAGGCAATGCTCATAGTGGTTCTCAGGCTGATGGTGACCTTAGACTATGTTATTCTATACTAGGTAGATCTAAGGAATATGCCTCTGATGCAGTGTTCACAAGTATCATTCCAGTTTACTACCACTCTACTTTAGTGTTATTTGATCTCGAGTCTACCTACTCTTATGTGTCAACTTTGTTTTTCATGGATATTGATCTTGTGTATGAGTCCCATGCAGCACCTATTAGTGTCTCTACCCCGGTAGGAAATTCCTTAGTGGTATATTGGGTGTATCGGGTGTGTAGTGATACTTTTGGGTAGTAGTAGACCTGGTTATTCTTGATATGTTAGACTTTGATGTGTTATTGGGTATGGACTCCCTATCATGCAATTCTAGATTGTTATTCTAAGACTGTGACCTTAGCATAGCCCGATTTATCTTGGTTAGTGTGAAAGGGTACTCCAAGTTCGTATCCCAAATGAGTGATATCTTTCCTACGTGCTCGACCCATGTTGAAAAAGGGTTGCTTATCTTATTTGGCTCATGCATGTGATCATACCAGAGAGTCATCTTATTTACAGACCACGAGAGCGGTGAGAGAGTTCACGGATGTGTTTCCTATAGACTTACCTGGTGCTCCTTCAGACCATGATATTGATTTTGTGATTGATTTGGAGCCGGGCACCAAGACTATTTTTATTTATCCTTATCTAATGGATCCGGTGGAGTTGAATGAATTGAATGAACAGTTGAAAGATTTGTTGGAAAATGGGTTTATTTGGCCTAGTGTTTCACTATGGGTGCATCGGTCTTATTTGTGAAAACAAAAAATGGTATTATGAGGATGTGTATCGACTATAGAAAGTTGAACAAGATTACGATCAAGAATAAGTATCCTTTTCCTCACATTGATGATTTATTTGACCAGCTTCAGGGGGCATCAGTGTTTCTACGATTGACTTGAGGTCGGTCTACCATCAGTTGAGAGTTCAGGATTCTGATATCTCAAAAACCGCCTTCAGGACCTGTTATGGGAATTGTGAGTTTGTGGTCATATCCTTTGGGCTGAAAAATTCCCCGAATGCTTTTATGGAGTTGACAAACTGGGCTTTTCAGCCTTATTTGGATTCCTTCGTAATTATATTTATTAAAGATATCTTGGTCAAGAATGAGACCGACCATATTCGTCACTTGAGGGTCGTACTTCAGAAATTGAGATAGGAGAAGTTGTATGCAAAGCTCTCCAAGTGTGAGTTTTTGCTTGAGTTTGTGGCTTCCTTTGGTCATATGATGACCAAAGATGGAATTATGATCGATCCGTCCAAGGTTGTGGTGGTTTGGAATTGACTGAGTACTTTTGCTAATGAGGTTCAGAGTTTTATTAGGTTATTGATCTATTATCTTCGGTTTGTTCATAGTTTCTATTCCATCGCAGCTCCATTGACTAATTTGACTTAGAAGACCGTGGTGTTTTAGTGGACCGATAAGTGCGACTGAGCTTCAAAAGCTCGAGGTGTTATTGACTTTGGCACCTATTATAGCATTACCTGAGGAGGGTGAAGAATTTATTGTATTATGTGATGCTTCGAGTATTGGTTTGGGTGGTGTATTGATGTAGAAGGGAAGAGTCATAGCCTATGTTTTTCCACATTTGAAGGTACAGGACAAGAAATATCTTACTAATGATTTTGAGTTAGCGGCAGTGGGTTTTGTTTTGAAGTTGTGGAGACACTATCTTTATGATGTTGTCAGGCCCCGAGAGGGTACCCTAGGCATGGTCGATAATCGAAGACCATTACTGGCCCCAAGAGAAACACTTGATCCAATCACTCGTTAAAACATATCAGCGAAAGACTTAAAATAACTCAAAAGGGACGTTTAGGTAGGCTACCAAATCAATAATCAAAAAAAGAATAGTCTTAGATAAGCAATCTAAAATAAACCAATTCAATCGCATAAAAATATAGTTTTCTCAAAATAGAATCAAATGAGACATCAACTCTACTCTACTCAGTCTATGTATAAGAAGCCTCTACTAACTGTCAAGAAGGTGCCGAGACAAGCTCACGGCTACCTCAAAAGGAAATACTCTAAATAATGGATGTAATAAACATGATCCCTCCGAAAGAGAGTAGGTCTCACCACTATAAAGAAGGAAATAGATCTTTAACGGAGCGCCTATTGATGATCTCTAGCACCTGTATCTAAATCATAAAATGATGCAATCCAAATGGCGTCAATATATGGAATGTACGGGTATGTAAAATAGTTGAAGGAAACACAATTCATCAAGTTCATCAGCAAGTAACTCAACTCAAAAGGCTTGACTCAAGGGACTCAACTCAAAGGTAACTCAAATCAATTCAAAATGATATGTAAGTTTGTAGTTAACAAATCTTTGAAAGTAGACTCAATGATATGAAACTCAACAAAATCAAATTATTCATTTTAGGGAGTTTCTCTAACCGACAACCGTCAATTATAAGTGATAATACAATGCTTTGTACTGTGATTGCCGTTTCCATCCAATACTTTACCATAGTAAGTGTCACACCTCGGGAGGGTACCCTAGACATGGCCGACACTCGAAAGCCATTTCTGGCCTTCAAGAGAACCACTTGGTCCAGTCACACTTTCATTCGTTCGCATTCTATCGGTGGAAGACTCTATCATGAGAATACTATTTATAATATAGGGCCAAGGGCCCAACAACTATCAAATCAATAACTAGATAGAATAAAACTAGACAAAATGAACAATCCAACATTTCCACACTCTAGTCTATGAAGCCTCTATCAACAATCTAGGAGGTGCCCATGACAAGTCTATGGCTACCAACAATCAAAACAAAGGAACAAAACAAAGCTATAAAGATAATCTCGGTATCCTCCGGAAACTAAGAGGACTCACCAACTGACTGGAAGCAAGGAGATCTTCAATGGTGCGCCGGTTGATGATCTCAAGTACCTATCTCTGCATCATGAAATGATGCAGGACAAATGGCATCAGTACATGGAATGTACGAGTATGTAAAATGGCTGAATGAAACAACATCAGAAAGAACTAAACCAACTCAGAATCTCAACTCAAAAAGAAGAATGACTCAATCAAGTGTCATAAGTCTAAACAAGAATATGGTTTAGACGGGATCAATCACATACCATCCAACTCAATCCGACTCAGAGTACTATCAAGACCTAGTGGGAGTTTCTCTTATCCGACAACCATCACTTATGAGCCAGTGACAGTACAACAAACCGACGTTGTTGCCGCATCCGTTCATACTTTGCTAGGGTATGAATTAATCAACCAATCATGGATCCCATCGATCAGTCAAGTCCTATCATTTTAGGACAATAAAATGGGAAACATCCGACTTTAACGGTTCGATCCCATGAGAAGCATCCGACTTTAACGGTTCAATCCCTTCCTATGTTGGCGGCGTAGTTCATGAGGTTTGAGTATGGACTATAGTCTTACCCAATTCGGTGCGTGATACTCCTCCCAAGACTCAATGCTCATAAAACTCTATCCAATCAACTCAATCAAATCATATCGACAAGTCTCATTTACAACCTTGTCAACTCATCAACTTTATCACAATCAAACCTCTCCCAATCATATTATCTGATCAATCCCAATCATATCTTTCAAGAGTAGATTAAATATGCATTTATAACAACATACAAACCTATCCAATCGTTCCTCTATTCATTTAACAAATCTTTTGGGACTCATCACAACTCTAAGGTTTTAAATCAATAATTCAAGAGAAACAACATATTTAAGAAAATTAACATTTAACATAATCAACATAGTTAAGAAATTAACAATATATGATCAACCTCTCATCTCAATCAACTCATACCAACATGTAGCACATCACTTTCTTGACTCCATAACATCAACATAATAGAAATTAGGGTAATAGATGAAAAGGACCTATTTGGACCTAACTCTATCAATAAACTTCATTCTTATGAACAATCAATTTGTTAGAAGATGTAGGGAACATGGGTGGACTCAACCCATGCTTTGAATAGCCTTACATACCTTAGTTAAGACTTTGAAGAAAACCTTGATGTTGGGTCTTCAATGGAAGGCTTGAATTCTTGAAGTTCTTGAAGCAATCCTTGTTGGAAATGGAGAAGAAGAAGAAGAAGAAGAGAGGGAAATTTCTAGGGCTTTTAGAGAGAGAGAGGGACTGAAATAATGATCCAAAAACATTCAAGGCTTGTGTATGTATAATTTGGGGAAATACCTAAATTGCCCTTTCTCCAAAAATCTGAAAAACATGCTAAAATGCTCCCGGCGTGATAGTGGCGCGTCGCGCCACTGCGACACCAAGTCGAATTTAGGCTTAAAACCTGCACATCTGATAGTGGCGCGTCGTGCCAAGGACCAAACTACTGAGGCTGTTTTATGGCGCGATAGTGGCGCGTCGCGCCCTTACAGCGCCAAGCCTAAAATTTCTGGGTTCTGGAAAATAGGCTTAAAAACCCTGCACATCTCCTAGTGGCGTGCCGCACCAGGGACCAAACTACTGAGGCTTGTTCCTGGCGCGATAGTGGTGCGTCGCGCCACTGCGGCGCCAAGCCCAGGTTTCCAGCAGTTGATACCCAGGCCTGAAATTCCTGCAGTACTAGTCCATCTAAGGAGAGTTATAACTTTTGACTCTGAACTCCAAAAATTACAATTTTGGCGGTGATAGAAAGAAGACTCGAAGACCTTGATTTAATGGGCATGGGCAACCCAGATCGTCCCATTTCAAAAGATATGGTCGCTAGAAGTTGACCCCTTATACGAACTCATTCTAAAACTTAGCCAAGACGAATTCTTTGGGCTTAGCTTGGTTCTAGGGATCCTTTATGACCCCACATCATCTCTAACGCTCTTCAATTACTTAGAAACTCATCCTAACTCATGCATACACTTCACAATAGTCGGGTTCGATCCTATACGTATACGAAGGAGGGTTCGAATCCTAGTGAAGAATTTTGGGGGGTGTTACAGTAAGGGACGATCAATGTCATTGGATCCACAATCAATCAAAGTCCATCATTTTGGGACTAGAAGCATAGCCTCAATCCTACTCTGGCTACGTAGTTTATGGGGTTCGAGTTTTTATTTACTCTTCCCCAAATCAGTGCTCAATACTACTCCTAAAGACCCAATATGCTCATATACTCAATCAATCAATTTGTTCAATCAAATATTTATGATCAAATCAACTCCTTTAATCTCATTGGACTCTCAACAATATCAATCATCAAACTCTTTTGTTTAAGCCATGTTTTCAACTCATTCATAACTCCTTGGGACTCTATCTTAAATCAATCATTTAATTAAAACTCAACTCATTTAGACCCAATGCTCATACTCTTTCAAAACTGAATCAAATATGCATAGACTCAGTTTAAAATCATAATTCATTAAAATGTATGAAAACCATTCCTTTAACTTAAAATAAATGCATGTTAATGCAACAATCGTCGACTAAACAGAGGTTCATGGGAATGAAATCATGAACAACGATTTAAGAAATTAAATACTAAGAATTAACATATATAGAGAGAGAGAGAGTTATAAGGATAACTCAAGAACTAAATCGAACGGGATTAGAACTCAAACTCAATCTCAATATTGACTGAATGAGTATGTAGGGCACGTGGATGAACTCAGTCCAACATTGTAGTTAGCCTTACAAACCTGGAACGAAGATAATCTTATCAAAAATCGAAGACCTCGCTATAAAACCTTGAACCCTAACTTTCTTTCTTCTCTCCAATTCTATTCTCTTTATGTTCTAAGTGTGAATGAGAGGAAAAGCCCTTTTTGTTTAAGTTAAGGGACTAGTTTTTAAGTTTTAGTTGGGAAAAGACCAAAATACCCTTTATTAAAATGGGTCAGGCACCCTTCGCAAAAGGCCACCACTGCCCATAAGGATCACCATAGTCCGTGTTGATGACTATGGTCCTGGACTTTGGTTGGATAGGGAGGGGTGGATACCACGAAGACCACCACAACTCATGGTTCTCACCATGAGTCGTGGTCCTCCCTCGTGGTCCTTGCCTACCTTAAAGGTCTTGTGGATCAAGTTCACGAATGACTTCATGGTCTGTGGTATGCAACACAGGCTGTAAGGCCCTCCACGGACCCTTTCCATTGTTTCCCTTAATCACTGACACCACCACAGCACCTTTAGATGGGCCATGAAGAAATGTATGGCCCATGATAGGTCTCATGGTCTTCTCCTAGTGTAATTTCTTTGATTTTCTAGAGTTAGTTCAAGTCAGGGACTTTAGGGATATTATAATATCTCCCTCTTGGGATCATTCGTCTTTGAATGATAACCAAGTTAGGAATCTACTCAAAGCACGAATGCAAATCTGGAACTTAGATAAACAAATACTCAAACAATCACTACTCAGACTCAAGAATACACACTATATACTCAACTCAGAATAGATATCGACTAAAGATGGGAAAAAGGAACATTAACATCAATATTATCATTAGAAGGCATGAATAGATGAGGGTATTTAGCATTCATATCCTCCTTAGATTCCCATGTAGCCTTCTCAACAAACTGATTTTGCCATAGAACCTTGACTGAAGCGACCTCTTTGGTCCTCAATTTGTGAACCTGACGATCAAGAATCTGGACAAAAATCTCCTTATAAGCCAAACTCTCTTTCACCCCAACAAACTCAGTAGGCACAATAAGTGAAGGATCTCTTAAGCACTTCTTAAGCATGGAGATATGGAACACCTAATGGACAACATCTAACTCTTGTGGTAACTCCAACTCATAGACTACATTACGTATTCTCTTCATAATCTGATATGGACCAATGTAATGTGGACTCAACTTTCCTTTCTTACAAAACTTCATAACTCCTTTCATGGGTGAAACTTTCAAATACACCCAGTTATTTACCTCAAACTCTAAGTCTCTCCTTCTTACATTAGTGTAAGACTTTTGTTAACTTTGTGCAGTCTTCAACCTTTGCTGAATGATCTTTACCTTCTCCATAGCTTGATGCACTAGGTCTGGCCCTATTAACTTATCTTTACAAACCTCAAACTAATTAATTGGCGATCTACATCTTCTCCCATAAAAAGCCTCATATGGTGCCATTTGGATACTCGAATAGAAGTTGTTATTATAGGCAAACTCAATGAGTGGGAAATATTCATCCCAACCACCTTTAAAATCCATGACACAGGATATCAACATACCCTCAAGGGTCTCAATGGTGCTCTCTTCCTGATCATATGTTTATGGATGAAAGCAGTACTAAGATTCACCTTAGAACCCAAACCTTTATGAAATGACTTCCAAAACTACGTAGTGAACTGGGTACCTCTGTCTGAGATGATGGACAAGGGATACTATCTCTTGAATATATAATATCGCATAATCCTCTACTGAATCTGTAGTCTTAACTGGCAAGAAGTGGGTTTATTTGGTCATCCTATCCATAATCACCCATATAGAATCATGCTGCCTATGAGGTCGTGGTAAACCTGTAAACAAATCCATATTGATCATCTCCCACTATCATTCTAGAATCTCAATTTTCTCAGCCACACCATAAGGTCTTTAATGCTCAACTTTGACTTGTTATCAGTTCGAACACTTGGACACAAACTCTGCTACCTCTCTCTTCATCCCATTCTACCAATAAACTTCTTTCAAGTCATGGTACATCTTTGTAGAACTTGGATTGATGAAATACTTAGAGCTACGGGCCTCTGCCATGATCCTCTCTCGAATGCCATCAATACTTGAAATATACAATATTCCTTGATATATTAACACTCCATCTACCCCTTTGGTGAAAGTCATTACCTTTTGCTTATGTACATCATCTTTTAACTGAAGCAAGATGGGATCTTGGTCTTGCTTTTCCTTCACTTTAGCAACTAGAGATGATTCAGTCCCATTCTGAACAATTGCACTACCCTCACTAGAGTTAATAAGTTGAACTCCTAAATATGCAAGTCTATGCACTTCTCTAGCTAACTACCTCTTTTCTTCCTCCATATAGGTAGTGCTCCCCATAGATAACCTGCAAAGAGCATCAGCAACCACATTAGCTTTACTTGGGTGGTAGAGAATACTCATATAGTCCTTAAGTAACTCAAGTCATCTCCTCTAATTTAGGTTCAACTCCTTCTGACTAAACATACTGCAAGCTCTTATGATCAGTAAACACATCAACATGTACCCCATAGAGATAGTAGCACCAAATCTTGAGAGT
Organism: Solanum dulcamara; assembly: GCF_947179165.1. Taxonomy (NCBI): domain Eukaryota; kingdom Viridiplantae; phylum Streptophyta; class Magnoliopsida; order Solanales; family Solanaceae; genus Solanum; species Solanum dulcamara. The sequence goes on from NC_077239.1 coordinate 17,377,162, forward strand.
GAATACTATGGGTGCCAACTCAAAGTCCTGAGTCGGGTAGTTTCTCTCATGAATCTTAAGTTTTCCGAAAGCGTATGTAATAAATTTCCCCTTATACATCAATACAAAACCCAATCTAACTCTGGATGCATTACAATAAATAACAAAATAATTTGTTCCCTCAGCTAGGGATAAAATTGGAGTAGTAGTCAACCTTGTTTTCAACTCTTGAAAACTCTTCTCACAAGTGTCTAACCATTGGAACTTGGCCTTCTTTTGAGTCAGCTTAATCAATGGAGATGATATAGAAGAAAACCCCTCAACAAACCTTCAGTAGTAGCCAGCCAAACCCAAGAAACTCCTTATATCAGTAGGGGATGTGGGTTTGGGCCAGTTCTTTACCACCTCAATCTTTTGTGAATCAACTCAAGTACCTTTATACGATTCAACATGGCCTAAGAATACCACAAACGCAAGCCAAAATTTGCACTTTGAAAACTTAGCATACAACTCCCTATCTTTGAAAGTCTGAAGTACAATCCTGAGATGATCGGCATGCTCCTCCTCATTTTTGAAGTAGACCAATATGTCATCGATAAACACAATCACAACCATGTCCAAATAATATTTGAACACTCGATTCATGAACTACATAAATGTTGCAGGAGTGTTATTCAAATCAAAGGACATGAAAAAAAACTAAAAGTGACCATATCCAATTTAGAAATTTGTCTTTTCTATATCACATTCTCTCACTTTCAAATGATGATAGCCTAATCTGAGGTCTATCTTTGAGAAACAAAAAGCACCTTGAAGCTAATAAAATAGATCATCTATTTTGGGAAGGAGGTACTTATTCTTAATGGTGACCTTGTTTAGTTGATGATAGTCAATACACATTCTTAGGTAACCATCTTTCTTTCGCATGAATAGAACAGGACCACTATAAGGTGAGACACTCAGCCTAATAAATCCCTTATCTAAGATATGTTTCAACTGCTCTTTCAACTTAGCAGGAGCCATCCTATATGAAGGAATAGAGATAGGTTGTGTATCTGGAAGAACATCAATCCCAAAGTTGATTTCCCTATCAGGAGGGACATCGGGCAGATTATCAGGGAAAACTTTGGGAAACTCATTTACTACAGGAACTGACTCAAGGGATGGAGTCTTCACACTATCGTCTCTAGCTCGAACTATGTGGTAGATGCAACCCTTGGAGATTAGCTTTAAGTCCCTAATGTATGAAATGAATTTACCCTTATGAACTGCTGGACTACCCTTCCACTCTATGACAGGTTCACTCAGAAACTGAAATTTGACAACTCGAGTTCTACAAGCAACCGATGCATAACAAGCATAAAACAATCCATGCCAAGAATAACATCAAAATCAACCATGTTTAACTTAACTAAGTTACCCATGGTATCTCTATGACAGATAGACATGGGACAATCTTTATAGACCTTCTCAGCTAGAATAGATTCACCAACAAGAGTTAAAACACTGAAAGGCTCAAGAAGATGCTTCAAAAGGATCTCAAACTTATTATCCACATATGGTCTCACAAAATACAATGTGGAACTAGATCAAATAAGGCATAAACATAAAATTAAAAGACTCAAAGCATACCAGTGACAACATCTCACGATTTTGTCTAATCCTGGCGACTATCCATAGCATATAGACGGTTTGAACTTCTGCCTGTACTTGAAGTAGTACCCCTATGATTACCTCAACTTAGTGGTGCTGCGAAAGAAGATTGATCTCTATCTCTCTACATCGAAAACTCTCTCTGAAAATGTCCCACTTTACCACATTTATAACACCAATTGGCGCTCTCTCTACACTCTCCCAAATGGAGTTTACCACACTTGCTGCAAGGTGGATTTCCTTTTAAACATTGAGCCACATTTCCTTAGGATTGGAAACCCTGAGCTCTGAAATCTTTTGATTATACTTGTAATTGGGTGTAGGTGTACTCGATGATGACAGAGAAAAATTAGAAGACCTCTTTTGAAAAAAAGATCAATTGCCCTTACCTTGCTTCTGCTCATTCTCTTTCCCAATTGATTTGGCTTTCTTTCTCAAGTGCTCCTTTTTGTCTTTCTTCTTATCCTCCTCAACCGGCTAATCATACACCATAAGCCTAGAAATGTCCACATCAGAAATCAATAGTGACTCCTTAAACTCCTTGTTCACATATTTACCCAAACCAGAGACAAACTTCCTTATCTTCGATCTCATATCTGGGACCATCTCCAGAGCATATCATGACAGTTGGATAAACATAAGGCTATACTCATTCACCGTTATCCCATCTTGTTTTAGCTTCACAAACTTTTCAACTTTAGCTTCCTTCAATTCTATGGGAAATAAGTGATCAAGGAAAGCACCCTCAAACTTATCCTAAATAACAGGTCAGCATTCTCCCCATGATTCTCCTCCCATTAGTTGTACCAAACATTTTCCATATCCTAGAGCTAATAGGAAACCAACTCAATTGCCTCAACTTTAGTAGCATGCATTGCCTTCAGAATCTTCCACATCTCATCAATAAAGATTTGGGGGTCAACCTTAAAACCCGTGAAGACTAGTGTGTTCATTCTTAAGAAATCTCTAATCCTCATAGAAGATAATGGTTATTGAGAGCTAGAGCTAGGAAGTGGCGTACTCTGGGCAGCCACTAACTAGGTGAACTTGGCAATAGCTCCTCTAAAGTCTGCCTCTAAAGTAGGAGTTGTCTGAGTAGTAGGCATCAAGGGTACCTCGGTAGCTTGTATAGGTTGCCCCTAGTTCTCACCCCTGACTATAAAGGCATATCTGTCTACGGGACCTCAGCGCTAGCGGCGTTCCTCTGGATGGTGGTATTTTAGGAGGTATTATCTGTAAATACATAAACGGAGAATTAGGAAGGAACATTTTACAGTTAAACTCTATCGCACAAACTCAAAATATGAAGAAGTGAAATAATTCCTAATGTCTTATAGCCTCCTGATTATAAGTGTGGTGCATGACACACCCCTAAGTAGAACTCTACTAGACATAGTTTCATAGATATCCTAGGACTCTTGAACTCTGAGCTCTAATATCAAGTTTTTCATACCCTGAGAGGATACCCTAGGCATGATCGGCACTAAAAGACAATTGATGGCCCCAAGAGAACCACTTGGTCTAATCACTTATTCAAACATATTAGTAAAAGACATAAATAACTCAAAAGGGACATTAAGGTGGCCTACCAAATCAATAATCAAAAAAAGAATAGTCTTAGATAAGCAATTTAAAATAAACCAATTCAATTGCATAAAAATATAGTTTTCTCAAAATAGAATCAAATGAGACATCAACTCTACTCTACTCAGTCTATGTATAAGAAGCCTCTACTAACTGTCAAGAAGGTGCCGAGACAAGCCCACGGCTACCTCAAGAGGAAATATTCAAAATAATGGATGTAATAAACATGATCTTTCTGAAAGCGAGAAGGTCTCACCACTATTAGGAAGGAAATAGATCTTCAACGGAACACCTATTGATGATCTCTAGCACTTGTATCTGCATCATAAAATGATATAGGCCAAATGGCGTCACTACATGGAATGTAAGTGTATGTAAAATGGTTGAAGGAAACACAATTCATCAAGCTCATCATCAAATAACTCAATTCAAAGGTCTCAACTCAAGGGACTCAACTCAAAGAAAACTCAAATCAACTCAAAATGATATGCAAGTTTATAGTAAACAAAGCTTTGAAAGTAGACTCAATGATATGCAACTCTACCAAATCACACCATTCATTTTAGAAAGTTTCTCTAACTGATAATTATCACTTTTGAATTAGTGATTATACAATGCTTTGCATTGTCGTTGCCACAGTCATCTAATATTTTGCCAAAGTGAGGGACGATCAACCTAGTTATATCCACAATTAATCAAAGTCCCTCATTTTCGGACTATAGAGGCATAGCCTCTATACTACGCTGGCTACATAGTTTATGGAGCTTAAGTTTTTATTTACTCTTACCCAAATTGGTGTTCAATATTACTCCTAAAAACTCAATATGCCCATATACTCAATCAATCAATTTTTTCAATCAAATCAATATGTTCTAATAAACTTATTTAGTCTCATTGGACTCTCATCAATATCAACTTATCTCAATCATCAAACTCATTTGTTTAAACCATGATTTCGACTAATTTATAACTCCTCGAGACTCTATCTCAAATCAATTATTTAACTCAAAATGTAACTTATTTAGACCCAACACTCATGCTCTTTCAAACCTCAATCAAATATACATAGACTCAATTTAAACTCATAATTCATTAAAATGCATGAAAACCATTCTCTTTAACTCAAAATAAATGCATGTTAATGCAACAATCATTGACTCAATAGAGGTTCATAGGAATGAAATCATGAACAACGAATTAAGGACTCAAATCATAAGAGTCAATATGATATATATATATATATATATATATAAAGAGTTACATGGATAACCCAAGAACTAAATCGAACTAGATTAGAACTCAAACTCAATCTCTATCTTGACTAAACAAATATGTAGGGCACGTGAAAGAACTTAGTCCAGTATTGTATTTAGACTTACAAACCTGGAATGAAGATAATCTCATTAGAAATTGAAGACCTCACTTAAAAACCTTGAACCCTAGCTTTCTTTCTTCTCTCCAATTCTCTTCTCTCAACATTCTAAGTCCGAATGAGAGGAAAAGTCCTTTTGGGTAAGTTAACAAACTAGATTTTAGGTGCCTAAACATACAGGTTTTAGTTGGAAAAAGACCACAATACCCTTCATTAAATTTGGTGAGGCACCATTCGCGGAAGGCCACCACGTCTCATGAAGATCACCATAGTCCATGGTGATTATTTTGTTCCTGAACTTAGGCTTGATGGTGAGGGGTGGCTACCACTAAGACAACCACAACTCATGGTGATCACCACGGGTCGTGGACTTTCCTCATGGTCCTTGCCTACCTTAAGGGTCTTGGGATCAATTTCATGAATGGCTTCACGGTCTGTGGTACGCACCACAGGTCGTAAAGCCCTCCATGGACCCTTTCCATTATTTTCCTTAATCACTGACACCACCGTGACACCTTTACATGGCCCATAAAGAGGTGTACGACCCGTGAAAGGTCTCATATTCTTCTCCTGGTGTAATTTCTCTGATTTTCTAGAGTTTGTTCAAGTTAGGGAATTTAGAGGTGTTACAATATCTCCCTTTTGGGATCATTCATCTTTGAATGATAACCAACTTAGGAATCTACTCAAGGCACGAATGCAAATTAGAAACTTAGATACTCAAATAATCACTACTCAAATTCAAGAATACATACCATACACTCAACTTGGAATAGAAATCAACTCAAAGATGGGAAAAAGGGAATAATACCATCAATATCATCATTAGAAGGAACGAATACATGGATAACTCAAAAACTCAATCGAACGGAATTAAACTCAAACTCAATCTTAATCTTAACTAGATGAATATGTAGGGCATATGGAAAAACTCAGTCCAGTGTTATGGTTAGCCATACATACCTAGAACAAAGATAATCTCATAGGAAATCAAAAACCTCGCTTGAAAACCTTGAACCCAAGCTTTCTTTCTTCTCACCAATTCTCTTCTCTTAATATTATAAGTGTGAATGAGAGGAAAGGCCATTTTGGGTAAGTGAAGGGACTAGTTTTTTGGGTCCCTAAATTTGCAAGGTTCAGTTTGGAAAAAGTGGGAAAAGAACAAAATGCCCTTCATTAAACTGGGTTAAGCACCTTTCACTAAAGGCCACCATAGCCCGTGAAGATCACCATAATCCATGGTGATGATTGTGGTCTGGAATTAGGCTAGATGGGAAGGGGTCGCTACCATAGAGACCAACATAGATCATGGTGCTCACCACGGGTCATGGTCCTCCCTCATGGTCCTTGCGTACCTTAAGGGTTCTGTGGGTCAAGTTCACGAATGGCTTTATGGTTTGTGGTACACACCATGGGACACAAAGACCTCTGTGTACCCTTACCTTTATTTACCTTAATCACTGACACCACCAAGGCACCTTTACATGGGTCGTGAAGAAGAGTATGGCTCGTGAAGAGTCTCATGGAATGCTCCTAGTATAATTTCTCTAATTTTATAAAGTTAGTTCTGGCTAGGGACTTCAGGGGTGTTACAGGTGTGCATTGTGAGGTATTTACCGACCATTGTATCCTTAAGTATATGTTTTCTCAGCTTAACATGAGGCAGCATAGGTGGTTGGAACTATTGAAGGATTATGACATCACCATTCTTTATCATTCGAGTAAGGCTAATGTCATAGAAGATGATTTGAATCAGATTGCACCTAGAATGAGTAGCTTAGCCTTTTTTAAGGCAGAGGAGAGACCTTTGGCATTGGAGGTTCAATTATTAGCTATACAATTGATTCAACTTGATATTTTGATACCTCACAGTGTTTTGGCCTTTATTGAGTCTAGGTCTACCTTAATGGATTAGATTCATACGTATCAGTTTGATGATGACAAAAAGAGAATGATTCGGGACAAAGTGTTGAAAGGTGAAGATAAGTTGGGTTCCCTTGATCTTGAGGGAAATTTGAGGATTAATGGTCGTATTTGTATGCCAAAGGCTGGTAATTGGGTGCAGGAGGCTTATTGTTCAAAGTATTCTATTCACTCGAGAGTGGAAAAAATATTTCATAACTTGAAACAACACTATTGGTGGTATGGTATAAAGAGAGACATCATGGAATTTGTGTCCAAGTGCTTGAATTGCCAGATGGTGAAGCATGAGCATTAGAGACTGGGTGGTTTTATTCAAGGATGCCCATTCCCGAGTGGAAGTGGGAACGCATTACTATGGACTTTATGACTGAATTACCCTTGATTTTGGGTAAGCATGATTTAGTTTGGGTAATTATCAATAGGTTGATTAAATTGGCTCATTTCATTTTAGTGAAGACTAGCTATAATAGGGAGAAGTTGTCTAGGATCTACATCTGTGAGATGTTTATTTACATGGACTGTTTATTTCTATTATGTCTGATAGAGGTACGCAGTTTACCTCTTATTTATGGAGTTCTATACAGGAAAAAATGGGTACCAATCTTGAGTTGAGTACCGCTTTTCATCCTCAGGTCGATGGTCATTACGAGTAGACTATTCAGGTGCTTAAGGATATGTGTCAAGCCTATGTCATGGACTTTGGTGGTCATTAAGACCAATCCCTACCTTTTTCAGAGTTTGCTTATAACAACAGCTACCAATCCAGCATCCAGATGGCACCATTTGAGGCTTTATATGGGAGGAGGTGTAGATCTCCCATAGGATGGTTTGATTCTCTTGGGGTCTGACCTTGGGGTACTTATTTATTAAGAGATTACATGGTAAGGTAAGGTTGATTCAGCAGCACCTTGTGACTACCCAAAGTAGGCAGAAAAGCTATACAGATAGGCGTGTTAATGATATGTCCTTCGCTATTGGTGAGTGAGTGTTGCTCAAGCTGTTACCCACTAAGGGTGTGACTAGGCTTTGGAAGAAAGGGAAGCCCTGATCGAGATTTATTGTCCCTTTGAGTTCTTGGAAAATATTAGGAGGTATCCTATAAATTGTCCTTGCTTCCAAACCTTTCAGCGGTTCATCCCATGTTTCATGTATCGATGCTTAAGCGATATCAGCATGATAATTCTCATGCAATTCAGTGAGACTCGGTTACTTTGGATCATGATTTTTCTTTTGAGGGGGAGCCTATCGCTATCTTGAATAGATAGACCAGATAATTGATATAGATTCAGTGAAGGTGCAATGGAGGCACAGGTCTATTAAAGAGGATACGTGGGAGGTAGAGGCCGACATGCATCACAGATACCTTCAGTTTTTCTCTCCTTCAGTTACGTTACTTTTATTTTCATTCGAGTACGAACGTGTGTTTTAGCAATGAATAGTGTAATGTCCCAATTCTTGAAAAATTAATTTTTCATATGAAATGACTATTTTGCCCTTCTCCTTAACAGTTTCAGGATTTGTTTGTATTTCAGAAATGGTTTGTGTAGCCCCCAATGCAATCAGGAGAGATTTTTGTGATTTTTAGACTTTGGATGAAATTTTAATGATATAATTGACTTTGATCAATATTTTGAGATCCAAGTGTCGGATGGTGATTCCATTAATTTTGTTGCATCTGGAACGTCGATTTTGGTCTAGTAGGGTAGTTGGTTAGAGCCCCGAGACCTTAGAGTTTATTTTGAGTATTTAGGCTAACAGTTGAGTTTTAGATCTAAGAGATATCCATGGGGGTATTATGGTCATAACAATATTTCTTCGGAAATTCATTGATTATATTGTCTCGAAAATATATTCTATGATCAATTTGCACTATTGGTTCATGTTTATGCTTTGAAGGGTGTTGGTGCAAGTTGACTCAACAGACTCGTTTTGGATGAAAATAGCCCATATTTTGGGTTTCTTCCTCATTTTTTCATTTCCATTATTGTTACTAAATTGGAGCTTAGGAGAGGCGATTTTTGAAGCAATCTTTTGAGTATATTCATTGGAGTAAGTCTCTTTAACATTTCTAAATCATTTTCTACCAATTTCATTGTAACACCCCCAACTCAAGGGGCGCAACTGGCACCTAATGCCAAAATATTGGCCAAAGTTGATCCTGCTGAACCACTTGCTAAAGGCATATCACATCCACACACAGAGCCAAGAAAATAAACAAGTATATCTCGGCTTAAAAATAAGTCCTCGATCGACAAGGCCCCTGTTAACCACTCTAGAAAAAAACTACTCCCAATAATTCATATAAAGCAATAAGTAGGTAGCACATAAGTCCTATTTGGGCAATCGAGGCCGACATGATATCTAGAAAAAACATAAACACTATGCAGGTCATCAAGGCCACCATGATCTCTATATAAAAACTAAAATAGGTATACACAGTGCAAACTAGGCCAATCAGCTTCTAACGACTAACAACACAACAACAAGGCCCAATTGGCTAACAAGATGTAGCTAACAAACATACAAGGCCAAGATAGCCACCATCATTGCTATACAACCCAATTGACTAGTCTGCAAGCCTCTATGGATATAATACTTGGTGGAAAAGATCCCCAACCTATCCAAAAACTATAAATAAAAAGAGAAAAAAACAAACCTCCGAGACTTTGGCAACCCCTGGAAGAAGGGAGACAACAAATCAATTGGTATGCTCAAGAACCCTGCAATGTCAGTATCTGCTGAGGCCAAAACAAGCTCATAGGCAGCAGTTAGATGATAAAACATCAAAGCAATAACAAGTAATCATAATTGATCAAAGCATAATCATGACATGCCTTTTTAGGATACTAGACAAGTAATAGAGTGTCTATGATAGAAATTAATCATACGGTGGTAGCCAACATAGTAGGTAAGGCTACAAATCATATAAAGACTATAAATAGGCCATGAAAAGCGGAGGCCATTAGGATCATGACAAAAGAGAAATAATTTCCTTAACATACCTTTTAACCAACTCCCAAAAGGTGACTTTATGCAACTTTGCCCACCAAAGGAAATGCAACAATACAAAAATCAATATGGCTGCAAATAAACCATAACTAATCGATAAGGAGTTAATGTCACACTCGTGAACAGGAAAGTCCAAAGAATAAAATGAGTCCAATAACAACAATAATCAGCAGCTAAATCCATTGAAGATATTCCAACAACACCTTGAAGGAGCAACAAGCTTTTGAGGCAACTTAACTAGGCATTTTTCATGTCGTTCAACCTAACAACCATCCAATCCGACCTGAATAAGAATCACACCCTTCCCCTCATTACCTCGAGAACCTTAACACTATCAATACATAATATTAATACCCCAAACAGTTAAGACAAAGGGCTGCCCATAGACACACTATAAAAACCACCACCACGGAGCTCAAAATTAATAGAAAAGATACTAAGCTATGGAATTACGAAGGAGGGTTGTAAAAATAAGATTACCTCAACTAAAATATTTGAAATAATAATCATGAAAATATATCTCCTTTCAGAAACAACAAACGAATCTTAAATCAACAAAAAAAACTACACCACAATGATGAGCTCGCAAAGTAGAGCAACTTCGGTTACACTTCCGAGTTGAGAATCTAAGCTTCCAAAGAGTATTTAGAAAGTGGGTTAGATGTTTCTCTGATTTTTCTCTTTTTTAATAAAGAAATAATAAAGGTGAGGGTCCTTTATAAGAACAACCGATTTAGATATAGGGGGGGCTACCTAGAGTTGTCTATTTGCGCAGTCTTACAAAAACGCACATATCTCACTATTCTGAAGTCTTATGGACAAGTAGTTTAGTTCGTTGAAAAGGAGATCGTAGACCTTCGATTTTATAGGTAATGGGCATTTTAATTTTTTATATATTAGTAGAAAAGTGCTGAAACATTTGACATAAAATTTCAAAGAATTTCTTAACAACATTTACATTAACTTTTTCCAACCTTTATTTGGTAACTTCCTTGACTTTTACACTTAACATACTAACTTTGTTCAATTAAAGTAACCCATAAAACATCCTCTCAAATATGTTAAGAAGTTTTAGTCTTATTCCAAAAGTAGAAGTTAATTCCAACATTCAAACTAACGTGGTGTTACATTCTTCCCCCCTTTGGGACATTCATCCTCAAATGATAAGGATATTTGAAGCAACATCAGTAATAGAAAAAGGGATCATACAGTAACATGCCTCATGAACTCAAATGTGGGGCTACTCCTATGAAGGAACAAATAGGTGGGGATATTTAGACTTCATTTCCTCCCCAACTTCCCACGTCAGCTCTTCAACATTACAGATCTTCCACAACACTTTTACTGAAGCTATATCCTTATTGCGCAATCTTCTTATTTGGTGATCAACTATGGCAATAGGGACTTATCCAAACAATAAATCCTCTTAAATTAGAACATCTATTTTAGGAACTATACGTGTTGGATCTCCAATACACTTTTGTAACATAGAAACATGAAATATTGGGTGTACTGTCTCTAACTCTAGAGGTAACTCTAGTTCATAGGCAACTTTACCTATCCGTAGCAAGATGCGATAAGGCCCAATGTACTTGGGGCTTAATTTTCCCTTTTTTCCAAATTTCATAACTCTCTTCATTGGAGAAACTTTTAGAAAGACCCAATCATCAAAATCAAACTCCAAGTCTCGCCACCTAACATCCGCTTATGATTTTTGACGACTCTGAGCTTTCAACAACTACTCTCTAATTAACTTAACTTTTCCCAGGGTTTACTGCACTAATTCTGGACCAAACAAACTTGATTCTCCAACCTCGAACCAACCAAAAGAGGATCTATATTTTCTTCCATATAAGTCTCATATGGTGCCATATCGATGCTGGAATGATAGATATTATTATAATCAAACTCGATAAGCGGCAAGTGATTATCCTAATTTCCTTTGAAATCTAATACACACACCCGTAACATATCTTCAAATGTCTAGATGGTGCGTTCAGCTTGGCCCTCTATCTTGGGATAAAATGTTGTACTAAGGTTTACCTGCGTCCCCATACCCTTCTGAAAATATTTCCAAAAGTGTGTTGTAAATTACTCCTCTGTCTAAAATAATTAATATAGGGACACCATGCAACCTAACAACCTCCCTTATATAGAACCCTGCATAATCTTCAGCTAAAAATATGGTCTTGACTGACAAGAATGAGCTAATTTCATAAGACTGTCAACAATCACCCAAATAGAATCAAAGTTCCATCGCGAGCGAGCAAAACCTATAACAAAGTCCATAGTTACTACCTACCACTTTCATAGTGGAATGGGTATCTCTTGAGTCAGTCCACTGGGTTTCTGGTGCTCGACCTTCACCTACTGACAATTTGAATATTTTGCTAAAAACTCAGCAATATCTTTCTTCATCCCAAACCACCAGTAAATTTCTTTAATATCGTGATACATCTTTATAGAACCTCGGTGAATAGAATATCGGGAATAGTATGCTTTCTCCATAATCTCCTACCGAAGACCTGCAACATCCGGAACACATAACCGATGTCCGTATTTGAGTATTTTGTCTTTTTCTATATTGAAAGATAAAGACTCTTAATACTGTGCCTTGCCCCTAAGCTGCTCAAAGACGGGATCTTCATGTTGTCATGCCTTCACCTTTGCAATAAGAGAAGATATGGTTGTGTCTTAAATTGTGACCTCATCATCAGAATCCAATAATCTAACTACCAAGTTAGCTAACTAAAGAAGTTCTCGGGCTATCTCCTGCTTCTCCACTCTCAAATATGTTAAACTACCCAAAGATTTATGACTTAAGGCATCTGCTATTACATTCGCCTTTCCTGGAGGTACTGGATGTCTATGTCATAATCTTTTAACAATTCAAGCCATCAACATTGTCATAGATTCAAATTCTTTTTCCTAAAAATGTACTGGACGCTTTATGATTTGTATAGACATCAACATTCACGCAATATAAGTAATGCCTCCAGTTCTTCAAGCCATGAATAACTATGGCCAACTCTAAATCATGGTTCAGGTAGTTTTTCTCATGCTTCTTGAGCTGCCTAGAAGTATAAACGATTAACTTACCATGTTGCATCAGAATACAACCAATCCAATGCTTGAAGAATCACAATACACCGTATAGCCTTCTAGACCCTCTAGTAAGGTCAGAACTGGGGCTGAAGTCAATCTATCTTTCATCTCTTGAAAGCACTTCTCACATACTGCGATCCAGTAAAACTTAGTTGCTTTCTGAGTTAGCTTAGTCAAAGGAGTTGTGAGTGAAGAGAACCCCTCTACAAACCTCCTATAATAGCCTTTTAACCCTAGAAAGCTACAAACTTTTATTGGGGTAATAGGTCTAGGAAAAGTCTTCACTGCCTTAATCCTCTACATATCAACTTGTATTCCAACATCTAATACAATATGGCCCAAAAGAGCCACAGAATGCAACCTAAACTCACATTTTAAGAGCTTAGCATACAATTTCTAAGCTCAAAGTACCTGACGCACTGCTCGAAGATGGTCTCTATGCTCTAACTCTGATCATGAATATATGAAAATATCATCAATAAACTGTCACGACCCAACCCCGTAGGTCACGATTGGGGTCCAACCTGGACCCCCGTATACCTACCTATCAATTATAGTCATATTGAACCATGAACAAGGTGATACTACTCACACAACACCCTAATGAGTTAAATTTCTTTCATGTACGTATGGCCTCTTTCACTCGTCTCATAACACATAAGGGCATGCAAGCCGACAAGGCTGCTATAACAGAAAACCATTCACAACATGCCATATAGGCACAATTGAAATGAACTCACAAACAACCCACATTCATATGTCTACAGACCTCTAGGATTAGTAACAGCAACATATGGTAGGATAGGGCCCCTGTCGTACCCTTGAATGTAAAAATATATACATTAAGTGACCAGTATCAAACATTAGGATCCAAAACAGTGAAGCACTTCCGACATAGCTAAGAGGAACTCCTAAGCCGACGGATCTCCAGAATAAACATCTGTACCTGTGGACATGAAACGCAGCCCCCCAAAGAAAGGGGGGTCAGTACGATATATGTATTGAGTATATAAAGCATAACAACACATAACTGAGACCATAACTGAAATAGGGATGCAGGGGACATGTATAAAAACTTAACGAATTACTGCACCTGCACCTTAGGACACGTAAATCATACACTTTATCATATGTTGTGCCCAGCCCTCTAGTGAACTCAGTGTCATAATCATTTCCTCATATTCATATGTCATCGTATCATCATGCATTTCATTTCATCATATCATCGTATATGGTATCATATAATCGTATACGGTATAATCTTATCATGTATGTCATTGTATTACATCCGGTTCACTACGGGGCTCGGGGTCACAAATGTATCACCCTAATCTCATATGCATGCCTACATAGAGTATCCGTCCCCTTTAGTAAGGGACTCGGTGAATGGAGTAGTGTACGTCTATAGCGTACCATCATAATATACATACTGTACTCGGCCCTCTAAGGAGGGACTCGGTGTTCCTTCCTTATTTCGCCATATATACTATCATATTATAGCCGGCTTGGGACTCGGTGAATACTTGTATCATCATAACATATAACATATATCACACCTCATGTACGGCATTGTCTCCTCGTGCGTGGAATTATACACATCCGGCTCGGGACGCGGTGAAAGAAGTAGTAAAGCTGCGCTAGACATAATATCTGGCCCATCGTGGGATGCCAAGAAAGAAGGATTATAGCATACATGAGTAGAGTAATGAGAAACTATATGCAACTAAGTCACCCTCTGAGACTCAATGAAACACTTAAGTGAACCGTCACCTGAAGACCAAGAAGGTACTTATTCGAAGTGCCCTTTAGATGTCATTAGGGGTTACATCAATTAGGGTCTCAGGAATCACAAACATGCATCAAGATAATGCCACATAGCTTATGCAATCAGAAACATGGTTTATGCAATCAGAGACACGGTTATGCAATCAGAGACACAGTTATGCAATCAGAGACATTGATCGTTTTAGAGACTTCAATAAAAGGAGCTTGTATCTCAACTTAATATTCACTATATAGGAGGCTCGAGAATAATAGTCTAACTACTTTCAAACTTTTAATGGTCAGAAGTGACTATGAGTCACGAGTTATACTCAAAGCTCATAATTGGAACTTCCTCTAAACCTATATCATATATCATTTCACTTAAAATTAAGCCATTCCAAAGGAAGAAAGAGATAGGCTTTATATGTACTAGTTTTCATCACATGGAAGACTTAAAGGCAATGACTCATCTATTGTAGGAGTTCTAATATCAAGAAGTAAACGAGAGTCCCGACTCATACTCAGGACTTTATGAATGGATTGAATCCCAAATATAATATACATATCATTCATAACTTACATCTAAAACATGCCAAAAGAAAAGAAGAATAGCTCTACATACTTATTCCAAAAACACGCCAAAAGAAAGCTTCACATACCTCGTATGGACTTCTCTTAATCACATCCACTTAGTCGTCCTCGAAACCTATTTAACATGGAAATAATTCAAGTATTAAAAACCTTAGACTTTTCAGCAACTTAGACTAACCATGAGTATTTATAACATTCATCCCTTCGCTCGCCTTCTCGACTAGTTCCTTAACTAGTTAAGGCGTTAACGGAAATCGGATAGCACCTCCCCTATAATGTGCCCTATCCGAATTCCCAATAATGTCCTTAACACCTACAGCCAACCAAAAACATAACCAGTAGCTCATATATATATAACACGGCAACATTACACAATATAAACTCCAAACGGCTCGCCCAAAGTTACGATACCAAAAGAGGGTTTCTAGTTTCTATTTTGTGAAACCTTTAACTGTACGAAGCGTGGAATCATGTAGCTGAAACCAGAATCTCCCAAACCTATTTTAGAACACATTTAGATCCATAAACACACACCACACAACCAGAAGCATCCTCCAAACACACCACGCCTCACTTCGACTACAATTTAACTACGGCGACTTCAATTTAGATTGTTTCTTTTGCTGAGCATCCCCGTGATTTTTTCATAATTCCAGCAGTATAAAAGGTACATAATACACTCCATAAAAACCTCATAAAGTCCAAATTTAAAGGAGAAACCTTACCTTACCCGAAATTGGCCAAAACTAGCCAAAATCGCGCCTCAGAAACCTCTTTAGCACGCTGAAACTGTGTGGACTGGTTGCTGTCCGTTTTGGCTGCACCAAGCCGTGATTTTATACTTATAATACCTCCATATCATCGTGGTATATGCTGGATAATTAATTTATGGAACAAAATCGGAACGTACCTATTTTTTTCCTCCTAGCCGTCGCGATTTTCTCTCTTGTTCTAGGGTTTGTTTTCTGATTTTTGCTGCAGTTTTAAGACCCAAAACTGAAGTATAGTCATAATATACATACATATATGTGGTCCCAAGGGGTGAAACGTGTCAGCCCCTAAGGGGGACACGTGTCCAGCCCCAATTGGGCCACCGTGTCCATGCAAGAAGGGTGGGGCTGCCACGTGGCAGTGGGGCCCACCTCCCCCAAGTAAGTGGGTCACCTACTTGACCCCAAGCAGGTGGGTCACCTGATTGCTTGAGGTGATGCCACGTGTCACCCTCCCATTGGCTGCCCGCATAATTTTTTTCTCTTCCTCGTGGTTTCGTAATCTCATCTTATTTTAAGAGCCTATGTCATCCGTGCTACGCAAGCTTGGTATGTACTCGAATAGCTCAAGTATGTAAGACTTCTAAGTTAGTAGCTTACGTAGGTAAATCGAGTCCTACGACGCATTACTTGGCCTCTAATTCCTTCCGGATTCTTATGGCTCTATTTCCAACCTTCTTTACTATGGGGTATCACATTCTCCCTTCCTTAGAGTCGTTTGATGGTGTCGTAACTTAGGAGGCTCACATGATAGCTTCTAAGTAACTTAAGGAACCTTCTGAGTTCAAGAATGTGGGGTGTAACATCCTTCCCCCTTTAGAACATTCGTCCCCGAATGTTGGATAAAACTTCCCTTAAGACTTTATACAAACTGTAGGGAGATTACTTTCTATGGCGATAACCTACATTTTCATCCAAGTAATTAATATGTGAGTTCCAGGAGTGGGGGCTATCTGTAGACATCGGGAATAGGTACGGACACCTGTGTTTCATGTCCTCTTTAACTTCCCAGGTTAGTCCTTCACGATTCTTATAACGCCATAGTACTTTGACGGAAGCTACGTCCTTAGTTCGCAACCCTTTTAATCTACTTATCTTGGATGGCAATAGGTTGCCCCTCGTAGGATAACTCCCTGTTATGTAGACTTTCTACACGGGAAATATTCTGGGAGCGTCGTTTATATGCTTGCGGAACATTGATTTGTGAAAACTGAATGTATTGTTTCAAATCGGACGGTAGGTCCAACTCATAGGCAGTCTTATCTACTCTACAAATAACTTGAGAAGGACCAATGTATCCCTTTCTTGCCGACTCTAGGCTGCTAATTGATATCTTATCCCAGAATAAGCTTTACTTTATCAATAATTTAGTAGATCACATCCGGGCATGTCCCTTAATCGAAGGGCAAAATGTCATATTAAGATTCATATGTGTTCCTCAATCCCTTCCGGAATGATTTCCAGCGATTAGCTGTAAATTGAACTTCCCTGTCTGAGATAATAGATGTGGGAACTCCGTGAAATATTATTGTTTCCCTACTATGTCATCTCGCATAACCCTCAGCTGAATATACCTTCCTAACTGGAGGGGAACAGGTTGATTCTGTCAGCCCATCTACCATAGCCCGTATGAACTCCCACTTCCTTAGAATGCGAGGTCAGCTTGTACTATAATACATATTAACTGCTTTCCACTTTCGAGTCGGGATTCCCATCCCCCGTAACAGGCTATCAAGCCTCTCATGCTCCTCTTCGTTTAAGCCATTATACAACTCCTCTTAATTCAACTTGTAACACCTTAAGTATGCTATCTTGCTCTTTTACTCAGATCTTCTTTCTAGTTTTCTTACCACACATTATACTGTAATTCTTACACAAATATGTGTAGGTACGTAGAGCACTCAGAAAATGCCTTAGCATCGCTATGTTAGTGGCTTACCTCCCTCAGTCGAGACCAAGGCGCCACTATGGCTCTTGTCCTTAATACCGGTTATATCTTAATAGTTCTGCCTCGAACCATCTTACACTTTTACTGAATAGATTCTAATTATGGCAATCACATTTCCATTACTGATTTCTCTTTATCGAGTCATCACTTGATCTAACTCTTAGTATGCCAATGCTCGTAGGCTACACAATTATCTTTGTGCCATTTGCACGAGGTGCATTCCAATTTAGTCATAATCTTTTCTACTCTTAGCTTACTCTGTTCTATATGTGTCATTGTACTAACACGCACTTACAATCTCTTTTTGTCATACTTGTTTCATTCCCTTTTTCACTTCCTAGGGGGTCACCCATCCCAATGCTACTCTCACCCCAGCACACTTAACTTTGGAGTTTTGATGGAATCCGGTACATTAGTGCGGGTATGATCGCGTCCATCCCGTATGGGGTCTTGTTTAAAGTGTAAGCATTCCCATTTACATACGATAGCGACAGTTAATTTTCTTTTACGCTTGTACTTCTCTTGTCCACTTCCCCCCTTTTAGGGTATACCCAGGTCATTCTTTATTTATTTTCAGCTATTCACATGCGAATGATTCTACTCTAACATATTTAACGTGCTGCACCATATCTACATTTTTTGTTCAATCATCCATACATTAGGTTGCCTTTATAGGAAACCCTAGCACAACCATAGGGTGCTTTAGTATTCGCAATATATCATATAAAATCTCATCTAATGGTTGATACTCGAGTAATATCCATAATGTAGCAGTGCATTCAAAGCCACATCCCATTCATCCCAATCAGTACTTAGCTCGTGCTCATAATTGGTTCCAATTCTCCACTCGAGAGTACTTATACTTTGATGATTCGTGTTTCAAGCCCCGTCATTATATTAACCTTACTCTAGTGGATACCACTAATTATTAAAGTGGGGTCACGTGTACACCATACTTCTTTATGCCTCTTAAGCTTGCATCTTTGTCGTGTGCTTAAGGCTCACTTCTAATCCTGCTTAAAACCATATCAACTTCGTTATAGTAGTGGCCTTGTCTTATCACCTTTTCATCGTACTATACCTTCAGTTCGTAACTGTCTATTTCCCCTTTTGTTCGATACTCATACTTAATTAATTACATCTATCTTGAGTGCCTCTATTAGAACTTCTGTATTATTCCTTCAGCTCATTTCCATTTTTGGTTGGGCGTAAGGAATTCCATATTACCCTTTACTTCCTTGCACTAACTATCCTTTTCGTCACAACATAACCTTTACTCGACACTTTCCTTATGGAACTTGATAAATCTTCCTTAGATTATAAGTCTTTTCCAACTTCACTCTACCATGCCCATATTGACCTCCTAATTTCTATTGCAATCAATTCAGTAATTAACTTATTCCTCGAGGTCAGCCATACTTGTATTTTAGTCAAATCTCATTCTTATTATGGACCAGGCATGCTACAATCCTGTATCTCATTCTCTTTTTACTCCTAGGAAAATTTGGGCAGAGTTTCCTCTGTATTTCTTACTATCTCAACACCTGCACGCAGAAAATACCAATAATGCCTCACAGGGCACACATATATATATTCATATCGTATTATATTACAGCCATATAGGGCGCCCACATTAGCAGTATGAACATGTTCTTACCTCATATGTCCCCTCAAACTGTACCTGTTGCACTTTCCTGTATAATTTTCCTTTTATTTTCCAACTTTATATATCAATTGTATTGCAACACCTTACCTGACATAGGTCCTTTGTGCCTTTGCTTACCTACGTGCTTCAGAACATCTAATATTATCAGTTACTTTCTTCTATCGACGTTGTCCTCCTGCTAAAATCGCAGGTTAGTATAAGGAATTTCATTTCCTATGGTTCGGCTCTATCGCATGATCTTAGATATGAAAGAAAGTAACATCCTAAATGTCCTGTAGTCTCCTGTCTATAGATGTGGTGCACAAGACACCGATAAACAAGACTCTACCAGACACGGTCTATAGACATTCCAAGGACGAACTGCTCTGATACCACTTCTGTCACGACCTAACCCTTTAGGCCACGATTGTGGTCCAACTTGGACCCCCGTATACCTACCTATCAGTTTTAGTCATATTAAACCATGAACAAGGTGATACTACTCACACAACACCTCAATGAGTTAAAACTTTTTCATGTATGTATGGACTCTTTCACTCGCCTCATAACACATAAGGGCATGCAAGCTGATGTAATGACCTTGAGGGTGATTTTCAAAAATTTGTACAAAAACGTGTGAACAGTAACACGCGTGAACAGTAACTTTTTGGGCAGAAAATGCCCCTTTCTTCCCATTTCAATATTTTTCATCATTTATTTGAGTTCTTGAACTCCTTGAGGTGATTTGAGAAGAGATTTTCGAGGCAAAGTGTTGGGTAAGTGATTTTGACCTAAAACCTTCCTTTTTCATTAAGTTTTTGACGATTTTAACTCTTAAATTTTAGTTTCAAACCCCAAAAATCCTTGTTTCTTTCCTAATCCGAATTTAAGGAAAATTGTGATTTCCAACTCGTTTTGAGCTCTATTTTTATGGGTTTTTCAACCATGAGTTCCTTATTACCAATAGAATGGGATTGTTCAATAAAATTTCAGATTTGACCCTTTTCGAAAATAGTTAATTTTTGGACCATTTTACCCCCGGTTCTGAAACCTATCAATATGGGTGTCATTGGACTCCTTGTGACGTGTATGTTTCATTGTTGATAGTGGGTTGTCATTCCGGACGCTGAATTCGAGAGTTGCTTGTCCGGTGGAGGTATTCGAGTGCGGTTTCGGCAATTGAGGTAGGTTTGGCTACCTTTCTTTGAGATTGAGATGGGGTAATTAGTCATTCATATGTTATAGACTTTGGGATGGGGTTGTAGTATGAGTTGAGAATGTTATATATATTGTGATGTCCGTGTGGAGGCTTATTTATTAATGTGTTGCCGTGACGGGGTTTATTTGTATTACATAGCCTGTGTGGGGGCCTTATTTGTTATCTTATTTTCTTTGAGAGCATGTGAATTATGATTTGCCTAAGAGAGAGGCTTGAGTATATTATTTGACTTGTGATGCCGCCTGAGAGATTGAGTTGGGGTTTTTGAGCATACTTGGGTATTGAAATATTGTTGAGAAAGGGGTGAATATTTAAATGAAAGTGTGTTCTTCCCGTTACTATTTATTGAGGGTGAATATCATGTGTAGGTTAAGTTTTGAGAACTTTGAACCTTATACCACATGTGAGTTGATTATTACTTCCATGCATATGTGTTTTGATGCATTCATCCTCATTCATCATATCATGAAACATAGGAAGTTGAGAAATATGGAAATTCTTTTTGAGAAAGAAAATGAAACACCTTTAAACCTTTGTATCTTGAGTCCCTGACCGAGGCAGTTTTCCGGTAGGGTAGTGGATGCATTGTGATCCCAACCTTTGTATCTTGAGTCCCTGACCGAGGCAGTTTTCCGGCAGGGTAGTGGATGCATTGTGATCCTAACTTTTGTATCTTGAGTCCCTGACCGAGGCAGTTTTACGGCAGGGTAGTGGATGCATTGTGATCCCTTGACCACGAGGAGGTGGCAAGGATAATGAGATATTGTGATTGAGGTATATGGTCTGCGAGACCCCCATGGGTCCTGCTTGGTAGCACAGCTCGGCAGGTGTATACGACAGGCTGTGCGACAGTCTTGATTCCACCGTACCACCACATCATTGCATCATCATATTGCATTGCATTGCATTGACATTTGTGCTTCTTGAATTATTTGATTAATTGTGATTATGAGTTGTTATTATACTTTATTCGTTCCACTATATATATAAACTGGCGGCACCGATGCCGAAGTGAGACTTTTCTATATGCAGGTGGAAGCGTTCCTTAGTTTATTTCATAGGTTTGATTAATTCCTTATACTCAGTCAGCTAAAACCTACTGAGTACATGTGAATTGTACTCACCCCTACTTCTGTGTCCCTTTTTGATGCAGATACTAGTCTGGGTACCCCACGTGGCAGTTAATATTCTAGCGGATTGTGTAATTCTCAGATTAGTGGTGAGGTCCCAGAATTCGGATCGTCACTAGTCTATCTTTATTTTTCAGTCTTTTGTATCATTCAGAGACTTATGTTGTATCTTCAGATTCGAACTTTGTATTAGATGCTCTTTATACTTATGACACCAGGTTTTGGGATAATTTCTTCATTATTTTTTTTTCTTTTTATTTAAATCGTGGCATCACTTTCCCCTTTGGGAGTCTTGTATGAGTTTTATTTTTAGGGTTACACATCAGATTGGGTTTTGAGATGTGTGCCATCATGACCTCAGTTTTTGGGTCGTGACAATTGGTATCAGAGCACTAGGTTCACCGGTCTTATAAGTTAAAGAGCAGGGTGTCTAGTAGAGTCTTGCGGATCGGTACGTAGACGTCCGTACTTATCTTTGAGAGGCTACAAGATACTTAATAGGAGAATTTCTTTCTTTTTACTCCCTTCGTGCGATTTATTCATATCAAGTGTTATTTACCTCTGATCTATTCCTTCCGCATTAAAAGTAACTGTCGGGTTCGAAATATTGGCTCTTGCTTAAGGATGATTTAGTGATGCCTATTCGAGCCTGATTATGAGTATGAAGATGTGGAGCAACAAAAAAAAAGTATGGAAGATGGTCGGTTAGACTTTGACAGTTAGATTTCAAATTTTAGATATCTAATTAGCCCACTTTGGATTCCTTTGAGATCTGTGGTTCCACCTATGTCTTCTAGCGTTGCTATGTTTATGTTAGATCTATGTCGTCAGGGTATTGTCTCCCAAGTTTGAGGTTATCACTGTTGAGAAGGCTTATATCTTTTTGACCAAGTGTCAGGACAGGTTGTTCAAAATTAGGTATCTTGAAGGCACATGGAATGTCTTATTTCTTTTTATAATTGCGGGAATGGCTAAGAAGTGATAGAGGTCTGTTCTTGCTCATAGACCTGTCGGTCCTCCTATGATGAGTTGGGAGTAGTTTACTTAGGTTGTTTTGTGATGGTGAGTTTGAATAAGGGGCAAATATGTGATTCTTCTTCTATTTAGCCAGGGTCACAAGTTGTCTGCAATACACCAGTTTTAGTTGTTTGAGGTGCTTCATGGAGTACTCGAGGTGGTGGTTGTAGTGGTTCACAGGCTAAGGGTGACCATTAATTATGCTATGCTATACTAGGTAAATTTGAGGCAGAGGCCTCTGATGTGGTTATTACATGTATTGTTCTGGTTTGCCATCATTTTATGTCAGTATTATTTGACCCAGGGTCTACCTATTCTTATGTGTCGACTTATTTCGATGTGGGTATTGATTATGTGAGTGAGTCCCTTATAGTGCCTATTACTATTTCTACCCCAATAGGTGAATCTTTAGTAGTGGATCGGGTATACAAGGGATGTTTGGTGATATTTTCGGGTAGAGAGACCCGTGCAGACTTGATTTTACTAGACATGCTTGATTTTGATGTGATATTGGGTATGGACTGGTTATCTCCTTATCATGCTATATTAGATTGTTATGCAAAGACCGTGACCTTAGCTTATCCCGGTTTACCTAGCTTAGTATGGAAGGGTAATCCGAGTTCGTATCCTAAGAGGGTGATATCTTATATTCGTGCTCGTCGCTTGATGGATAAGGGTTGTTTGTCTTATTTGGCTCATGTACGTGATCTCACCACGGAGTCATCTCATATAGAGACTACGAGGGTGGTGAGAGAGTTTATGGATGTATTTCCTACAGACTTGCCGGGAGTTTCTCCTGACCGTGATATCGATTTTGTGATTGATTTGGAGCATGACACTAAACCCATCTCTATTTCTTCTTATCGGATGGCTCTGGCAGAATTGAAAGAGTTGAAAGAACAATTGGAAGATTTGTTGAAGAAAGGGTTTATTAGACCTAGTGTATCACCGTGGGGTGCACCGCTTTTATTTGTGAAGAAGAAAGATGGTACTATGAGGATGTGTATTGACTATCGACAGTTGAACAAAGTCACTATCAAGAACAAGTATTCTCTCCCTCGTATTGATGATTTATTTGACCAGCTTCAAGGTGCATCGGTGTTCTCAAAGATTGATTTGAGGTCGGGTTACCATCAGTTGAGAGTTCGAGAATCTGATATCCCAAAGACTGCATTCAGGACTCGTTATGGGCATTATGAGTTTGTGGTTATGTCCTTTGGGTTGACTAATGCCCCGGCTGCTTTTATGGAGTTGATGAACCGGGTATTTCGACCTTATTTGGACTCGTTTGTGATCGTGTTTATTGATGACATCTTGGTTTATTCCAAGAATGAGGCGGATCATGTTAGGCACCTGAGGACAGTCCTTCAGAGATTGAGAGAGGAGAAGTTGTATGCAAAATTCTCCAAATGTGAGTTTTGGCTTGAGTCCGTGACATTCTTGGGTCATATAGTGACCAAGGATGGTATTATGGTTGATCCAGCCAAAGTTGCAGCGGTTCGTGATTGGGTTAGGCCTACTTTGGTTACCGAGATTCGGAGTTTTATTGGGTTGGCACGCTACTATCGTCGGTTTGTTCAAGGATTCTCTTCTATTGCAGCCCCATTGACTAGGCTAACTCAAAAGACCGTGGCATTTCAGTGGACTGAGGAGTGTGAGGCGAGCTTTCAAAAGCTCAAGGAATTATTGACTTCAGCACCTATTCTAGCCTTACCCGAGGAGGGCGTGGCATTTATTGTGTTTTGTGATGCTTCGGGAGTCGGCTTGGGTGGTGTATTGATGCAAAAAGGTAGAGTTATAGCTTATGCTTCTCGACAGTTGAAGGTACATGAGAAGAATTATCCTACCCACGACTTAGAGTTAGCAGCAGTGGTGTTTGTTCTGAAGTTGTGGAGGCATTATCTCTATGGAGTGCATTGCGAGGTCTATACTGACCACCGTAGCCTTAAGTATATCTTTTCTCAGCCGAATCTGAACATGCGGCAGCGTAGGTGGTTAGAGTTATTGAAAGACTATGACATTACCATACTTTATCATCCGGGCAAAGCTAATGTGGTAGCGGATGCCCTGAGTCGCAAAGCATCTAGCATGGGTAGTTTGGCCTTTCTTAAGGCTGTGGAGAGGCCTTTGGCGTTGGAGGTTCAGTCATTGGCTAGACAGTTGGTCCGACTTGATATTTCTACACATCATGGTATTTTGGCCTTTGTTGAGGCTAGGTCTACTTTGATGGACCAGATTCATACACACCAGTTTGAAGATGAAAAGTTGAGGGCCATTCGAGACAAAGTGTTAAGTGGTGAAGCAAAATCAGCCTCTCTTGATTCGGAAGGAGTTTTGAGGATTAATGGTCGCATTTGTGTGCCCAGGGTTAGTGAATGGGTACGCATGATATTAGAAGAGGCTCATTGTTCCAAGTATTCGATTCACCTGGGAGTGGCAAAAATGTTTCATGACTTGAAACAACACTATTGGTGGTGTGGCATGAAGAGAGACATTATTGATTTTGTGGCTAAGTGTCTAAATTGCCAACAAGTGAAGTATGAGCATCAGAAACCGGGTGGTCCTATGCAAAGGATGCCCATTCTTGAGTGGAAATGGGAGCGTATCACTATGGACTTCGTGTCTGGATTACCCATGGCATTGGGTAAGTATGACTCTGTCTGGGTGATTGTGGATCGATTGACCAAATCAGCCTATTTCCTTCCGGTAAAGACTAGCTACAATGCGGATCAGTTAGCTAGGATCTATCTTCGTGAGATTGTTAGGCTGCATGGGGTGCCTATCTCTATTGTATCGGATCGGGGTTCAGTGTTCACCTCCCACTTTTGGAAGGCATTACAGCATGGTTTGGGTACGCGGCTAGAGATGAGTTCAGCATTTCATCCCCAAACCGATGGTCAGTCCGAACGGACTATTCAGGTGTTGGAGGATATGCTTAGGGCCTGTGTGATTGATTTTGGTGCCCGATGGGACCAACACTTGCCCTTAGCAGAGTTTGCCTATAATAACAGTTATCACTCCAGCATTCAAATGGCACCATTTGAGGCATTGTATGGTCGTAGGTGTCGCTCACCCATTGGATGGTTTGATTTTGTTGCGGTTGATGCATTGGATACTGACTTACTTAGGGATGTTGTGGAGCGGGTACGTTTGATTCAGGGTCGACTATTGACAGCTCAGAGTCATCAGAAGAGTTATGCTGATAGGAGGGTTCGTCCCTTAGAGTTTATGGTGGGTGATTGTATGTTGCTTAAAATATCGCCCATGAAGGGTGTAATGAGGTTCGGAAAGAAGGGCAAGCTTAGCCCAAGGTTTGTTGGCCCGTTTGAAATCCTGAGAAGAGTAGGTGGAGTGGCGTATAAGTTGGCCTTACCCCCTAAATTATCAGCTGTTCATCCGGTGTTTCATGTTTCCATGCTTCGCAAGTACATACCGGAAGAGTCTCATGTGATTTCTTATGATGCGGTAGAGTTGAGTCCGGATTTGACTTATGAGGAGGAGCCGACAGTTATTCTAGATAGGCGGCTTCGTAGACTCAGGACCAAGGAGGTCGCTTCGGTCAAGGTGCAGTGGCAGCATCGGCCTGCTGAGGAGGCGACTTGGGAGTTAGAGTTTGATATGCAGGCTCGGTACCCTCAGCTTTTTGAGACTCCAGGTACTTTATTTTATCTTATGTTCGAGGACGAACATCTTTTTTAGTGGTGGATATTGTAATGACCTTGAGGGTGATTTTCAAAAATTTGTACAAAAACGTGTGAACAGTAACACGCGTGAACAGTAACTTTTTGGGCAGAAAATGCCCCTTTCTTCCCATTTCAATATTTTTCATCATTTATTTGAGTTCTTGAACTCCTTGAGGTGATTTGAGAAGAGATCTTCGAGGCAAAGTGTTGGGTAAGTGATTTTGACCTAAAACCTTCCTTTTTCATTAAGTTTTTGACGATTTTAACTCTTAAATTTTAGTTTCAAACCCCAAAAATCCTTGTTTCTTTCCTAATCCGAATTTAAGGAAAATTGTGATTTCCAACTCGTTTTGAGCTCTATTTTTATGGGTTTTTCAACCATGAGTTCCTTATTACCAATAGAATGGGATTGTTCAATAAAATTTCAGATTTGACCCTTTTCGAAAATAGTTAATTTTTGGACCATTTTACCCCCGGTTCTGAAACCTATCAATATGGGTGTCATTGGACTCCTTGTGACGTGTATGTTTCATTGTTGATAGTGGGTTGTCATTCCGGACGCTGAATTCGAGAGTTGCTTGTCCGGTGGAGGTATTCGAGTGCGGTTTCGGCAATTGAGGTAGGTTTGGCTATCTTTCTTTGAGATTGAGATGGGGTAATTAGTCATTCATATGTTATAGACTTTGGGATGGGGTTGTAGTATGAGTTGAGAATGTTATATATATTGTGATGTCCGTGTGGAGGCTTATTTATTAATGTGTTGCCGTGACGGGGTTTATTTGTATTACATAGCCTGTGTGGGGGCCTTATTTGTTATCTTATTTTCTTTGAGAGCATGTGAATTATGATTTGCCTAAGAGAGAGGCTTGAGTATATTATTTGACTTGTGATGCCGCCTGAGAGATTGAGTTGGGGTTTTTGAGCATACTTGGGTATTGAAATATTGTTGAGAAAGGGGTGAATATTTAAATGAAAGTGTGTTCTTCCCGTTACTATTTATTGAGGGTGAATATCATGTGTAGGTTAAGTTTTGAGAACTTTGAACCTTATACCACATGTGAGTTGATTATTACTTCCATGCATATGTGTTTTGATGCATTCATCCTCATTCATCATATCATGAAACATAGGAAGTTGAGAAATATGGAAATTCTTTTTGAGAAAGAAAATGAAACACCTTTAAACCTTTGTATCTTGAGTCCCTGACCGAGGCAGTTTTCCGGTAGGGTAGTGGATGCATTGTGATCCCAACCTTTGTATCTTGAGTCCCTGACCGAGGCAGTTTTCCGGCAGGGTAGTGGATGCATTGTGATCCTAACTTTTGTATCTTGAGTCCCTGACCGAGGCAGTTTTACGGCAGGGTAGTGGATGCATTGTGATCCCTTGACCACGAGGAGGTGGCAAGGATAATGAGATATTGTGATTGAGGTATATGGTCTGCGAGACCCCCATGGGTCCTGCTTGGTAGCACAGCTCGGCAGGTGTATACGACAGGCTGTGCGACAGTCTTGATTCCACCGTACCACCACATCATTGCATCATCATATTGCATTGCATTGCATTGACATTTGTGCTTCTTGAATTATTTGATTAATTGTGATTATGAGTTGTTATTATACTTTATTCGTGCCACTATATATATAAACTGGCGGCACCGATGCCGAAGTGAGACTTTTCTATATGCAGGTGGAAGCGTTCCTTAGTTTATTTCATAGGTTTGATTAATTCCTTATACTCAGTCAGCTAAAACCTACTAAGTACATGTGAATTGTACTCACCCCTACTTCTGTGTCCCTTTTTGATGCAGATACTAGTCGGGGTACCCCACGTGGCAGTTAATATTCTAGCGGATTGTGTAATTCTCAGATTAGTGGTGAGGTCCCAGAATTCGGATCGTCACTAGTCTATCTTTATTTTTTAGTCTTTTGTATCATTCAGAGACTTATGTTGTATCTTCAGATTCGAACTTTGTATTAGATGCTCTTTATACTTATGACACCAGGTTTTGGGATAATTTCTTCATTATTTTTTTTTCTTTTTATTTAAATCGTGGCATCACTTTCCCCTTTGGGAGTCTTGTATGAGTTTTATTTTTAGGGTTACACATCAGATTGGGTTTTGAGATGTGTGCCATCATGACCTCAGTTTTTGGGTCGTGACAGCCGACAAGGCTGTTATAACAAAAAAAAATCACAACATGTCGTATAGGCACAATCAAAACGAACTCACAAACAACCCATATCCATATATCTACAGACTTCTAGGAATAGTAACAGCAATATATGGCGGGACAGGGCCCCCGCCGTACCCCTGAATGTAAAAATATATACATTAAGTAACTAGTATCAAAAATTAGGCTCCAGAATAGTGAAGCACTTCCGACATAGCTGAGAGGAACTCCTAAGCTGACGGATCTCCAGAATGAACACCTATACCTGTGAGCATAAAATGCAGCCCCCCAAAGAAAGGGGGGTCAGTACAATATATGTACTGAGTATATAAAGCATAACAACACATAACTGAAATAGGGATGTAGGGGACATGTATAACAACTTAACGAATCATTGTACCTGCACCTTAGGACACGTAAGTCATACATCTTATCATATGTTGTGCCCAGCCCTCTAGTGAACTCGGTGTCATAATCATTTCCTCATATTCACATGTCATCGTATCATCATGCATTTCATTTCATCATATCATCATATACGGTATAATCTTATCATGTATGTCATCGTATTACATACGGTTCACTACGGGGCTCGGGGTCATAAATGTATCACCCTAATCTCATATGCATGCCTACATAAAGTATCCGGCCCCTTTAGTGAGGGACTCGGTGAATAGAGTGGTGTACGTCTATAGCATACCATCATAATATACATACTGTACCCGTCCCTCTAAGGAGGGAATCGGTGTTCCTTCCTTGTTTCACCACATATACTATCATATTACAGCCAGCTCGGGACTCGGTGAATAATCGTATCATCATAATATATAACATATATCACACCTCACGTACGGCATCGTATCTTCGTGCGTGGAACTATACACATATGGCCTGAGATGCGGTAAAAGAAGTAGTAAAGCTGCGCCCGACATAATATCTGGCCCATCGTGGGATGCCAAGAAAAAAGAGTTACATCATGCACGAGTAGAGTAATGAGAAACTATATGTAACTAAGTCACCCTCTGAGACTCAATGAAACACTTAAGTGAACCGTCACCTGAAGACCAGGAAGGTACTTATCCGAAGTGCCCTTTAGATGTCATTAGGGGTTACATCAATTGGGGCCTCAGGAATCACAGACATGCATCAACACAATGCCATATAGCTTATGCAATCAGAAACATGGTTTATGCAATCAGAGACACGGTTATGCAATCAGAGACACAGTTATGCAATCAGAGACATTGATCATTTTAGAGACTTCAAAAAAAGGAGCTTGTATCTCCACTTAATATTCACTATATAGGAGGCTCGAGAATAATAATCTAAATACTTTCAAACTTTTAATGGTCAGAAGTGACTACGAGTCACGAGTTATACTCAAAGCTCATAATTGGAACTTCCTCTAAACCTATATCATATATCATTTCACTTAAAATTAAGCCATTCCAAAGGAAGAAAGAGATAGGCTTTATATGTACTAGTTTTCATCACATGGAAGACTTAAAGGCAATGACTCATCTATTGTAGGAGTTCTAATATCAAGAAGTAAACGAGAGTCCCGACTCATACTCAGGACTTTACGAATGGATTGAATCCCAAATATCATATACATATCATTCATAACTTACATCTAAGACGTGCCAAAAGAAAAGAAGAATAGCTCTACATACTTATTCCAAAAACACACCAAAAGAAAGCTTCACATACCTCGTATGGACTTCTCTTAATCACATCCACGTCGTCGTCCTCGAAACCTATTTAACATGGAAATAATGCAAGTATTAAAAACCTTAGACATTTCAGCAACTTAGACTAACCATGAGTATTTATAACATTCATCCCTTCGCTCGCCTTCTCGACTAGTTCCTTAACTAGTTAAGGCGTTAACGGAAATCGGACAGCACCTCCCCTATAATGTGCCCTATCCGAATTTCCAATCATGTACTTAACACCTACAGCCAACCAAAAACATAACCAGCAGCTCATACATATATAACACGGCAACATTACACAATATAAACTCCAAACGGCTCGCCCAAAGTTACGATACCAAAAGAGGGTTTCTAGTTTCTATTTTGCGAAACCTTTAACCGTACGAAGCGTGGAATCATGTGGCTGAAACCAGAAGCTCCCAAACCTATTTTAGAACACATTTAGATCCTGAAACACACACCACACAACAATAAGGATCCTCCAAACACACCACGCCTCACTTCGACTACAATTTAACTACGGCGACTTCAATTTAGATTGTTTCTTTCGTTGAGCATCCCCACGATTTTTTCATACTTACAGCAGTATAAAAGGTACATAATACACTCAATAACAACCTCATAAAGTCTAAATTTAAATGAGAAACCTTACCTTACCCGAAATTGGCCAAAACTAGCCAAAATCGCGCCTCGGAAACCTCTTTAGCGCGCTGAAACTGTGTGGACTGGTTGCTGTCCGTTTTGGCTGCACCAAGCCGTGATTTTATACTTATAATACCTCCATATCATTGTGGTATATGCTGGATAATTAATTTACGGAACAAAATCGGAATGTACCTATGTTTTTCCTCCTAGCTGTCGCGATTTTCTCTCTTGTTCTAGGGTTTGTTTTCTGATTTTTGCTGTAGTTTTAAGACCCAAAACTGAAGTATAGTCATAATATACATACATATATGTGGTCCCAAGGGTGACACGTGTCAGCCCCTAAGAAGGACACATGTCCAGCCCCAATTGGGCCACCGTGTCCATGCAAGAAGGGTGGGGCTGCCACGTGGCAGTGGGGCCCACCTCCCCCAAGCAAGTGGGTCACCTGATTGCTTGAGGTGATGCCACGTGTCACCCTCCCATTGGCTGCCCGCATAATTTTTTTCTCTTCCTCGTGGTTTCGTAATCTCGTCTTATTTTAAGAGCCTATGTCATCCGTGCTATGCAAGCTTGGTATGTACTCGAATAGCTCAAGTATGTAAGACTTCTAAGTTAGTAGCTTACGTAGGTAAATCGAGTCCTACGATGCATTACTTGGCCTCTAATTCCTTCCGGATTCTTATGGCTCTATTTCCAACCTTCTTTACTATGGGGTATCACATTCTCCCTTCCTTAGAGTCGTTTGATGGTGTCGTAACTTAGGGGGCTCACATGATAGCTTCTAAGTAACTTAAGGAACCTTCCGAGTTCAAGAATGTGGGGTGTAACATAAACACAATCACAAACAAGTCTAAGAATGGCCTAAATATGAAGCTCATTAGGTCCATAAATACTTTTGGGGCATTTGTCAATCCAAAAGACATCACAAAAAACTCAAAATGACCATATCTAATCCTGAAGGCTATCTTTGGAATATCACTCTCCCGAACCCGCACCTAATGGTACCCTGAATGTAAATCAATCTTTGAGAAACATTGGGCATCTTGTAGCTGGTCAAACAAGTCATCAATCCTTGAAAGCGAGTATTTGTTCTTTATAGTAATTTTATTGAGCTGTCGATAGATTATATACATGCGCAAGGAACCATCTTTCTTCCGTACAAATAACACTGGTGCACCCC
Organism: Solanum dulcamara; assembly: GCF_947179165.1. NCBI lineage: Eukaryota > Viridiplantae > Streptophyta > Magnoliopsida > Solanales > Solanaceae > Solanum > Solanum dulcamara. The sequence goes on from NC_077239.1 coordinate 17,409,264, forward strand.
ATGGTGATGCACTCGGCCTGATAAAACCCTTATCTAATAAATCGTTTAGTTGCTCCTTCAATTTCTTTAATTCTGCTAGTGCCATTCTATAGGGAGGAATTAATATCGATTGAACATCTAGAAATGTATTAATAGAAAAGTTAATCTCCCATTCTGGGGAATGCCAAGTAGCTCATCTGGAAAGACATTTGAGAATTTATTTACCATTAGAATTGATTGTAAGGTTGATGGTTTTATGTCAACATTCTGAACCCTAAGAATATGATAAATGCAGCCTTTAGCAATTAATTTCCTCGCCCGAATATATAAAATAAATGTACCCTTTGGCATCACTGTGTTACCCTTCCATTCTCAAACTACCTCTCCTAGAAAATGGAATCTAACAATCTTTGCTCGATAGTCAACATTGGCGTAACAAGATGCTAGTCAATCTATGCCCATAATAATATCAAAGTCTAGGATCTCTAGCTCTATCAAGTCTATAGAGGTTTGACGACCAACAATGTCTACTATACAACCTCGATAAACCTTCTTGGCAAAAATAGAGTCATCTACTAGGGTAGATACAACAAAAGGCCTTTGCAATAACTCTAGTACTATGGAAAACTTCCCAACAATAAATGGAGTAACATACGATAAAGTGGAGCCTAGATCTATCAAGGCATAAATAGAGTGCGAATAAATGGTTAACATACTTGTCACAACATCAGGGGAAGACTCTGAGTCCTACCGACCCATCAATGAATAAGTACGATTCTGGAAACTGCTAGAACTAGATCTCCCCCTTTGCCTTGACCTTTACTGAATGAAGATTGTGGCCCTCTCTCTATAGAATGCACTGAAGTAGATGACCCTACTGTTGATCCGGCCCGCTGTCCTGGACCCTAATGGTCTCTAAATGGATAATATCTCTATATATGACCCTCATGGCCATAGGAAAAACATGTTGTAGAGTCCTGGGGACATCTCCTAAAATGTGATCTACCACAGGTATCACAATGTGGCATAACTGGTCTAGACTACTCTAATTGGAGATACTGCTGCAAGCTCGATGTCTGCAAACTCTTCCTCGGGACTGACTTTCCCTAATGATCATATCTACTGCTCTGGGACTATTGTAGTAGAGGCCTAGGTGTCCTACTAGAATACTTGGGTCTAGGACCCCCATGAAAATATCTTTGAAGATCGGCAGGTATAGACCGCCTCTGTTGCCCACTCTCAGCTAGCTCTTCTCTAAACTACCGATGTCTGAACTTCTCTAGATTTTGAGCAACCTCATATATACGAGAGATATGAATATATTTATTTAGCGCTTCTATGGTATAGTTCTCGACATACTCTGGATTCAACCATCTTATAAATCTGCGTATCCTAGCTTCCATTATATCTATAATCATCTATGCATACCTAGATAGGGAATCAAATTGCATCCCATCATCTCTAACACTCATAATTCCCTAGAGAAGGTTTAAAAACTAATCAACTATAGTATCTTGGATCTCTCTCGGAAGATATTGATCTAAAAATGCCTCAGTGAAGTGATCCCAAGTGCCTAGAGGTATATTGGCCCCTTTGAACCTCTCCCAACCCTCGTACCATAAAGTTGCTATGTCTTTAAGCCTGAATGTTGCTAACTCAACAGACTCTGTAGTTGAAGCATGTATAACCTTACAAATCCTATGCAGCTGGTCAATAAAGTGTTGAGAGTCCTCTCTACGGTCAGTCCCTATATACTAGGGAGGACTCAAAGCAAAGAACTCTCGAACCCTCGAACTTTTGAGCCCTTCATAAAGTCTGGCTACATCTTTTGCCACTGTCTAGGGCCTCTTGATGTGAAGATAGCATCGGGGAGGGACGTAAATATATCCCTCCAACTCCCTCTGACTGAACTTCCCTAATAGGTGGTACTTTGCTCGTATCCTCCTCTACTAGTGCATATGACCTTCAGTCCGCTACTGTCTGATGAGTCACTGGAATTTCTTCCTCTATACAAGGATAATAACAATTGTAAGTCAAAAAAATCAACCCTTATGGCTAAGCTCTACAGCACGATTTGAGTAGAAAGAAGGTAACATTCCTGAGTAATGTTTATAGATTCTTGCTTATATAATGTGGTGCACAAAAAAATTATAAATAAGACTCTACTAGACATGGCTTGCAGACTCCCTAGGATACAATGTTGATATGATACAAAGTTTGTCATGCCCTAAACTCAAGGGGTGCAATTGGCACCTAATGCCAAAACTTTGGCCTGAGCAGACCCTACTAAACCACTTGCTAAAGGCGTATGACAGCCACACACAGAGTCAAGAAAATAAACAAGTATATCTCTATTTAAAAATAAGTCCTCGATCGGCAAGTCCCTTTTAACCACTCTAGAAATAAACTACTCTCAATAATTCATATAAAGCAATAAGCAGGTAGCACACAAGTCTTGTTTGGGCCATCGAGGCCGCCATAGTAGCTAGAAAAAACATAAATACTATATGGGTTGTCATAGCCATCATGATCTCTATATAATAACTGAAACAGATATACACAATGTAAACTAGGCCAATAAGCTGCTAACGGCTAACAACACAACAACAAGGCCTAATTGGCTAACAAGATATAGCTAACAAACATACAAGGCCAAGATGGACACCATCATTGTTATACAACCCAATTGACTAGTCTATAAGCCTCTATAGATATAATACTTGGTGGGACAGGGCCCTAACCTACCCAAAACCTATAAACAAAAAGAAGAAAAAAACCTCTGAGATATTGGCAATACCTGGAAGAAGAGAGCCAACCTATCAGTTGGATAGGTGTCTATGTTACTCGGTGGGTCTACATGGTCATCGTTCAAAACCTGTAGGCACGAATGCAGTGCCCCCAGGCAATAGGGCATTAGTACGAAGTAATGTATCGAGTATGTAAGGCAACTAAAAACTGAAACTGAAGTATAAGTACTAAATGAAAACGGCAGCGGTGAAACATGAGTATAATACCTTATATCCCTATAACAAGTCAATATAAATACATAACAAATAATAACCTGACCTGGCCCCCATAAGCCCAGCAGGTGCAAATAGCACACAATCACTATAAGTCCTAACGAATGCAAACAGTCGCTAAATACGCATATTATCCCCCTTACCTAGATCTTAATGATAATCTGATCTAAATTGTCTGAATGTACCTGTGTCATGAATCAATATAGATTTGAGACTTTGTGGTGCAATGCATATATGCTACCTTTTAGGTACAATCTGCCTGTCCCATAGGTATGATCTACTCAGCCCGTAGGCTCGATCTACCTAGCCTGTAGGCTCGGTCTACTCATCCCATAGGCTCAGTCTACCTAGTCCATAGGCTCGGTAAAACAAATCAATTGGTAAGATCAAGAACCCTGCAATGTTAGTGTCTGTTGAGGCCAAAAAAAGCTCATAAGTAATAGCTAGATGATAAAACATCAAAGAAATAATAAGTAATCATAATTGAACAAAGCATAATCATGACATGCCTTTCTAGGATACTAGATAAGGAGTAGAGTGTCGATAATAGACATTAATCATACAGTAGTAGCCAACTCAGTTGGTAAGGCTACAAATCATATAAGGACTATAAAAAGGCCATGAAAAGTTGAGGCCACTAGGATCATGCCAGAAGAGAAATAATTGCCTTAACATACCTTTCAACCAACTCCCAAAAGGTGTCTTTATGCATCTTTGCCAACCAAAGGAAATGCAACAATGCAAAAATCAACATGTCTGCAAATAAGCCATAACTAATCGATAAGGCGCTAATACCACACTCGTGACTAGCAAAGTTCAAAGCATAAAATGAGTCTAATAACAACAATAATCAGCATCTAAATCCATTGAAGACATTCCAACAGCATCTCGAAAGAGCAACAAGATCTTGAGGCAACTTAACTAGACATTCTTCACGTCGTTAAACCTAACAACCATCTAATACGAACTGAATAAGAATCATACCATTCCCTACATTACCTTCAGTACCTTAACACCATCAATAGACAACATTAATACCCCAAATGATTAATACAAAGGGGCTGCACACAGACACACTATCAAAAATACCACCACGGAGCTCAAAATCAATAGAAACGATACTAGGATATGGAATTATGAAGGAGGGTTATAAAAATAATATAACCTCAACCAAAATATTTAAAATAACAATCATGAAAATATATATACTTGCAGCAACAATAAACAAAGCTTAAATCAACAAGAAAACTATACCACAATGATGAGCTCGCAACGTAGAGAACCTTCTGTTAAACTTCTGAGTTGAGAATCTAAGCTTCCAAGGAGTATTTGGAAGGTGGGTTAGATTTTTCTCTGCGTTTTCTCTGTTTTTAATGAATAAATAACAAAGGTGGAGGTCTTTTATAAGAACAACCGACTTAGATATATGGAGGACCCACCTAGAGGTGTCTGTTTGTGCAGTCTCACGAAAATGCTCATAGCACACTATTCTAAAGTCGTATGTATGAGAGGTTTAGTTCGTTGGAAACTACACTCATAGACCTTCGATTTGATAGGTAATGGGAATTCTAATTTTTTATATATTAGAAGAAAAGTGCTAAGACATTTTACCCAAAATTTTAGAAAATTCCTTAACAACATTTACAATAACTTTTTCCGACCTTTATTTGGTAACTTCCTTGACTTTCACACTTAACATACGATCTTTGTTTATTATTAGTAACCCATAAAACATCCTCCTAAATATTTTAATAATTCTTAGTCTTATTCCAAAAGTAGAAGTTAATTCCAACATTCAAACTAACAGGGTGTTACGTTTATCTTTCAAAAATCAAGATTTCAATATGGGTTTTGGAGTTTTACTCCCAAATTTTAAAATTAGTAATTTCATAATTTTGTACTCAACTTATACTCGATTTTCATATATTTTTCAACCATGAAATCCTCTTGATTTGTAGAGCCTGATTTTCAAGTAAATTCCAGTTTTACTGTTTTCATTTTTGAGGTAATTTTTGGATAATTTTGACCCAGGTTCTTAAACTTTGCAATAAGGGTATCGTTGAACCTTTTTTGATAAATTCTTTTCATTCTTGATAGTTGGGGATCATTTTAGAGTTGATATTTAAGGTTAAAGCTCCAGTAGAGTCTTCGGGTGAAGTTTTCGACCTTCGAGGTAGGTTTGACTATTCTTCTTTAAGACTAGGATTGGGAAATTACTCATTCTTATGTCATAGGCTTTGGGATGGAGGATTTATTATATTGTGTTTCCCGTGTGGGGGGCTTAATTGTGCGGTTTAGCCTGTGTTGGGCCTTATTTATTATTCTATTTGCTTTGTGAGCATGTGATACATGATTTGTCTATGAGAGAGACGTATAACATTGACTTGTAATGCCTAAGTGAGATGTATAGTTGGTTTTGATCACACTTTGAGTAAATAAAATGCTTTCCAAAAGAGTGAACACCTATTTCAAATGAACTCTTTCCCAATATTTTCCATATGAGGGTGTATATCACGACTTGGCTGAGTTTTGAGAAATTTAAGCCTTTAGATACATTTTGAGTTGATTGTCTCCTCCATTTTATATGTGTTGTGATGCATTCATCATATTATTGTGTTTGAGAAGTTGAGAAATCTAAAAATTCTTTTTGAGAAAGAAAATGAGACATTTTTTTATATCTTTGACCACGAGTTAGGTGGAAGGTTGATGAGAAATTGAGATTATGTGATTGGCATATGCACTGTGAGTCACCCATAGGTCCTTTTTAGAAGCCTTAGCTCGACAGAGTGTATACAACAGGTTGTGCGACAACCTTGATTCCACCGTACCATCACATTATTGTATCATCTTATTGCATTGCATTGATCTTTGAGTTATTTGACTTGTATGATGATTCGTGATATTGTTTTGATCTTATGTGTGTTTAGTTTACTCATGTTGTTCTTTATAAATTAACAGCACTGATGCTGGAGGACTTTTCTATATGCAGGTGTAAGCATTTCTTAGTTTATTTTAAAAGTTTGATTAATTTCTTATACTCAATTGGTAAAACCTACTGAGTATATGTGGATTGTACTCACCCCTACTTCTATGTCATTTCTTATATAAATTCTAGTTTGGGTATCCCTCACGGTAGATGATCATATCTAGCTCTCAAGATTCACGTTCTGAGTGGTGGTGAGATCCTTTTATTCCAGATCAACATTAGTTCCATCTATTATTTCAGTCTTTATTTCTATTTGAAGACTTGTGATATACATTATACTCAAAAATTGTATTAGATGCTCTTTATACTTATAACACTAGATTTATTATAGTTCTTTTCTTTTCATTTGTGGCCTAACTTACCCTTTGGGAGTCTTGTATATGATTTATTGTTTGACTTACACATCAGGTTATGTTTTAAGATATGTGTCATCATAACCTCAATTTTTGGATCGTGGCAGCTGGTGAGGACCAGGTTCCTCCTAAGTATGCGGCTTCCTCAGTTAAGGATACTTTGATGAGGATGTAGGGTGTACTAAAGGTCTTTCTCATAATGGTGCAACAGCCATACCACAAGGTTCTCAGATGAGAGTGGGAGCGCAAACTCTAGGTCAACATTAGGGTCCGATTATTCATGATTAGGTGGGTCAGCCACTAGTGGCTCTTGCATCAAATATCGGTGTACATGTTTCTCTTGAGGTAGTCCTAACAGAGGATGATCAAGATAGTTATGAGAAGTTTTAACAGATGAAACCACCCTAGTTTCAAGGTTGTAAGAGAGAGGACGTTCACAAGTTTCTGACTTTATGCCATGTGATGCTAGAGACGATCAATACAGTCGATATGCGTGGTGCTTTCTTTGTTGCACTCCAGCTCCGTGGATCTATCAGGGAGTGATGGAGGACTTTTGTGAGGTCTTGACCAGTTGGATCCCCTCCGGTAGAGTGGGGTATGTTCTTCAGTGCTTTTCAGGATTGCTTCATTCCTAGGAGCATGTGAGAGGAGAGCCGATTGAGATTTGAGGACTTGAGATAGGGTAACTTTACTGTTATTTTAATATTCTGAAAGTTAAAAAGTTGGAACAAGGAAAATGTTGCAGAAAATTTCTTCTGCTGCAGTGTTCACGAGTCAACCTATGGTGAGTATTTCTCTTGTTTATGTTTGAGAATGAACTTGATTTTTAATGATGAATAATGTAATGACCCTAAAGGTCATTTTTTAAAAATTCTTAGAAAATTACCATTTTACTCCTTCAAATAGTTGTCTCGAGTCATGTTTGATCAGTATATGAGGTTAGATTTGAAATTGGTTCAAAAAGTTGAGATTTTTTGGATGTTTTGGAGTTTTGGAGGTTTTAAAGTTGAAATGGTTGATTCTAGTCAACATTTGGAGTTTTGAGTCTCAAAATAAAATTTTGCCAGTTTCATTAGCTTCGAAACGTGACTTTTGGGTTAGTAGGACTATTGCTTCAGATGTTGAGGTATTTAGATCACTTTTGAAAACACTTTGGTGTTTTAAAAGTTGAAAGCATAAAATAGCAAGCCTGGTATGGAATTCTGACAGTTCAGTTAGCTACGAAGTATGATTTTGGTCTATATATACAGTTGGTTGAGATCCCAAGGTTTTTTATTTGATTTTAGGCCATTAGACAAGATGCAGGAAAAGTTAAGACAAAAGTTTGACTTAGTCAACGTTTGAGGTTAGAAAGGTTATTTTCGAGTTTTAATTATTCTACTAGGTCCGAATAGTGATATTTGGTTTATTAAAGGCTTGGTTCAGTTTTGAAGCTTTTGAATGAGTTTCATGTCCTTATTTGATGATTTGGAAATTTTTTAAGTTAAAGCTGACTTTGATCAACATCGAGTTAAGGTGACCTTGTTTGGATGATTTGAGGATTTCATTGAGTCTGAAATATCATTTTCAAGCTAATAGCATAATTGATTTGTGTTAAAGAGGTTCTGGATGAATTTTGGGTGAATTTTAAGTCCTTTTGAGTGTTTTGGCGTTGTTTCAACATATTGTGTCAACTAAAAAATTTGTTATTAGTTTTAAGAATTGAAAAATTATTCCGAAACATCTTAATGTTTGCGAATGAATTGTAGTACTGATCTGTAAATTTTGATGCATTTTCGCTAAGCCTAGATTGAATTTTTATCATAAAATATGACATAATTATTTACCGAATCAAAATAATATTTGACTGGAAAAAAGAGTACAAAATTGAGCTTCGATTAAACGAATAGGTTTGTATTATTATTTGAAAGATTCAGGAAAACAATCAGGTCATTTAACTATCGTATGAGAAAACTACGGCCTTTTTAGTGAAAATTTAAGTCCTAGTTTTTGGTGCAAAAACATTATTGGTCGGGTATTTAAATTTTAGATTATGTTCATTTGGTATTTTGAGCATATTGGGAGTTTTAGAGCTCGAAATGGAGTGATTCTTGCGGCTTTCTTCTCAATTTAATATGGAGGTTAGTATCTGATCCCCAATTTGGGATTCTCTCATTATTTCTTTATCTGAATTTTTTTTCCTATTCGTAAATTTCTTAGGACAATTTGAGATTTTATCAATTTGGACTCCATTTTTTATGAAAATGATAAATTTAGGATCTTTATGTTATGGGTAAACTAATTTTGGCATAAACTTGTTGATTTCATCAATTATTTTCATCATATTAATCGCGTATAACTTGGAGTTTTCTCGATAAAGTAAAGTTTGATAAAATGAGAATTTCAAGGTTGATTTTAACTCTATTTTCGATAAAATTTCATATTTAAATTTTTCTAAGCATGGGTAAGATATTTTTCAAGAAATATTTCAGATTTGGGTAGAAATTTTATATTCGGGTATTGGAGATTTTTCTCATGAACTTTGATATTGTGTTTTGGGCTTTGGGGGGTGAATTTTAACTCAGTTTTTAAATAGTTTTTAGCGGTATGTTTTAAATCATTTGGATAACATGATTTTATAAAAAAAAAATAGTTTTAACCCTAGTTTTCTAAAATGGGTTTTTGGGTCAATTTGACCCCGGTTTTCAAAATATTTGATATAAGTGTTGTCAGTTTCAAGTTCTTATTGTGGCTCCATCTTTAATTAGATTGTGTTTATTTGGAGTTCCAACGGAAAGGGAATTCTCAAATACCGAGTTGATTGATTGTGTATTTGAGGCAAGTGGACTTCTTGACACTTTATTAAGTATGTAAAATTTTGTATTCCTTATTGTGTGTGTTAAGGAGTAATATAATTTGGTGAAGGGTTTGATGATTGTGGCCACATGTTCATATTGAATGATTCTAATGATGAAAAAGGGGAAAAGACAACTTGATGCTACATTAATAGTGTGATATTTTGTGGATGATTTGAATGGTTATGTTGACTCTTTATTGGTGATATATCATGACTTTCTTGATATGGATTGTATCTTGATATGGAATTTGTCCTCTTCTCATTATTTGTATGAATATTTTTAGTTGCATTGATTTTGTAATACTGTGATGAGATCTATTTTGATGATAATGTCGATGGAAAATAGTTTCGGCAATGCCAATGAGAAATAGTTCTAGCGATGCCGATGAAAAATGGTTCTAGCGATTAATGAGTATGCCGATGGGAAATAATTCCAGCCAGTACATGGACCTTGTGAGTCCTTCATTGATCCCAACTTGATATTCAGCGGGTGTGTATTGTTAGAACAGACATGTATCACTATCTTTAACATCTCATTTCATTGCATTCTACATCATTAACATTGTGATCTTTGTGAGTGCTTGTTATGGATTTTGCAATTGATGAATATGAAATATCGTATTGATGTCCCGTATATACCTAAAATGTTACCATACGTGTTGTGTGCTTTATATATTGTAAACTATTTTGTTGGGCTGTTTTTGTGTCGGTTGTAGTTGTGGAGGTTTGGTTGGAGTGTTGGGAGTACTTGTGTTCTGTATTCTTTACTTAGAGTTAATTGTTTACTTGTTGAATATTGTGTTGCTTGGTACTCACTCCCATGCTTCTACACTTGTGTAGGTTACGAGCCCGGGTCATCGTGATTACTCCTTCTTCTCTTCTACGTCCAATGCTTATCGTGGAGGAAGACGAAATTCATTTTTGGTATAATATTGTATATAGATGTATAAATATCTCTTATAATTGAACTCATCGGCAGCTTCTTAAAGTTGACACAATTTTTCAGTTAAGCACCTCAAGTAAACCCTGTTTTGAACACCTAATGTGAGGTCGAACTGTGTCATTTTGATACTTTTTTGCTAACATGGCAACTTATGTGATTTTCACTCCAAATAGGAGCGTGAAGAGCCTAAAAAGTCATATTTTTTTGTTTTATTTTTATTTTTTGTTATTTCCTCCTTCTTCTTCATCATCATCTTTCTTCTTATTCATTCTTTTTTTATATCTTCTTTATTTAATATTCTACCATTAACGAATCTTTCACAATTATTATCTTGCTCATCGAAAAAAATGAAGACCACCACCATTCTCTAAGAATATGTGGCATTTTTTTTTGTATAAAATCAAAAACAAATTTTAAATTCTTACAAAATCAACCTAAAAAATATATTCATGAAAATTCATTTTCTCTTCAAGATTTTATCCCAACATGTTACTATATCAATGTAATTGTAGATCTGACATATTAATCAAAGTTGACAGAAACAAAAGAAAGAAGAAAAAGTTTGAGAAGAAATAAAATCTGGGTTTCAAGAAATTTTTTAATTAAATTCTTCATTTTTTCGGTCAACGATTATACATATTTTTTAATCTAATGCTCGGTGCATTTTATTTGCAAAAGTAAAAAGCTATTGTTTTAGTCCATTAATTTCAGATTTTACCCATTCATTTTGTATTTTTTTCGTTGCAATTCTTTTGGTTAACAATTATTAGCATTTTGGTGTATAATTACTGTGTAGCTTCTTGTTCTTGAATTTCATCCATGAACCTTAAATGAATTAAAAAAATTAAAATAAAAAAGGTAAAAAGGTGGAGTGCATGAATCTAATGGCTTTGGTTGGGGAATTCTTGGGGAAGGAGAGGTTGGGCAGGTTGGTGGGGTGAGGGTTTAGAAAATAGTTTTTTTCTTTTTTTAATGAAAAATAGTTTTTTCTTTACTCTTTTTAATAATTTATTTTTAATTATTATTTTATACCCAAATGTCACACATCATTTTTTAATTAGTCATCATACCACATCATCAGCAAGTGTAATACACACACTTTATAATTTTAGTTGATTGTCAAAAAAGTGTCAAAATGACACGGGGCCTAAAATAAGGTGTCTAAAATGAACAAATCCTAGTTAAAGTGTCTAAGAGAAAGTTGATGTCAACTTTAAGGGGTCACGATGGATTCAACCGATATATTGAGTGTATAATATTGTATATCAAATTTTAAAATATCTTGATAAAAATATATATAAAATCTTTTGGTATATTATTATATATTAGATGTAAAATATTATATACCAAATTGTGTTTTGAGCTAAAGGTTTGTAACATAAATTTTGAGCTATATTTTTGCAATCTAGATTAGCTAAATGTATATTTTTGCAATTTTCCCTCTTTTTAGTTTGTCTAGATCTTGTAGCAAGTGTATTGAGTAACCCTATTAGCATGGGAAGTGGATCTTCATTTTTTTCTCCCTTGAACCAGAAATTTTTCAAGCAGAAATTCACGTAAAATCTCCTACCGTATTTACATTCTGCACTTATTACAAGAGTTAGAAGAACCAGTATAGAGAAATTGGTTTTAGTGTTGAAGGTTGTATTGTTTTGGTGTTTTAATAGGCAAAATTTTAAAAGGTTGAAAATCTTTAAAGACTCTTCAACCCCCTCTAGTGTCTAAATGGGGGGTACCAAAGCCACACTTATTTTTTTATAAAAAAAAATAATTTAATTTGCCTTAAAAATTAAAGTATATTTCTTAAGAAAGATGACATTATTTTAATTGTAGAGCACAAAATCTTCAATTAAAAAGACAAAAGAAAAAGAAAGCTAGAAGAAGAACGTGTCACAAAAATGTGTTGCAACATTTGTGAACGTGTCACAACATGCAATACTACGTGTATCCATTTCCTATGCCATATAAATGTCCTTTATTTCTTCTTATATTATATAGTATATAGTATTTTTTTTCATAGATAGAAGTGAAAGTTGGAAAAGATGGCTCAGATGACAATTGACCCACAAGGTGAGAAAATTGAATCTTTTGCACTGTTGAGTGGTCACAAGATTCCTTCTATTGGTTTGGGCACATGGAGAGCTCAAAATGCGAGGGACTCTGTTTTTACTGCTATTCTTGAGGTACTCTCTCTATTCTTTTTTGGTTTTCTTGATTTATCGATTGTTTCTCTAAATCATTTATCAAGTTTTTCGTTGAAGTAATGTTACGACTTGACTAATGTATTCTACTATTGTGTAGATGAAGTAATGTTAGGAGTACACTATATTGATTGTAATTGTATGGACTAATGATAATATTGTATTGTGCTATTGAAGTAATATTGTTAAGTTTGAAAACTTTAGTATCACATCGTAGACCCCCACTCCAACGCTATCTTCCTTATCAGTGAACTGCAACATAGTGCATAGGTACTTTTTTGCTCCCTCTATTGATAGAAAAAGGGCACTCCTGCCGTCGTTTCAGTGACTCATAGGGCTTCTCTCACTTTCTAAACTCTTGAACTTAAGAGAGTCTTCTTTTCAAGCTGATGAGTAGAAATTAAGTATAAAGAAAATGACAAAAAAAAATTTACTCTTTTGATTTAAAATCAGCAACAGACCATTGGCCATTGAGTGTTATATACACCTTAATCGAAATGAGATATAATTTAAATGAGGTAGTTTTATAAAAGTAAAAAAGTTAAGAGTAAATTTGGAGAAAGAAAAAAAATTAAAATAAGTGAAAAAAATTTCAAATACAACTTAAATTGTATTTCACTGATATTTAAATAAAGTGAAAAATTTTTATGATCAAATGAATTTCTAAATATTAATTACAAGAAGTGTGGCCGAACACAATTTAACTCTTAATTCAATTTTTTGAAAATTTCAAATAAAGTGATATCAAACATCCACTTAGTTTTGCATCATAAACGGTGACAATACGTAACTTTAAGTTTTTTTTTTCCTTAATGTTTAGTCATGTAATAATTCTTGTTAACCGTACTTATTTTTACATGACTTAAAACTTTTACATTATAAGTTCTTTTCCTTAATGTTTAGTCATGTAATATTACTTGTTAACCATACTTATTTTAACCTGGCTTAAAATATTTACAGTATGACATTATGATCATCTTCATTACGTCTTGTTAATTAGTAATATTATTTTATGCAATTTTATAATTTTTGTTGAATATTTTAATACAACATCATCATTGATTTCACATTTTTTCTTATTTTCTTTAGAAACACTTGCTGTGTTACAGAAAAAAATTGAACAAGTTATATATTTTGCATTAGAGACTTTACCGAAATTTTTTGAGAAAATCCAAGGTTGAAAAATTCGATTTTTGTTGGTTTGATAAAGGTTTCGCATAAGATTTATTATCATTGTCCTCATTGCCTACTTTATTATATTTTGTCTTTACTATTTTTCTGCTTGAGTTTAGTTATAAATTCGTTTAGATTCAATGAGGAGGAAGAGGGGTACGTGACAACACTAGGCAGGCACGACTAGCTTGCGAGGTGAATAGGTTTCTATAAATGTACGCGTTCACGTCCATAAAGACGACATGCAATGTAACACTACGCAAGATCACAACCACAATAGTTTTCGTAGGACCGAGGCTATGCATCCTTTACAGGACCATTTGCCACAAATTCGATGGATGATAAATGATAATTTCTTGCACATGTCATCCGGTACATTCGACTGCACTATATTTGAAGGTGTTAACGGCAAGCTTGAGTATTCTTCCTCCATCCACCATTGGGCTCCATGTTTGTTGTGGCGTCTAAGAAAGGCATTTTCTCACACCTCGACAGAAAATCTGTCATAATGTTATCTATTCCCTTGAGATGTTTTACGTGTAACTTATAAGGAGAAAACCATTGCGTCCATCGAAGAATCTGTAGATTCATGGTGATTTATGAATTTATCTAGATCACTTTTGGAAAAGCTTTCATAGTCATCTCGATCAGAAACTCTGCATAAATTAGGAAGAAGTAAAACTTCTTAATCGCATTCTCTACAGCAAGAATCTCCTTGAATGTGGAATGATAATGTTATTTTACATCTTTAAACTTTTTGCTAGCGTATTCACATATTTTTCGTTGGTTTTCTTTTTCTTCCAAGAGAACTGTACTCCGATAATTATTCTTGGCATCAGTCTGCATTGTTTTCATTCCATCTGAAGGAATATGGAGAGTCTTGACTTCTTTGGACGTTTTTTTTAATTTTTCGAAGCTGTCATCCTATTTCTTTCCCCAAATTTGAGCATTCTCAAACTTCATAAGTGGAGAAATATATGTACAGACATTAGGAATAAAATCTTGTTACTTGACTTCTCTTATTTGTTCAGCTCGTTTGTTAACGTAATAAGGTTCACAAGCCTATTGGGAATCAGTTGATCTTGGTGAATTAAGCATCAGAAGGCAATCTACATGTAACTTGTTTAGCAAATTTTGATTCTGTTTTTAATGAGAATGCTCCTGACTATGGCTGCAGGCTGGCTACAGGCATGTTGACACAGCGGACGAGTACGGCGTCCAAGATGAGGTTCTTTTCATTTATGATTTTTCCTTTTAAGTTGTCGATCTAAATCAAAGTAGTAGTATTGTGTACAAGTTGTTTAGCATACACATACGAACAGGGCTTAGAAATGCTTCTTTAGATTCTTGGAAAGCAATACCGTATTGTTGTGCACATGTTGCAGATTTGAAGTTTTCAAAAAAGAATTGGTAAAAAAGGGATCTCATTTTTGACTTGCAAGAATGAGAATTTATCAGCTTGAACAGATATTTAACAATCTATTTGCTGGTTAACAAGATATGTAACATTTGTTTTTTGTTCTTACATAGGTTGGTCATGGAATTAAGGCAGCTATACATGCAGGAGTAGAGAGATCAGCCTTGTTTGTCACGTCTAAACTATGGTATTAGAGATATTATGCTATAAACTTATGCCAAATCTCTAGGATTTTTAACATTCAACATGCAACTAAACGAATTATATGGTGGATATAATTAAGGAGATTTTATTGGTTGTTTTTTAGGTGTTCTGATCTGTCACCGGAGAGAGTTCGGCCTGCATTGATGAAGACACTTAATGAACTGCAACTGGATTATCTTGATCTCTATCTGGTACTGCACGACCCTGTCTTTCTGCGGTATTTAGTTAATACTTAGTCTAATCGAGGAATGTGCACATTTTATGTTGAAGATTCATTGGCCCTTCCGTCTGAAGGACGGAGCGAGCAGACCTCCAAAAGCAGGGGAAGTGTCCGACTTCGATTGGGAAGGCGTTTGGAGAGAAATGGAGAAGTTAGTGACAGATAAACTAGTACGAGATATTGGAGTATGTAATTTCACAGTCAAGAAACTTAATAAGCTCTTAGATATTGCACAGACAATGCCTTCTGTATGCCAGGTTAGTTGAATATTCTTGTTTTTCAATTAACGGTATCAATGTCATCCTCTTCGTCTTGTTTGTATTTATGGGAAATGTTATGTACTCAGATGGAGATGCACCCTGGATGGAGAAATGAAAAAATGTTGGAGGCTTGCAAGAAGAATAACATTCACGTCACCGTAAGTAACTGAAGCTCTGTGCGTGACTTATATTAACAAGATTGATTGATATAATGTTGGAGCTAAGTCGAAATCCTTTTGTTGTAAATCTTACGGAAAATACTCCAATCACAACGAGCACTAACACTTCATCATGAACACAAACACTTGTAAGGAATTCACATAGTTTGAGGCGTGTTTATGTCACTGTCCTTAAGGATATTTCACCTGATATGGGTGTATCCTCAGGATTTAACAAGCTTTTCTAGTATAAAATTAGGAGTCACAATCTAACAAAGATTTGAAAAATAAAACTCTGCACCAATAAAATATAGGAGGAAATATTATCTCTTAGAGAGGTATTTTCATCTCCCTTTCTTATAGGGTTGCGTATCAGTTGGTTTGGTTCGATTTTGAAGTTTATCGCTTTGACTTATCAGTTATCGGTTTATAGACATGTCAAACCGTTATAGAATCATTAAGAAATTAGTTTATCAGCTATCGGTTTATCGGTTATTTATCATTATCGATTTGGTTATCGGTTTAACCGTTAAGATTTGATACAAAAAAAACCATTGAAAATCACTTAGAGACAAGGTGACAAATCAAATGAACCATGCACAGTAATTGATAAATTGTCTCTGGCTCAAAAGCAACTGTGAAACATTGTATAATAACCAAGAGTTTGAGACAACAAGAAATAAACGTATGAAAATTAAACTCTAAGTGAATGACTTTATACATTGAATGACAATAAATATAATTATTAAGTTACTATTGGGTTATCGATCAACCCATTGAGAAAAAACCCTAAACCGTTAAGAATCGATAACCTGATAATAAAAAAAATTGAAATCATTACCGAAGCCGCTAAATCAATAGCCGATCACCAATAAATCAATAACTTTTTTCAGATTCGGTTTTGAACAGCCTTACTCCCTTGGAATAAAAGAAGACTGAATCTATAAGCCAAACTCAAAGGCTATTTCTCCAACGGCTAAAAGACAATAATGTATGATTAAAGGGAGAATTAATGAGGCTAATAAAAGACATTGGAGACCATTCAATGAATTGAAGGCAAGGAAATAGATGACCAACTTTGATATTGATTCATGATATAATTAAAAAGATATTAACACCGATTTAATAAAATGAATATAGATAATAATATGAATACTTCTTTTTGAGATATAGAATTATTTTTCCGACATCTTTTGTTGTATATATAAAGTTTGTTTGTAAAGAAATTACACATGATTTGGTAGCTAACAAGTTTCAAGTACTGTAATGAACTTGAACGGTTGTGCTTTATCTTTATACTTTTGAGGTACGTACTAATACCTCGCGAAGTCGAGGCTTGTATCATATCTAATTTTGATGTCCTAAGCCCCTAATGACTGTTTTATCTACAAAATCTGTACCTGACGAGTTCAATGCACTTTTGAAATTATTGGTTCACAATATATATGTTCTGAAGTTATTGAACCCAATAAACTAGGTTCCATCCACTTTTTCAGGCATATTAGCCCCTGGGTTCTCGAGAAATTGATCTTGTTCATCATCCTGTAGTAGAAAGAGTAGCAGGAAAGCTAAATAAAACTCCAGGTCAGGTGCTTGTGAGGTGGTTTATACAAAGAGGAACGAGTACAATCCCGAAATCTGATCACTCAGAAAGAATCAAATAGAACGTTAAAGTGTTCTCATGGGAAATTCCAGAGATAGACTTCAAAGCTATTTCTGATATCCCAGATCAGGTACTTCTCACTTGTCATTTAGGTTCTAAGCATTAATATGGTGTTGATTTCACTTGTAGTATTGTTTATAAAGTTTATAATTCCGGGTATCAGAATAAAGACGTATACAATAATTGCAGATGCGCGTACTAGATGGAGAAGAATTGTTCGTGAACAAGAGTGATGGACCTTACAGGAGCGTAGCAGATATTTGGGACCACGAAATCTAATAAAGTTGTTCCTTCAGTTTGCCTTGTTGTAATATTATTACTACTATATATATATATATATATATATATATATATATATATATATTTGTATTATTAGCTTTGATAAGACGATATATTGAATGCTGTTTAGTTGAATGACTGGTGGTAAACCAAAATAAATTCCTTATCTAGGGATGATGTTATGGACTCTCCTCTCTTTTTTTACTTTTTACTTCAAATTTTCATCTGTATTTACTGCTTGTCCCATATAAAAGAATCACGTTCAACTTGGTTAATTCATTTGCTTGCTTCTACAACAACATTTGTGATTAAAAACTATGGTCAAGGATCAAAAGTTTCTTTTACGTTCTTAAAGTTTGTGTTAAGTCAAAATTAGATAAATAAATTTGAAAAATGAGGGAGTATTATATATAAAAAAAAGTAAAAGTTTTTCATATATAAAAGAAATAACTTTGCATCTCAGTGATCCAAATATTCATCTTGTGTAATCTCTTCTGATAGCAGTGTTCAATTTTGACAATTTTTATCTCTCGTGTTAATAGGATTAAAACGTTTATGTTATAAAGTAAATTAACTTAGCAAAATAAGGTGAGAATAAGAGAAAGAGAGAGGAGCAGAAGAATTGAGAAATTCGTATCTGTGTATTTCTATGTTGCCAAAACTTGGCAATTTATAGCAAAGAAAAGGGAGCAAGGGACAACTTGCCTAGTGGACCCACTTCATCAATTTGCTAGTGGATTCCACTAAAATGACATCCACTTCTCTATAACACTCCCCCTTGGATGTTCACGTAAAATGTGTCTCATTAAAAATTTTACAAGAAATAATATACATAGTTATCGTAAACATCCATAAATATTGTGTCTTGTTAAAACCTTACTAGAAAAAATTCAATGGGAAAAAGTGTACATAACTTTGGTACGCTTTGAGTGTTGCCTCATTAAAAACCTTACCAGGAAAAACTCAGTGGAACAAAACCTTGGTTAAGGAAAAAAAGAGTACAGCGCGTATTTTACTCCCTCTGATGAAAATTTCATTTGATATTTTGGTCACGACGTATTCTAATTTTGTATCTCATTTTCTCAAAGGTTGAAGTTGACAATGTCTTGGTAAACATATCTTTTAAATTGTCGTTTGAACGAACTTATTGGACATCTATTTCACCCTTCTTTTGAAGATCATGACTAAAAAGAATTTTGGTGAAATATGTTTTGTTCTCTCTCCTTTGATGTATCCTCCCTTCAGTTGAACTATACATGCAGCATTGTCTTCACACAATATTGTTGGAACATCTCTTTTCAAAGAAAAGTCACATGTTTCTTGAATGTGTTGAGTTATTGATCTTAACCAAACGCATTCTCGACTTGTTTCATGGATAGCTATTATCTCTACATGATTTGAGGAAGTGGCAACCATAGTTTGTTTTGTTGAACTTCATAATATAGTTGTACCACCACATATAAATAAATAGTCTGTCTGCGATCGACCTTTATGGGGATCAGACATATATCCCGCATCTACGTAATCAATCAATTGTGACGTGAATTCATTTGAGTAAAACAATCTCATATCAATGGTCCTTCGGAGGTATCTGAATATATGCTTAATTCCATTTCAGTGTCTTCGTGTTGAAGTAGAACTAAATCTTGATAACAAGCTTACAGAAAAAGCTATATCTGGTCTAGAATTGTTGGCAAGAAACATTAATGCACCAATTGCACGAAAATATGGTATTTCACCACCAATAAGCTCTTCATCATTTTCATGAGGTTGAAACAGATTTGTATTAATATCAAGAGATCTCACAACCATTGGGGTACTTAATGGATGTGCTTTATCCATATAAAATCTCTTTAAAATATTTTCAGTATATGTTGATTGATATACAAATATTCCATTAGCAAAATGTTTAATTTGTAGACCAAGACAAAATTTTGTCTTTCTGAGGTCTTTCATTTCAAACTCCTTTTTTAGATATTTTACTGCCTTTGAAAGTTCTTCTGGAGTTTCAATAATATTCAAATCATGAACATATACTTCTATTATGAAAAATTCAGATCCAAACCTTTTCATAAAGACACAAGGGCAAATTGGATCATTTTTATATTCTTCTTTTAGCAAATATTCATTAAGACGATTGTACCACATGCACCCTGATTGTTTCAACCCTATAAAGATTTCTGAAGTTTTATTGAACAAGTTTCTCGAGAATTCTTCTATGCTTCAGGCATTTTGAACCCTTCGAAAATTTTCATAAAAATGTCGTGGTCCAATGAGCCATATAAATAGGCAATGACCACGTCCATTAGGTGCATTTCAAGCGTTTCATGAACTGTCAAATTCATTAGATGCTTGAAGGTAATTGCATCCACCACAGGGAAATATTTTTTCATATAGTCAATGCCAGGCCTTTGCGAAAAATCTTGGGCTACAAGTCGTGTTTATATCTTACGACTTCACCTTTTTCATTTTGTTTATGCACAAAATTCCATTTGTACCCTACTGGCTTGACACCTTCAGGTGTTCGAATTATTGATCTGAAACTTCACATTTTTCAAATGAAGTAAACTCTGCTTGAATTGCATCCTTCTATTTTGGCCAATCATTTCTCTGTCTACATTCATCGACAGATTTTGGTTCAAGATCCTTATCTTGTTGCATTATTTCAATGGCAACATTATAAGAAAAAATATTATCAACCACAATATCATTTCGGTTTCACTATTTTTCTGTCGAGTCATAACTTATTGAGATTTCTTTATTCTCATTATTTTCAGGTACTTGGACCTCCTCGGTGGTATCACCATTAGTTGTGCCTCTGGGCTTTTCTTGAGAAATTGCCCCAAATTATGATTATCTTGATCATTTATTTCTTTTCGTTTTTGAGGATTTTTATATTTGAAACCAATTGGTCTTCCATGTTTTAAGCATGGCCAAGACTTATTTGCCTGAACAAGTTGTCCTACAGGGACATCAACTTGAACTTGAGCATTAACAGCTGGGAGATGTGATTTAGTAACTCGTAGAAGGTTAGTAAATGAATCCGGTAGTTGATTTGCAATATTCTGCAAATAAATCATCTTTTGAACTTCTTGCTCACATTAATTTGTTCGAGGATCTAAATGAGATAGTGATAATGAATTTCAATCTATCTCATTTTCCAATTGCTTATGTTCTCCTCATAATGTTGGGTTTATTGATTCATCAAAATGACAATCATCAAATCTTGCCGTAAATAAATCTTCAGTCATAGATTCCAAATATTTTATAATAGAAGAAGATTCATACCCAACATATATTTCCAACCTTCTTTGGGGACCTATTTTTGTGCGGTGCGGTGGAGCAATTGGAACATATACCGCACACCCAAATATTCTAAGATGGATATATTTGGCTCCCTTCCAAAATTCAACTTTAATGGGGAAAATTCATGAAAATTTGTTGGCCTTATGTGCACAAGTGCTGCTACATGCAAAATAGCATGCCCCCATACCGAAAGAGGAAGTTTTGTCCTCATTAGCAATGGTCTGGCTATCAATTGGAGGCGTTTAATCAATGATTCTGCTAGACCATTTTTAGTATGAACATGAGCGACCGGATGCTTAACTTTTCTCCAATCGACATACAATAATCATTAAAGAATTGAGATGTAAATTCATCAGCGTTATCAAGACGAATTGTTTTTATTGCATAATCTGGAAATTGTGATCTTAACCTTATAATTTGAGCTAACAATCTCGCAAAAGTCATGTTGTGAGTTGATAATAAGCACACATGTGACCATCTTGTAGATACATCTATCAAGACCATATAATATTTAAATGGTCCACATTAAGGGTGAATTGGCCCACATATATCATCTTGTATACGTTTTAGAAACGCAAGGGATTCAATACCAACCTTAGTTGCTGATAATTTAATAATAAGTTTTCCTTGGGAACAAGCAACACAAGAGAATTCCTTATATTGAAGAATTTTTTGATTCTTCAAAATGTGTCCATGTGAATTTTCAATAATTCTGCGCATCATATTATAACCGGGATGGCCCAACCGGTCATGTCAAATGATAAAATCATTAGAATCAGTAAACCTTTTGTTTACTATGGCATGTGATTCAACAGTACCAATATTTGTATGGTACAATCCAGAAGAAAATGCAGGTAATTTTTCATGCATAATTTTCTTCTCTGTATTTATTATAGTAATATAAAGGTATTCAACATTTCCTTCATTCGCAGTCTCAATTTGATAGCCATTTTGGTGAATAACCTTGAAACTTAACAAGTTTCTTTGAGACTTACTACAATACAATGCATTATCAATTACCAATATCGTTCCTCCAGGTAGTATTAAGGCCGCTCTTTCAGAGTCTTCAATCAATTTTGTACTACCGAATATTGTATTGACATAGACCTTTTTCATAATCAAATGACAAAAATATTTCTTTTCTTTTAATATTGTATGAGGATTGACACTATCCAAAAGGCACATATCTCCATTACTCATCTTGGATCCAATTGAAGACTGAGAAATTTATTTATCTTCATAAAATACAAATACATTATAAGAGATAAAATAAGTAACAATATTGCTAGAAAAACATAAGTCCTTTTTTCTTCTTTTCTTTTAAATAGATAAACGTAAAACATGATAATCAAAAGTACATAAAAACGACAACATATTGTAAATCATATAATAAAATTAAACATCAATTATAATCCCTAAAAAAGTCTTCAATCTCCAAATGAGTAATATCATTGAGGTCAGTAAAATTATTATCCTTCAAAGCCAGATTTGCTTCAATATTACCATTATGCGAAGGTCTTTCCTCAACATTATTTTGAAATGCCAAGTGTGACTCTATCCGAGCATTAGAAAAAGAGGCACCCCTTTTATTTGTCTTTCTTTTGAAGGAATTTTGATAAAGCCTTACAAAATGCTCAAGCGTCCGACATTCATTTTTCCAGTAGACTTTCATGCCACAATGGTGATAGTTACTTCTTGAAGGGCCACTTTGAGAACTCATATTGTTCTCCCTTTTATGTTGACCACCATCACGATGATTATTATATCATCTTCTTTCATTGCCACATCCACGCACATTATTGTGGCCTTAATTTTTATTTTGTCTTCTTTCAGACTGGTCATATGCTTTTACCACATTTGCTTTTGGTAACAGAGCAGTTCTAATGGGACGGACTTCATGATTTTTCATTAAAAGAGCATTATGTTGCTCAGCCACCAGAAGGCATGAAATCAATTCAAAATATTTTTAAAAACGTTTTTCATGATATTGCTGCTATAAATCACATTAGAGGCATGGAAAATAGTTAGTGTTTTTTCCAACATGTCCTCATCATTTATAGTTTTCCTACATAGTTTTAATTGAGAAGTTATTCTAAATACAACAGAATTATACTCAATTACAGTTTTAAATTTTTGAAACCGTAAGTGCATCCACTCATAACGATCCCTTGACAATACCATTGCCCTGAGGTGGTCATACCTCCCTTTTAAATTTTTCACTGTCAAGTATTCAACCTTCAGGCTTTCATCTAGATGGTGACGAAGAAAAATCATAGCTTTCACTTTATCCTGACTTGATGCTTTATTTCCTTCGATTATAGCATCACCAAGACTCTTAGTGGTAAGGTGGATTTCAACATCAAATACTCATGACAAATAATTTTTGCCAGAAATATCAAGAGCCAAAAACTCCAATTTTGACAAGTTTAACATGATAAAAATTAATTTTAAAATAACAAAGACAACTAAAATTAAATTTCTTCAGTAGATATACCTGAAATAGAAATTAATTTTCTGAAAAAATTAGAGATTCATGCTGATAACGTATTATAAAGTAAATTAACTTAGCAAAATAAAGTGAGAATAAGAAAAAGAGAGAGGAGCAGAAGAATCGAGAAAGTCGTGTCTGTGTATTTCTATGTAGGGGTGTTCATGGTTCGGTCTGTGTATTTCACTTAGACACCTAAATCAAGAGATGTTTATTTTAGACACCTTATGTAGGGTCGAATGTGTCATTTTGACACTTTTTACACAGTTGACATCTCGCGTGATTTCCACCTATCTGAGGCGCGTAGAAGCTGTTATTTCTTAATTTTTTTTTTTTGTTCTTTTTCTTTATTGCTTCAATTTCTAGACAGTAAAAAGAGACTAAAATGGAGTGGCTAGCTATTGGCAGTGAAGTTTTAGAGGAAATTAATTAATTAAGAAAAAGTGAAAAGGAAAACGTGTTAATGCAAAAGGGAAAGGTGAAATCTTAGAAATGGTGTTTACGTGTTTTCACTTGTAAGCAAACAAACAGTATTTCCATGGAAGGAAGGAAGGAGAAAACAGGGGGAAAAAAACAGAGATGACGGACACGAAAGCATCTAGAAACTATGAGAGCTCTAAGACGGACACCTGCTCCAATGTTGTTGTTTTTTCCTGCTTTTCGGTTTCCTCCCATAGATTTGTATTAATCTTGCCAGAAAAAATGAAGGTTCGTCGGATTTTTTGACCCAATTTAATTTATATTTTTGCTTGCCATTATAACTCCATTATTTCCTCTTTAGATGATATGGATAGCGTTGGGTGGGTGTTGGAGGAGAAGAGGATCTAATGGGGTGGGTTGGGGTGGGTTGGGTTGGAGAAGATGACAGCGCGGTGAGAGAGGGGTTGGGGTGGGTGGGGTTGGAGAAGATGACGGTGGGGTGGATGGGGGTTAATAGTTGTTAATTTTTATTTTTAAAAAATTATTATTTGGATTAAAAAATATCACGTGTCATCAAATTATTAGTCATTTTTTTCTATTCAAAATTCATTATTTGATAATTATTTTATATATATATATATATAAATCACGTGTCTTTATTTAATTCGCTGCTTTTGACACGTCAGACGAGTGCATTACACACACTTAATATATTTTGGTGATTATCAAAAAAGTGTCAAAATGATACATTCGACCCTTACATAAGGAGTCTAAAATGAACATCTCCTAATTTAGGTGTCTAAATGAAAGTTGGTGTCAATTTTAGGGGGTCACCGATGGATTTCGCCTTGTTATATTATATATAATATATTTAATAAAAAATATTTTAACAAAATTTCTTATTAATCAAGGGGTAATGTTTCTGTTTGTTTTTTAATATTCACTTGTAGATAATATTTTGGAGATCCGTTAATTAGGCTTCGAAGATCTAATCGCGTTGACATAAGTATGTAATACGAAATTATAAAACTCCATGTGCACCAAACCCAACCTCTCCTTCACCAATCTTTGATAATTGCGCCGAAAATTAATGAAGGTACAACATCCACCTAGTTCTAATTACTTTCCTCACACAACCTCCAAAATATTTCATGGCTACTCCCTCCGTCCTAGAAACAGAAAAGGTTCAAAAATAATTGAGAAATGTCCTTATTTTATCTATTAGGTCAAAAGTATCATTAACGTATAGAAATAATTTTAAAATGCATTTTTTTTTTATCTATTTGATCAAAAATATCATAAACATATTAGAAATAGTTCAAATTTGCACTTCTTCTATCTAAAAATATGTTTATTAACTATCAAATATTATTTAATATGTCCGCATTTTGTGGGCGATCTTAACATATTTTATTAATAAATATAATGTTTTTATAATATCAAAATATCTCTTTTTTTAACCTTCAAATTTGAAAAAATTAAAACTCAAATTTTTAATTCATTTTACTTCTATTAGCATCTTAGTTATATTTTCTTTCCATTACCTAACATTTTAATCTTTTAAAGCTATTGAGAATTTTTGTATAAATTATGTCAAATGATACTACATTTACACTCGAAATTTTTTTTTAATAAAAAATATCTTTTTATGGGCATACATAATGAAATTTCTCTTTCTCCGTGACTTTATACATCATACATTCGGGTTAATTCACCCGTTAGTTCATATATTTTATTTAAAGCAAATACTTATATTAGGTCATATTTAGACAAACAAGCAAGAATTTTCTTTTAAAAAAATTACAAATCAAAATAAAACTAAATAATTGTCAAAGTACAGTAAAAACAATTATTGACATATATAACTAGAATTAAGAAATATTTTTGAGTCAATCCTACTATGTTAAGGAATTTTTTTTATCTAATAGGCAGAAAGAAAGCAAATTTGAACTATTTCTATTGGGTTAAGGATATTTTTGATCCAATAGGTGAAGAAAAGTCAAATTTGATCCAATAGGTGAAGAAAAGTCAAATTTGATTCAATAAGTGAAGAAAAATCAAATTTGATCCAATAGATGGAAGGAGGACATTTCTAAACCATTTCTAATACATTAAGAACATTTTTTAACCTTTTTCGCTTAACTATTTATAAGTAAGAAAGATATTTTTATTAATTTTTTTAGTTTTAATATTTTGTGCTTTATTCATTAATCTTAGAATTAATAATGAAGATATTTGTATGAAACATTACAATATTTATACTTTTAGAAAGAATTAAGTTTAAAAGAAAAACAAAAAAATTATATACTAATTTTATTTTAATTTTATAAATTAACAAATAATATGAGATAAATATTTTTAATAAAATAGATAAATAATAGGTGGAGAAGGGAATATCTACTTTGGGCACTGTCACTGTTAAGTATTGTATTATTTGTGAATGTTTGGTCATAATAGTAAAGAGGAAATAGGCATTAGTGGTGTGAGTAGAATGATTTAATTAGATCATCAGTCTGAACCATTTTACAATATTACATGATCCTAAGTAAGAAAGAGATAAAAATGTCAAATTTGAACATTGCTATCAGAAGAGGTTACACTTATATTTTATTTCTTAGGAATTTCTAATTAATGAAAAGGTTTTGATTGATTCCTTATAAATATATCAAAATATATTGGGGGTGTGAAATGAATGGCTTGAGTCATTTCATAGTGAGTTATAATTGATCAAATCAATAAATATATTAGATTATAATTTGTTTTATGTTTGTTAGAGTCGAAATAATCGAGTAAAGTTAAATTAAGCAATGTGCAATAATTTAAGAGAAAATTACATGATTGTCTATCAGGAGCAAACTAATTATGTGTTTATATTTTTTTATTTTGATATTTTTTAAATTAAGGTGTCGTTTAATTCCAAATAATTTTTTGATTTAACGAAAAATAAAAAAAAGAAAACACCATCCTCAACCTCTACACCTCTGAGTGTGAAAAACGATAACACCACCCAAAAAACCTGAGTGAATTGACTGTGAAGCCCATTGTTTTGAAACAATAAGGCCTTTCCCCCCTTGATTTGATTCCCAATACTGCTGCAATAACTCAAAAGATAAAACCCCATCCACTTAAATTCATCAGAGAGCAACAATCAATGAAAATCAAGCAACCCAAAAGAAAATAGCAGAATAGCAGCAGAAAACGATTACTTCGCCGTCAAGGTACACTTTTATCAAAGAAAAATTCCTTCTCTTTTTCAGGTTTTACTTAATCTAATGGCTTGGTGGTGAATCTGTGAAAAATGATTACATAAATCCAGATTGATGAGAAAATTATGGCTGTCTTCAATGGAAATTAATTAGTTAATTATCTGAATAATTACATGTGGTTAGATGCAATATATATATATATATATATCCACCAGTGCCATGAAATAGTTGAGGCAGGGCTTGATGTGCAAATCACTTCTGAAGCTCACTAGCACAAGTAATTTATAAAAAATTAAGATAATTAGAGCCATGTTTATCACTGTGCCACATGTGCAATTAGTAAGAGAATTAGAGCTATGGTTAATGGTACTAGTACTTTTGCTTGGATTAAAGAATTCATGATTAATTAAAAGATTTTGAACTTCTTGTTGAGAGTACTCTGTTTTTATAGATGAGATTTGAGGAAGCTCATTAGTAGTAGTAATTTATAAAAATAAAAGAATGTTTGGTTTTAGTGATTGAGTGCAAAAAATGATGGAAAATTATTATCATGTTTGGCAAATACCAATGCTTTGAGCCCGAGTTGCCTTTCAAGCTAGTAAGAGTACTAGATCTTGCTTCAATTAGTTGTCCAACTTTTCCCAGTGGAATACTTTCTTTAACTCACTTGAGATATATAACTTTGAATTTTTATCTTCGTGTAGAGCAGTATCTATGTAATGACCCTGAAGGTTATTTTTGACATTTTCGATAAAATTACCATTTTACCCCTCCCGTTAGTTTCCCCGAGTCACTTTTGGTTGAGTCTAAAAGTTAGTTTTTTTTGAAGATTTTATGAAAAGTTGAGGTTTTGCTTGAAAAAAATATTTTAAAGGCTTAAGTTGTCAAATTTTGAGTTTCAGAGTCATTTGGAGTTTCGAGTCTCGGAATGGAATTTCGTCAATTCCATCAGTTCTGGAAAGTGAAAATTGGTCTAGGAGAGTTGTCGGAATCAGATTTGGAGTTAAAACGTGGAATTTAGGTCCGAAGTTGAAAATTGAGTTAAAATTTGATCCAAGTTTTACTTTGGTCAACATTTGGGGATTGGGTGCTCGAATTGGATTTCTGATCGTTCCAATGGTTTTTGAAGGTGATTCTAACGCCAAAAATGGCTTTGTTAATTCTTAGAGGTCACGGGGGTATTTTGGGTAATTCAAGTGCCGAAACTAGCTTAGTTGCGACTTATCAGATTTTGGGTCAAGGAGGCCTCGAATTCGAATTTCGATGATTCCATTGAGTCTGGAATGTCGAATTTAGTAGGGTTGCATATATGGTTTGTATATATGGGATTCCGAACGAATCCCAAGGGTTGTTTCAGAAGTTTTGAGACTTAGAGAATTTGAGTTGTTGATCTCTGGTGCGATCGCTTTTGCGAGGGAGGGTCGCTTTAGCGACGACTGCTTAAGCGAGATCCCATAGCTTTAGCGGCACCCGCTTAAGCAACACCCTTGTCGCTTTAGCGAGTCAGACCATTTAAGTGGGGTTCACTTAAGCGAGCCCCGAATCGCAAAAGCCATGTCTACTTTAGCGACATCAGAAAGGGATTTAGACAAGGCTTAAGGTATTTTCACTACTTTTAACATTTCCAAACTCGGTGTAGGCGATTTCTTCGAGGTTTTTCACGAAAAAACTATTGGGTAATGTATTTCTAACACTTTTCCTTAATTTCCATTGAATACTTTTGTATTTTAACTTCAAATTGTGAATTTCAAATTAGAGATTTTGGGTTTTCTTGAACATGAACTTTTGAAAGAAAAATGGGGATTGTGAACTCGTTTTAACCTCATTTTTGAAATGGTTTTCACCTTTAGATTCCTGATTACTTGAGGAACATTTTCATCTAAAACCAATCAGATTTCGAGTTCTATTTTCGATATGAGATTTTTGACCATTTTACCCTTTTCACCCGAACTATTTGATTTTAGTGTCAATAGTTTTGAAATGTCATTGTGAGTCTATATTCGATTAGATTGTGATGATTTGGAGTATCGTCGGAGGGGAAAATTTTGAGTTCGAATTGTTCATGACTTTTGGCTAAAGGCAAGTGGATTCTAACCTTTGTTAAGTATGTTGAACCTTGTATTTTCTATATGAGGGAATTAGGGTGTGTTGGGTCATTAGATTGAATTGACTTATATGAGTTGAAGTGTGATAGTGAAAATTCGGTTAGGGTTAATTGTCTAAGTGTTGTGAACTACGGGACATTGATCTATTGTGTAATTATGGATTATATGGCATCTTATGTGAATATTTATCCTATTTCACTCATTATTTGGGCATGTATTATATCTGTGATGGTGGAGAAATGATATGAGTGAGGTACTGGATATTGGGACCAAAGTTTCTACGGGTTGAGGTGATTTGCCGTGGTTTCTTCCGACGGCCGAGGTCTTTTCCAGTGGATATTATGACTGAGGTCTCTTCCGTCAGATATTGGCCGAGGTCTTTTCTGGCAGATACATGATCTATGTGAGGCCCCCATGGGTTCCGTTCTGAGGTGATCAGCGGATGTGTATCGTAGGATAGACATGCGTCACGATATTTGACATTGCATTTGCATTTATTTCATCCTGTGATTTATTATGATCTGAGATTTCCTATGTTTGCTTGAGTATGGTGGTGAGGACGTATGTGTACGTTCTACTTGTGGACTGTCTCGTATTTTTGTATATTTGTGATATAAACTGTATAGATTGGGCTGTCTGAGTGCAGGTGTGTAGTTGTGTAGGATTGTGGTTGGGATGTCAGGAGTACCTGTGTTCCGCATTGCTTTACTTAGGATTTAGTTTTCATTTTGCTGAGTACCATATTGTTGGTGCTCACCCCTTGCTTCTACATTTATGTAGGATCTGAGCTCGGCACCTCCTGTTCTTAGTACCTCTTTGATTGAGCTGAGCTTCTGGACACGTGAGAGGTAGCAGCTTGTCTTGTTCAGCAGACTCTCGTTGCCCACTTATTTTGTGCTTTGTTCTACTTAAGGACTGAGACATATAGACTTGTACCTTTTTCTTTTCTGGCGAAATAGTGGCTTGTACATATGACACCAAGTCTTGGGTGGTCTAGAATCTATTATCTGCATATTCTTATCTATATCATATTAGACTTTATATTTCCGCTTTTATTTTTGTTTATTTTGAATTGTTCAGACTCTTAGGCTGACTCTTCTTGGTGGGTTAGGCGAGTGCCATCACACCCGATTCCAGGTCGTGACAATCTAGGATCCGAAAAAGAGGTTCCCTCAATAATAGATATTCCTCCATCAATATCAAACCTATGTTATATGAAAACTTTTATACTTGACGTTTCACTTTCTGTTGCTTCTAAAACTGCTTCGGTATTACCATCGGAAATTTTGATGAGGCCGCAGTTTAGAAGAGTAAAAACACATAACAAGTAAAATAGACCAAAGGAAGTAATCCATAAGAAAGGGCACAGAAGTATCTTAATTATAGCATTTGTTTCTTTTAAGTAAATACAACTCAAGCTTTCATTAACGTGGAGAAAACACCTTTTACTGCATCAAAAGCAGAAGACTAAGAATATGTATGTCTACTGATAATCTAATCTTTTTTTTCAAGCTTAAAAAGGACAATTATATACTATACATAATAATAGTCTTTACAAAAACTTAGGGACTATCCTACTATATTTTAGTCCCTTAATAGTCTTGGATGTATAAACACATTACAGAAGGGTTTATACCTTAGCAGAATCTCCATCAGTAGCACGGATGCCATTCAAGTCAGCAAACTTCAAAGATGTCCTTGCTTTCCTGGACTTATCTCTTGTTCCAACAAGAGTTGCAGGCAAAACATTTTCTACCAGTGCAGATTTTGCAGTCCTGTGCTCTTCCTCAAATTTCTCAGGGCACCAAATATCATTTGGATTGAGGGGTAAAGAAGCCATATCAAGTTCAAATGATCCCATGGGTACATCCTCTCGTACAGTTTCAGACATTTTGGAGGGAATTCGACGAGAGAACGCGTAAAGTTCTTTAGGCTTTACAAAAAATGCACCAACTACAATCAATCTTGTTCGCTAAAATATGCTAATAAATCCAGTCACTATTTCCAAGTAACCAACTTGGATTCCAGTATCCCCAACAAAATCAGAAAGAACCTTCATAATTTCATACTTGTACTTCCTATAACTCTTTGAATCAGAGCTCTAATGGATATCTCAATCTTGAAAAGGGCCCATGTTTCCCCTTTCTTGGGATATATCAGATACAGACCTCTCTCTTCCTTTTTATACTGCACTTGATGAGAAAATATAAGTCGATCAGAAGTATATTTGGAGCTCCCACGTCTAAATTTCCCACAGCCAACAGGCAAGTATGCCCTGACCCATGCACAATCCCCGTTGATCTGTGTTTTATGTCAGGTACAAAATTTGTGTGATAGATTGCGAGATTTTGACTCATTTCTAGCTTCTTTTTCTGAAAAGTTTTCCACTTAAATTTATAAAGAACTTAGTCGTATTTTTTTATTTGTTCATATCTCCAACAACTTTAGTCCAACATGATTGACAAGAGTTGGATTGAGAGTCCAATTAGATCAAAAGAATTCTCAGATGGTGTAGTTCAATTTCTGGAATTTGCTTTTTCAAATGCATCTATTAATGGAAAATTTTTATGTCCTTATATTTTATGTGGATTTTCTGTTATGCACAATAGAGCTGAAGTGTTTAGTCATCTGTTTCAAAGGGGGGTTTTCAGAAAAGTACACATGTTGGCATATGCATGGCGAAAAGCGTGCTCAATCCAATGTAGCATCATTTACCTGAGTACAAAATGAGTCGGCTAGACAATATCTTATGCATGATATGTTGAATGATGTTTTTGATGTCTTTGATAATAATGAATTTCAAGATTTTAGTCCATCAAACCTACTAAATAATGACAATCCTGGAGGTGCTAAGGTAAGAGTCAAGAAGAGAGAGAGGAAATTAAGAAGCTGTTGGAGGATGAAAATCAAGAACTTTATGCTGGTCGTATAAAATATAGTAAATTGTCATTCAGTGTTCGTTTTTATCATATTAAGGTCTTATGTGGTGCAACAGATAAATCATTTTCAATGATTCTTGACCTTTTAAAGGATGCTTTTCCCATGCGAAACTACCATCATCATTTTATGAGTCAAAAAAGATGATTACGAAGTTAGGTTTGAGCTAGAATAAGATTGATGCATGTCCGAATCATTGTATGCTATATTGGGGATCATCAGGGATGAGAATAGAGATAAATGCAAAATATGTAATACTTCCAGGTATATATCAGATGAAAATGGTGTTGGTGCAAATGTTGTAATTGATGACCAACATAGAAAGAAACAAAAGCTAGCGAAAGTGTTGCGGTACTTCCCACTTATACCTAGACTGAAAAGGCTATATATGTGCTCTAAAACTGCAGAACTCTTGAAGTGGCATGATACAGAAGCTAATCCAGATGGATTATTACGGCATCCTAGATATGTCAAAGAGTGGAAACATTTTGATTCATTCTATCCAGACTTTTCTTTAGAGACTCGTAATGTGTGACTTGCTTTAGCTATGGATGGTTTCAATCCATTTTGAAATCTAAGTTCCAGTGTTAGCATTTAGCCTATGATGTTGTATATTTATAACTATCCTTCATGGTGTTTTATGAAGCAAACTTCTCTTGTCATGTCGATGATAATTCCAAGTCCTAAAATGCCTGGAAATAGTATTGACGTTTACTTGCAACCTTTAATTGCTGAGTTAAAACAATTGTGTAATGGTGTAAATGCAGGAAATGTTTCAATTGCTTGCTGCATTGATGTGGACCATAAGTGATTTTTCGGATCTTGACAACTTGTCTGGGTGGAATACACATGCATTACTTGCTTGTCCTTCATGTAATTATGATACAAATTCTATGAGGCTAAAGTTTGGTAGAAAAAATTACTTTTTGGGACATCGTCGATTTTTGCCACATGATCACAAATATAGGTACAACAAGAAGTCTTTTAATGATTTTGAGGAGCATTGACCTGTGCCTATTCCATCATCTGGTTCAATCTTATTAAGACAAATTGAGGAGAGTCGGAAGAGGCCTCGTGATGATGGTACAAGTAAGGTTGGCCCAAAACAATGGAAGAAAAAGAGTATCTTCTGGTATTTACCTTATTGGAAGAACCATCTTATTCGTCATTGCCTTGACTTGATGCATGTAAAGAAGAATGTTTGTGACAATGTATTATTTACTATACTTGGAGAAAAAAAATCAAAAGACAATTTGCAAGCTTGTAAAGACTTGTAAGTGATGGGAATTAGAGAAAAGCTTCATCCATATCCTAATTCTTCTGAATTTCCTCCATCATACTTTACCATGAAGAAAGATAAAAAATATATCTTTCTAAAAGTTTTAAACAATGTGGTGTTTTCGGATAATTATGCATCAAACATTTCTAGATGTGTTGATCTTAAAAAATGCAAGATCTCTAATTTAAAGAGTCACGATTCCCACATTTTGATGGAGCATATTTTGTCAATTGTTTGTAGAAGATCTCTTCCTAAAAAAGTGAGTTATGTAATTACTTTAGAGAAATATCAAGCAAGGTTTTGGATGTTAAGCATGTAGAGGATTTCCAGCAACGAATTTGGTTGAATCATGCTAATATGGAAGCAATATTCCCTCCATGCTTTTTCACTATTATGTTTCACCGGGTCATTCATATTGAAGAGGAAGCGATTCTTGCTGGTCCTATACAAGGTCATTGGATTTACCTTGTTGAAAGGTATATTATTTGCTTACTAAGTCTGTATTTTTAATTTTTTTTTCTAATCTTACGATTCGTTTTAATATTTTGTTAGGGGAATGGGCCATTTAAATCTTATGTTCGTAACAATTTTGCTGCAGAAGATTGTATAGCTGAAGGCTGCCTTACAGAGGAAAACCTTACTAATTGTTCTAGATATTTTGAGGATGGTGCTATTGAAGCAAGGTTTAACCGACCAAGACATAATGATGATGACAGTGAAATTAATGCTCATAGTGAATCTGCTATCTTGTCAAATTTGTTTCTTGCATCAGGCAAGATTGGGGCTATTAAGACCTATCCATATTTTCCTTGAGATCATACAAGCTCATCGATATGTATTAACTAATTGTGAAATAGTTGATCATTTCGAGAGTAAGTTATATGATCTTTCATATAGTTATACGATCTTTCATATTTTTCATTTTCTTATTATAATATATTTTATATCATAATATATGATTTATAATTATATTCAGAAAGTTTAGAATTGAGGTCACTAGGATGCGTCGTGGCAAAAGAAACTCCTCAAAATTTGTGGAAAAATATGTGCACAAACGTTTTCACGAGTGATTTAAGAAATATGTAAGATTTCAAATATTTCATTCCCTTTTAAACACAAAATCTTATAATTTATATATAACTGTCCTAATATACTTGCTAATCATTCCGCAAACGTGGATTCTAATGATTGGACTGCTTTTATTCATCACTATAAAGAGGACACGATGAAGGTAATTGTTCTTCATAATTTTATTCTCTAATTTTCTTCAGTTTTGATATAGATTTTGATATTATTTTGCTGCATTTTTTTAAATTTACTGCATTCGTTTCTATATTACAGTATAATGTAGATTGTATTCGTCTAACTAAAGGTCTTAGGAAAATATTGTAACTTGAATTTGCTTGGGATAAATCCTTTTTTCTCCTTTATATTGAATGCTGAATGATTGTTTTGCTCCTTAGTAGTTGAAGTATGCTGTTATTTTTTGGTCAAATTCGAGTGAAATTGCTGTCATAGTTTGAGTAAAACTACTGCAGCTGTTTTTTGGGAAAATTTGAATGATATTACTGTTACATTTTGAGAAAACAATTACATCTCTTTTAGCCAACTGTTTCTGATTTTGAGCTCAAACTATTGCTGCATTTTTGACACAGCTAACTTGCTGCTATGATTTTTAGCCAAACTATGGCAGCTCCTTGAGTCAACTACTTCTATTTTTTGGCCAAAACTTATTGCCTTAAAGACTTTTAAACAACTGTTATGCTTCACAAATTACTATTGCAATCTGTCGCTATTTTGATGTATAGATATTGCTACTTTGCGTCTATATATTTGAACCAATGTTTGATTACACAAAGTGCACAAAATGCGAGAAATAGAAAAAAACTTAAAATCTCGCATCCCGGTGGTAGCAATAGCAATGCAAGGAGAGGTCGTCAAATGGTAAGTTTCTTTACCTTCAAGTTTATTTGGAGAGCCAATTTATTATACAAAATACAATGTGTTGCTTGTTAATTATTTTTATCTATACTTGGTTAATGATAGGAGCAAAAATTGGGAAGGCCCGTGTGCCAAAGTGAAGTTGTTTTGTCAACTTTACTAAAAAAGAATGACAATTATGTGAATGAAGAAGGGGAGAATTTAGCTTTAAGATTCAAATATTTATCTATTTTCGTGACTGTTTTGGTATAGAAATGACATCTTCTTGTTCTATTTTAAATATACTTAATTTATCTTCATAAGTTATTTAACTTTATCTTACAGATGGTTCAAAAAGGTTTTTGGACTAGGCTATTTGATAGTTGCATTATATACTTTATTAATTGTCAAAGTTTATGGTATAGCAACATGTTACTTGATTCTTAGCAGTACCATGGAAGTGTAAGAAATTCTTTGCCTTCTCTGCATCATTTAAATACACATTGGTCCCATGTAAATATTTATATCTCATCATTGTCACCAAATAACATGTATCACTATACTATTGGATATCTTTTCTACATCCGTGGGCCTTCTCTTCCTATAGATACATACAAAGGTCACAGTTGAAATATTATCTTACTGCCTTAAGTGGATGCATGAATAGCCTAAACATTTTCCCTATTTGGTGTAATGAGTGTGACTGGGACATTGAGTTGCCTGTTTTGAACTGCAGTTTTTGTAGAATCTTACTTCCACTATTTCTGTTGCTCATCTGATGCTTCATATTTATAGCCCATTTGGATGGGCTTTAAGTTGGTCAAACCAACTTATAAGCCCCTTTTTAGCTTTTGGACGTGTTTGCCTAATACTAACTTTAAGCCATAAAGTTCTTAAAGTCAGTCAAAAATGAAAAGTTAGGATTTCTAACTTTTTTTTTCTAATTGCTTAAAGCCATTTTGTTTGACCATGGAAATTACTTTTATATCCCTTATATTTTAACTAAATTCCCAAACTACCCTTTTTATTCTTTTAACCCTAAAATTCAAACACTTATTTTCAACATAAGCACTTTTATCCAAACACTCAACTGCTTATTTATAAAAATAACTTTCAGCACTTCAAAGTTCTAAAAACACTTCATACATAAAAGTTACTTTTTTTAAGCCCATCCAAACGAGCTCTTAGTGTTAAAAGAGTTGCTCTCACACTGTTGTTGAAGCATGGTTACTTATAGGAATACATGTCCACATTCAACTTAGGGTGTTCCCCTTGACACTATAGACTTACCAGTAACCATGAAAACAATTTTACAGTTGAGTTTCAGTTAATATAGGTTGAAGCCAAAGATGTAGGTTAAAGTGTAGAACATACTTTTATGGAATAGAGAGATTGTTTTCAATAGACTCGGCTCGAAAGAAGGATAATCAAAGAAGAATATAAAGGAAATAACTACTGCAAAATAGCAAGAAAACAAAGCAAATGAAGTAAGTTAAAGTATCTCATTTGAAATTATGGAAGAGAATTGCACTGAATGTTGAAGGTGACACCTGCTTTGAGTTCCATATGTATTGTCATTGTCTATCCTTAATGGCTGTTGTGGTTGAAATTTCCTAATAAAAAAGTTACAGAGTGGTACATCAAAACTTGCCCTTTAGGCTAGTCTGGGTAGAATTGAATAACAAAACAACTCTGTTATTTATTTCAATAGGCGATACAACAATATGAAAGATTGTTGAGTAATTTGTGTTAATGTGTTGTTTATTCTGATGATTTGCCTGAGCTGCTTTAACTTTTTTGCTAAAACTTGTGTATGTCCAAACATTCATGAAGAAGAGAAGAACAGGGGTGAAATGTGTTATGTGTTTGCATCTTGCATTTCAGTTTTCCGATCTCATTTTTTTTGTTTGCATGTTCATAGAATCATCTAAGGGTGTCAAAATGAGCCCAAATATAGGTAACCCGCCCAAACTTTTATGGATTGGGTTCAAGATAATTTGTATTGGGTTCAATCTCAATTCATTCAAGCCTTAACCCATTTTTAAAAAATCTTCAATTGAGCCCAACTTAATCTCCAATTTCAACCCGTTTTAAGGCTCTTTATTTGCATTGGCGTAATGTATATTCTCATATTAAAGGTATGAATTACTATCTATTTTATATCTTTTAGGATTAATCTATCCATTTGTGGATTTTTATTTTTATTTTCTTGAGTTGAAATTCAAATTGTGGTTATAAAAGGTAAATAATAAGATGTTAAAATTGTTGAGATTAAGCGGGTCAAATTAGGCAGGTCATGGCCCAACCCAAATTTTAGCCCAATTGAGCCCAAAGTAAATTTGGGCGGGTCATGACCCAACCCGATTTTTATCTCAACCCATTTTAATATTTTCAATTCCAACCCAACCCGCCCATTTGACACCCCTTCAATCATCCAGTCCTATTGCCACCCACCCCAAAAAATCTTTTCACCACTTGAATGTTTCTGTTTTTTAGTAATCTCAACTTAGCCTTTCAATAGTTTCACAGATCCTATGCCAAGGCATAGCCATATCAAAATTAGGGAAGGTCTTCTCCGCTGCAACTTTCAGATTTCATTGTTTCTGTTGATTCTAAAGCATTTTTCTTGTTTTTCCTCTCTTGTTCTTCTCTCTTAAGCTGAGGGTCTTTCGGAAACAGTCGCCCTATCTTTCAAGGTGGGGGTTAGGTCTGCGTACACTCTACCCTCCCCATACCCCACATGGTGAGATTATACTGGGCCTGTTGTTGTTGTTGATTCTAAAGCGTTTGCTGCCCACATGCAACTTCATAGCCATTGTTGTTCCATCCACAGCAGAATTTCAATGGATATCCAAAACCTGTTTCTCCATAAAAAACAATGCATAATTGATCATACTACTTTAAGTTCGAAGTTTAAATTATATGCACTGGCAATGCAAAATATATTATACAATCAATTCACTTATAAGGTAGCTAAAGAAATCTCTATGATAAACATTCATAATTGTTAACCTGATAAACATAGTTACTAATGGGTAGGTATACTTTGTTAAATTACATTGATTGTGTAAAATGATTTTTTACTGTGTCAGTATATATACATAAATCCTTTTTATAACATTGTCACTTCTAGAAGTAGAAACTTGAAGCAACACTAAAGTTGTCTTCGTATGATCAATAGATCACATGTTCGAGCAGTGAAATTAGTCATTGATGCTTGCATCAAGGTAGGTTGCCTACATTACACCCCTCGGGGTACGACCCTTTCCCAGGCTCTAAATGAACCGGGATGCTTTGTGCACCGTGCTACTCCTACATTGCAACTTCTAGGAGGAAAATAACATAGGTTACAGTTTGGTTCATTTCTGAATCATTCAAGACTAGTAGAGTTTATTAACAAAGCAATAGAAAAACATACTAGTACCTATCTTGGCAAGGAATTACCTTGATTCTTGGCAGAGCTAATTAGTTGATACTTAGCTGAATAAATGTCAATGTAAGTAAATGCAGCACGAGGGAGCTCTGCTTGTAAGTGTAATATCCTGTCCTTGAGTTGCTTGTTGAACTCACAAGCCACCTTGTTTTGGTTCTCTATGCACCCAATTCCACGTATAATGCTTTAGTTTTTCATTAACTGTTAATGAGTTTATTAACTATTCATTATTAGCAACATTGGTATGAGGATATATTATGTTTTCTATTTTATTTGTAGGATAAAATATCGAAGCATCTACCTGAAGATCAAGAATATGCTGCTACTTTAGGTGTTCCGCTGAAGATATTGGCTCATCCTAATGACGCCATTGGAAAAGTGTTTGGAGTTGAACATTCTGATCGTGTGTGTGGTATAGGTGGTAATGTTTGTCCTTCAGCAGCTTTTGGGATGCCTAGACATTCAATTAGTCATGTAAGTGTCGGTAGTTCTAGTAATATATCTCATCAACGTGTTGAAGACCTAGAGAAACATGGAGAAACCTTTGAAGAGAAGCTGACCAGATATGAATTGACCAAGGAAAAGCTTGAGAAGACCAAGAAATGACTTGCGCAAAATAAGAATCACTTGACAACTCTTCATAGGCTTTTACAGGCTAAATTTGATAGGAATTGGCTACTTTCAACTCTTCTTAGTTTATATATATATATATATATATATATATATATATATATATATATATATATATATATATATATTAACATATGGTGTTGCTTCTAACTTTTTGCATTTAGATTACACTAGCAGTACTTGTGCTATCTTTTATAATGAAACTTATATTTTGTTAGTAATATATATGATGAATAGATAATTAAAGTAATGATTTGTGAATTTATTAGTGTATTAATTAGTAATAGGATATTGTAGGAAATTAATTACTCTTTTTTTATATTAAAAAAAAGTACACTTTGCCACGGTTCAACCGTGGCTAATCTGTAAACTGAATTTGCAAAATATAAAATACTTATATTCTATTAGCCACGGTTAATTAAAAATAAAAAATGTAATTTATTTTCAGGTAGTTAACTTTATCTATGACTCAAGTGTGGCTATATTTATTTAGCCAAGATGCTTTTTCTTCCTTTTTCTATACTTCAGGAGGAAGAGATTTTACTAAGAGGGGCTACGTGCTCAGATGCACCTAAATTCTGATTTTCCACGTCCTAGCGTAGCGTGGCTATATTTTAGTCCAATCTTGGCTAAATAAATATTACCACGAGTGTAAAAATCGTGGCAAATTTACTTGTGGCGCCTGTTCTGGGCATGCTTCTGATTGTGGCCAAGTTGTCGTGGACAAGGTGTGGTAGCCACGATTTTCATACCATTTAGCCATGGCTAACTCGCGTGGTTTTTGTAGTGATCTATATATTAGCCCTGACCTCAATGAGACTATCACAATATATCTATATTTTGGCATGATATCATGGAGGTCTGCTTTAGTCCTTCAATAAGGCACTCCTCAGTATACCTCCATAATATATCAATATATTTGTGGCATCATCCTTCAATGAGACACTCAGTCCTTCATAATATCATCGTAATATATCTATATACTTACATGGCATCATGAAAGACTTTAACGAGACACTTCTCAGTCATTCTTAAGTATTTATTGTTATGGTTTATTTATTATTTTCTTTTATTTTTATTAGTATAAAAATAATTAGATAATATCTTATCTTTGAAAAAATAGATAAAAAAAGATGTTTCGTAGGTTTTGTGGGATAATTATAATTTAAGAGCTTTTTACATAAACAATATACATTAGCCTCTGAATTACCACTTATAGTAGTAGAATAGGTTTTACCATCTATAGCATAACTTTTTTAACAATTTGTCTCCCAATCTCTCTCCCTCTCTCTTCTCTTTTCTTCTATTTCTCTCTCTCTCTCCTTTTCTTTTCTTCCGTTTCTCTCTCTCTCTTTTTAATTTCAATTATCCTAATTTAAGACTTGATTCTGAAATTGGCACTATTACAAACAATTGAGAATATCTTTAGAACGTATATCTTAATGTTTAAGGATAATTTATGAACACTAACATTTATTTTCTTTGAAGATATAAAAATACGAAGAATGTTTTTTTTTCAAAATTTTTATTTACGTGTATGAAAATTATAGGAAAATTATATATTATTACATTTTTTTCATTAATAAAAGAAATAAATATAAACAATAATTTTAATACATTTTAAATTCAATATATTATATATATTATAGGTATATTTCTATGCACATGGTGAATATATAAGTAATATATTTTTAATACAATAATATATTTTAACAATGTTAATAAGAGAAAAAAAATTATAATAAATTTTAAATTCAATATATTATACATATTATAGGCATGT
Source organism: Solanum dulcamara (assembly GCF_947179165.1). NCBI lineage: Eukaryota > Viridiplantae > Streptophyta > Magnoliopsida > Solanales > Solanaceae > Solanum > Solanum dulcamara. Next base: position 17,450,463 of record NC_077239.1, read on the forward strand.
CTCAATGCACGTGGTGAATATATAAATAAAATATTTTTAATACACATGTATTATAAGTATTGTGTGTGAATTTCAAATATTTCAGTACTATTAAATTAATTTATGTTGTTAAAAATATATTATATTTGTTGGAATAACAACAATTGAATTCATAACAATGTATAATATTGTAATACCCTGGAAGTTGGGAAGTGAGATCGAAGAAAAAGCTATAGAAAAATGCTTCTACTGCCTGTGCAGACAGACCCATATACTGACTGTACAAGGTTCATGGCTACCACAAATCCAATAAAGGAAAGTTAACTCAAAGCTGGAAAGATAACTGCGGTATCTTCTGAAAATAAGGAGGACTTACCAACTAGTTGGAAGCGAATAGATCCTCAACGATGCGCATGTTGATAATCTCTGGTACCAGTCTTTGTATCATAAAACGATGCAGGCCCAAATGGACGTTAGTACATGAAATGTACGAGAATTTAAAATAGCAGAATGAAACATGCATCAAGGTAGAATCAAATCAACTCAGAGATCTTAAATCGGTAAGGCGAAAAAATCCATCAAGATACACTAAGTCTAAACAAGAATTAGATTTAGACAGCGACCAATCACATACAATCCAATCCAACTCAGAGTACTATCAAGACCTAAATGAGAGTTTCTCTTATCCGACAACCATCACTTATGAGCCAGTGATAGTATAACAAACCGACATTATTTCCACTTCCATTCCTACCTTGCCAGGGTAAGAACGAATCAACAATCATGGATCCATAACCAATCAAGTCCTACCATGTCAGGATAATTTGAGAAATATCCGACTTTAATGGTTCAATCCTCTCCAATGTTTGGTGATGTAGTTATTGAATTCGAGTTATTACTTACTCTTACCCAATTCGGTGCTCGATACTCCTCCCAAGACTCAAGCTCATAAGATAATCAATCCAAATCAAACCAAATCAGTAAGTCTCTTTTGGACTCTTTTCCACTCATTAGTTCAATCAAATCAATCCTTTCAACCCATCAATTTCCCAATCATTCTCAGTCATTTAGTTAAAAAAGGTTTTAAACAATCATTTACGACAACATTCAGGACTATCAATTTTGTCGATACTACCAATACTATCATCACACTCACATTCTAATCACAATTGTACATTGGCAAATCAAGGCTCTATACTCAATTTGAAGATGTATACAATTTAATATAAATTAACATGTTACTAGAGTTTAAGTAAACAAGTGGTTCAAATCATGATTTCACGAAATCAATTCGTAGAAAAATCAATATTTCATCAATAATCAGTAAAACATGTACATTTTAAGACAAGAATAACTCAAGAAATACTATCATGGAGACTCAATACGTACACAATAAATCTATCACAATCATGGGCACATAGAGGAACAAAATCCATGTTTTAGTTCAGCCTTACATACTTGGATTCAAAGAACAATCGAAGATTCGAAGACCTTACTCAAAGAGCTTGAACTCTAGCCTTTCCCCTCTTCTCCAATCCTCGCTTTCAATTTGTCTAAGTGTTAATGAAAATATTATGCATACTAGGTACTGATAAGGGACTTAATTTAGTCCTAAAACATCAGGGTTTTTAGTCTAAGAGAAGTGGGAAAAGACCAATTTAAGCTCATTAAAATCTTGAAATTTTCCACCTACTAGTCGTAAAATGTCTACGGGTCGTCATCTTCAGTCGTGGAATTGGAATGGAAAATGTTGGGGTCTACGACTCGTGTCTATGAATCGTCAAAGACTCGATGAGTTATAAACTCCACTCATCATGTAGTTTCTGAATTTCCTGAGCAACTGAGTCTCTGAACTTTTCATACGAGTCATAAGAATGACTCGTAGACTCTTTGAAGAGTTGTCGAATCGACTCGTAGAAGTGACGTTCGAGCTCTAAATTTCACTAAGTATTAGGTATTTCTGTGAGTCGTTCCTATGACTCGTAGAAATTTTTATGACCCGTAAATTCAATCGTAGGTGACTCTTAAGAGTCCAAAAATTTTACTAAGTGTTGGGGAGATTTACGAGTCATTCCTACGACTCATAGAACAGTCTACGAATCGTAGACCTCCCTCGTGGTCCATTGCTCACTCTCTTTTTCTCCATTTTTCTCATCGTCATCAAGGCTAGTTTAGGTTAGGATAACACAGGGTATTACACCTGAATTCTTACTCGGATTCCACGAACCTTTTAGACGACTCGTAGAAGAACCTAAGATCCATAGGTGGGGTCCGTAGGTCACCTTCGGTAGTTAATTTTCAAGGATAGTTTGGATATTTTATGTTCTTTTGATGCCTAACGTACGTCGTTTTGGGCTATTTTTCACAACCTATATCTACCCAAACCCTTCAAATTTCCCTTATTCACTCTCATTCACCTAAAATTCTCTAAGGCTCTCAAGGATTTCTCTCCCAAGTTTTTTTTCTCCACCAAGTTAAGGTTTCAAGAACTCAAGTCTCTTTTTCAATTTCATAGCTAAGGATCATCAAGGTATGTGCGAATTTCATCCATGGATCTTTTTTCACCCATGGAGTCCCAAAGAATCTCCACTTTTACTTTATAATTTTTCCTAAACCCTAGATTTTGATGATTTCGCATTGAGCTCAATTAATTATGATTTATTTCACTTTGATTAATCTTATTATGCATGAATTAATCTAAATAATATTTTTTTGATGAATTCTACATGAGCCCATGCATTATGCTTATTTTATGATTATAAACTATGTTTGAAGAATTATGCATGCATCGTAAATTTATGAGCTATGATTTTAAGGATGCTTTAGATGAATTATCAACATGAATTTTATGAAACTAAGGTTTGCGTCAAAAGGGAAGTAATCTCATCATAAAGGTTTTTCATGATTTAGCCACTTTGATTTAAGTGTAATTTTCTATGAAAAGCTTATCATGATTTAGATGCTTTTGACTTTGATTGGGTTGAGATTCATGATGTGTTTTAAGGAGATATTCTTATGGTTTTATGTATTTTATGAAAAACTTGGTATTACTAGATTTTTACCCTTCTTCTCAAAGACTATGATTTGTTTATTTATGATATTCTTGTTAAGAGTTTACCCAACATCGAGTGACTAAGAGCAATCATCTAGGTCCCATAACTACGTGCCTTTACAGGATGTCCCAAGTTGGACAATCAAAGTTTAAGCTAGTGGATCCACAAATAACTCATGCAAATGGTCCTTACCTTTACAAGTACAACAATCTCTTTTCGGAGTGAAATATAACAACGGGCTCCATGTTATAGATGACATGGTTTATGTCAGTTAATGGTTTCTCTCACTATGCTATGTTTTGATTATGATTTACTTACGAGTTTTGCATTAACCATATTTCATGTTTCTAACGATGTTTTAAAGGCTTATTTCATATTTTAGCTTGATCATTGCATTATCATATTCTATGTCATGCACATTCTCCATGCTCAGTACATTATATAGTACTGATGCATACTTCGTGTGCCTATATTATATTTATAATATAGGTTATGACTTTCCTCGACCTGACCGTGACTAGTGGATCAATCCTGCGTTGCTTAACTTTGTGATGAGTCCTCATGCTTCGAGGACACAACCATCTTATGATTCTTTTATTTCAAATTATTTTGGTGAGTTAGGGCTTGTCCTATGCCCCATTTATGATAGTTAGAGGCTACGCCAGTCTTAGTATGTTTTCCACATTTCAGGTGTTATTCTTAGATTCTCGTGATGTTGAGTTGCTATGACAAGATTGATTTTAAAGTCTTATTTTCCGCATTCCATTCGTATGTTGATTTTTATGTTATCTTAAGTCATGTTTATGCTAAGAGACTTTTTTAGGGTTGTTCGGGATCTTATTCGCCGTGTCGCATCTAGGGTCTAGCTTGGGTCGTTACAGATATTGAATACGAATTATATTACAACTATAGTTTATATTTAATACAACTATATATACATCTATAATATATAAACTAATTTGAATTGTATTTGACTATTTTAAATTCAGGTATAATGCACTTTTAACACCACTAATAGGAGGGGGAAAATAACAACTATTGTAAAATATTTGGAATTCAATATATTATATATATTATAGGCATATTTCAAAGCACGTGGTGAATATATAATTAAAACATATTAATACAAATGTATTATAAGTATTATATGTGAATTTCAAATATTTAAAAACTATTTAAATTAGTTTACGTTGTTAGAAATATATTATATTTATTTTGTAATAACAATAATCAAATTCATAACAATATATAAAATTGAATCCGAATTGTATTATAACTATCGTTTATATTTAATATACTTTTAATACAATTGTAATACAAATTTTCAAAGATGCACCTCTTCTTCTCCAATGATTTACCACCACCAGACCACCATCGAACTATCAGAAATTCAAGCCAATCTCAAAACAAATCACCACGCAGTCTACCCGCAACCACCAAACTCCCTTTTCCCAAATTGTTTTGGTCCAAACACCACCACCATATCTAAACGACATAGAGAATTTTTCGATCAGATCTAAACGTCGATTTCTATGAAGCTTATCAAATCAACGAACACCATCAATGTTCTGTTTAGATCTAACAACACCATCTATTTTATGTTCTATACTTCTACTTAAGCAATGAACATAGAAACTACAATCTTCTTTTAATAGTTACAAATTGAAAAATAAAATAAAACTTAACGTAAAAGAGAAAGAAGAATAGATACTAAACATCGCCGATTTTCATGAGCTCGCCGGAGCTCCTAGTTTTTTGTTGGAATTTGATAATTTTTCGATTTGGTTATTTGTTGTTTGTTGTTGTTGAGTATGGTATGAAGCTGAGAACGAAAAATGAGAGTCGGGGTGGTTATTATTTGTTGTTTTATTTGTCGGAGAAGCCATCTCCGGAGAGGTTGGTCGGAGAAGAAGACAGATGAGGAGTTAGAGGAGGAGGGAGATGAGGGGAGCAATGAGTGATTTCAAGTTAAATTATGCTATAGATTGTAATTAAAAAAAAGTACTCAAAAAGTGTAATAATTAATCTAAAAATATTTATTAATGTAAAAATTCCTATTTTTAATTATGCTAATGCATTTATCAAAATTCATTGCATTGCTAATACCATGATTTCATATGTATTAGTTATAACATAATACCACATAAAAAGTATATAACTAATGCATGAATTATTTTTTTCTCATGCATCCTATCAAACAATCTCTTAGTGTCTGAAGTCAGTTTTGATAAAATTTAACTTTAGACAAAATGTTTAAAATTTCATATGACTAAACTTCAGTTATTTCTATTCAAAATTCATGCACATATGACTGCAAATAAAAATGATTGAAATTAGACCAAAAAAAAATTAAAAAGTTCAACAATATATGACTGAATTCGGGCAAAATTAACTGAAAACCGATAATTATTATCTAAACTTGAGGCAAACATACATGAACTTCATTCATACAACGTTAAACAATTTTGTCAAAAGTAGACTCAATTTGATTGCCTAATCACACCATTAAGCCCTCAATTCGGCCGTTTTACTTTACTTTCTCTCGCTATTTTTGTGACTGTTTTCCGTTCACTTTATAGGTTTGGTTTGCTATTTCATAGTATAATGAAAATTGTATTCGATTTTATACAAGTTTAACTCTATGAAAGATGAACGTATTTACACAACATTGGGGATTGCTTCTTTTAAAAATACTATAAGAAGTTTTACATTTACTAATTTAAAATTCTGGATCCATGTTTGCATTTGACACTGCTCTCTCGTTTGAATATCATGATCATTCTTATGATTCATTGATTGTCCGTCTTAAAAATAAATAAGTGAAATTGAGTCTAAAAAAGCTATATTTTCTTTTATGACAATGAAAATAGAGATTTAACATCAATGTTAATGAAACCAAACAAGTCAGGAACAACGTGGAAGGAGTCATTTTCCTTTCTGTATAAACAATCTAATCTGGAAGCAGAAGATTACTAATTTACGTAATTGAGGGAAGCAAGCAAAGCTTATTTCTTCAAACAAGTGTCCAACCCTCGAATTCTTTAAGGTCTCATTTGTTCTTACTGTGATTAAAACATCTGAATCTGAATGCACATCTGAATATTGCGCTTTTGAAAGTTTATTTACTACAGGTCACTGATTAATTTATATACTTCGAAGACCTCTTTTTATGCATCTATTGAACCAAGGGTCTCTCGAAAACAGCCGTCCTACCTTGGTAGGAGTAAAATCTGCGTACACTTTACCCTCCCTAGACCCCACGTTGTGGAATTTCACTGGGTTGTTGTTGTTGTTGAAGTTATTCTAGTAATGTAGCTCGGAGATACTTCATGAGGATCCTCGACTTGAACAAGAACATGAAGACCATTTTAACCTGTAGTAATTGAAATGGGGAACAAGGTATTAGGACAACAATCTTACTTCATAATCCATGACAATTTTAACCTGTTGTAATTGAAAAGGAATATCTTCCATAAGCTTTACTTCAAGTATTATATATCTATATATATATATATATGCTAACACATGATCATAAGCCATAGTTTTTAATCACAAATGTTGTTGTAGAAGCAAACGAATTGAACGTAATTCTTTATATGGAACAAGCAGTACATACAGATGAAAATTTGAAGTAAAAAAAACAGAATTTTTGACCTGTTGTGTAAGAACTACAAAGATAAGAAAACTAAAGCTAGGGAAACTAGACTGGATTATTGATGATCACCACCATTGATGAACAAGAACTCCACTTTCTCTTAGAGAAGTGAAGAGATCCAAACACTGGCCATAGGTATTCTGATACTTTGAAGACCTCTCCCCAGGGCAGCATTTCTGCCACCTATTGTAATGGCATTCAAGAAATACTTCATCAATCAAGCAAATTGCTCCTGTTTCAATCAATCTTGGTATCAAATCGAATTCAGTACCCTCAACATCCATCTTCATCACCACATAATCCTTCTCCGATACCGCGCTCATCAACCATTCAGCAAAGTCAAAACCTTGGATAACATCCACCTCACTTGCAGATTCACTAGAAGATTCAACAGGTTGAATTCTTCCCATACCTCTCCCTTTCGCCACATCTTTATGACCCGGATCTTGATTAATCTCAAACGACAACGTCTCGTTCCTCACCCAAGCTGCATATGGCAACAAAGTAACTCCTTTTTTCCCCTTATACTGCCCATGGAAAGTCTTGTCAGCCTCAACAGCATATATCTCAAAGGTCTTGTTTTGCTTAGGATACTGTTTCTTGAACCAACTCACAATGCTTGAACCATAACTCCTTGAACCAACATCAACATACACATACCTCTGCTTAAAACTAATATCCGCCATGGACGACAAGTACTTTATGCTCTGTGCATTCTTCTTAAGTGTAATCCATGGTTTCTTAGGTTCCTCTTTAATCAAAGGTTCAGCATTTTTAATCAGTTTCATTTTATAATCCGGAACATGACGACAATTGTTGTTGAAATCACTCACTTTTTGGTCGACAAATATATCCTTTTTCATAACAATCTCACGAATAGTTGAATCAAAACCATCAATATTCCTAGACTTTATCAATGTACAACAATTAAACAAATGAAGGAATGAATTGAAACTGTACGCATCATTAGAACCTGTATGGACAACCAAAAACCCTTCGGGTTTCAGAGTCCGACAAATCTCCGCCGCGAAATCTCCCGGTTTCAGTGACTTATCGATCATTCCGGCACCGGAAAATATGAAATCAAATGTATCATCTTCAAAGGGTTGTTTAACAGCTTTACCTGTAATCACCAAAGGCTTTGAACCTTTCTTGTAAATCCCAACTGAATCTGTAACCCCAATTTCCCTCAACGCAAAAACATCAGCACCCATCGGCGTTTCAACGCAAAGGGCTTTCGAATTTGGGTTCAAAAACCCCTCTGCAACAAGATCCTGAAACACCGAAGAAAAAAATTGGGCCGACTTTTGGAAATCTTTATCCGCCCATAGATCGGGAAGTTTGGGCTTAGCCGGAGCAGATTTTCCGGCATCCTCGGTGGTCATGACCGCTGATACAGACTCAGCCAGCTGTCCGACGCCGGAAATAACATTCAGATTTTCCGGCAAAGAGAAGAAACAAAAATCACCCAGGTCACAAGTTTCCCCTTTGAGAGTGACCACATAAGCAAACCGACAACAGACAATCACAACACAAAAAAGGCATAAACGTACCAAAACATTCCTAAAAAATCCCGGCTTCCCCGTACTATGATCCATCAAAATCACTCCTTTTTTACTTAACAAAAATCAATTACCTACAAAGTATTTTTGTGAGTGTAAAGAAAACCAAAATTGGAGAGGAGAGGGGTTTTCTGAGAAGGGATTACCGGGAACAGAAACGAGCAGAGGTATGATTACCACCAATGAGAGAACGATGAGACATAGGTTTTGAAAAGGGCATAAGGAGATGAGCAAAAGCAGTATAAGAGCCCAACATTTTTGCAGGCTAAATTCACTCTTTCATATATTTCTTCATGCAATCCCAAACACAAAATCAATTTTTTGTTGTTGTTTCAAAGGGATTATTGAGATTCAAAGAAACCCAATTCTTGAAAAATTGATTATTTGGGATATGCAGAGAGAGAGAGAGAGAGAGAGAGAGAGAGCAAAATGCAAGAAAAACTGTAATTTTGTAATAGAAAGAGAGAGAGAATGGAGAAAGTGAGTTTATGCAGGCAGGCCGCAGGGGTTGGAGATAAGAAAGGCGTGTGAACTGTGAAGAGGAAGAGTATTTAGGTCGGGTCGGGTTGCCGAGTGGTTTTTGGGTAAACTTACTTCGAAAAGGGTTCGGGTTTGACTTTTCGAAAAAATCAATTTAACTAATAAATCGAATCTCAAAAATATATTACTCCATTTGTTTATTAATATTGAATTAACGGATGATAAATGTTTTTCTAAATTTGTTTATTGGTTCTGTTTTTAATTTTATGATTTTAGTTGATAACTAAAGAGATAGCTTAATAAAATTATAGAAATTACTATTTTACTCTATTATATAATAATAATTTTAATATTTTATTAATATTATTTTTCTATCATAGATAACACAAATTAGCCTCTTTTTTTGAAAATCGTGTATATATATTATATATTTGAACATTTTCTTATTAATTAAATAAAAGTATGAACCATTAAAAACTAAATTAATTAATTAATAATTAATAATATATATATATATCTTGTTAACTTTAATTATCAATTAAGCATGTTCACAATTCAAATGCACTTATAAATTGACCACACGGTTTATAAGTAAGCTTGGGGTTGAAAATTACAGTTTTGTCCATATTCAGATGCTTATGCCAGCTCATATTCAAGTCATATACGTCTTCATTTTATTTATTTTGCTTTCCTTTTGGTTAAGCATTAATTATTGGACGCGGAAAGGAAACGGATTCCTTTTAATGATTGGCTGCCTTTTTTTTTTCCCTCTCTTTGCTTTACTACTTTTTAAAAAAAAATTATTATATATGGACTATACTGTACATAATGTTAACTATAATAAATGGAATGCTCAAGTTAAAAAATAAATGGAATGCTCAAGAATATGCATTTATTAGAGATAGTTACTTGGATTGGCTTTAAGTAATCTTGTTATATGGAATAAAAAATAGTTGCACCCATTCAATGCATATTATTAAATCCATTCTAGAAGAGAAAGATTGTTAGTAGTTAGTAGTAATACATTGATTAACTTACTAGAGTTCAATATAAATAACTCTCTTGTAAAATTAAGACATCCCATAATAAAAAGTAGAAAGATGTCAAAATCACCAATATATCAAAAAGAATTATAATATCAGTTGGTAGGGTTGTTCATGGATTGATTTGGATCGATTATTGATAAAAATTAAAATTAAATAATTTAATTGATTTTTAAATTAACTTTGTTAAAATCAAATTATATATATATATATATATATATATCGATTTGATTGTTATCGATTTTAGTTTGATTATTTGGTTATTAATCATACACAAAAATTTTAAAAAATAATTAATTCAAAATAAAAAATAGTTACAACGGCTAGTATTATAAACTTTCGATTACTGAATTTAATGTAAATAAACACTCATCTACAACATAAAACCAACAAAATAAATGCTCACTCTTGGGCTTTTTTCCTTTCATAAAAAAAATTATAAATAAACTTTGATGAAAATATATGTAAGATATTTAAAATTATTCCTAAAAATAATATTTACCTATAATCATTATAAAAAATATGAATATAATTTGTGGACCGATTTCTTCTATTTTTTGACAAAATGAAATCAAATTGAATATTATCAATTCTTAAAAATGTAAATCAAACTAAACCAAATCCAAATAATCCTCCAAACTTTATAATAAAATAGTACTCCTTCCATTTCTATTGATAGTAGAAAACAATTAGAGTAGGAGAGTCACAACAAACAGTAAGATAAACCAATTAAATAAATAACAAGTAGTAATAAAAATTATAAGAATAAGATACTACACTAATACTGCTAATTAAAGAAGATAAGAGGAGGAGAGTGACTCGTTATAGAAATATATATGTTTCAAATATTTATCATATTATGTCTTTTTTATAGTCGATTTAACTTTTCTATTCAAATGAAATAAAAATAATTAATTTTTTTTGTCCAAACAAAATAACAATAGTTCATAATTATTACAATAACTACTACTGTAGTCTGTATAAAAACAATTTTACACATTTATTTTAATTCTAATCTTTTTTTAGAAAAACTGTGTAACATAATGCACTATTACCTCACTGTATAAATTTCTAAACTGTCATTATGTAATGATTGATTATTCTCTGGTTTGCACTAACGTGTCATATTATGTTGGCAATAAATAATAAGTGACAAATTGTAGAGAACATGAAACAGAATTTACCACAGATTGATATGGGCCCACTCAGTTCCCATAGTTTACGGCAAACCCGGATTTAACGCCATTCTTTTTTCTATTATGTAGAATTATTTTGCATGAATTTTAAAAACTAATTATGTATGTTTATCTTAAACAAGAGGAACAACAAATTTAACCTTTGTCTCTTTATTTGCTCCATATATAAAACCACTAGTGATTTGAGAGCTATTCTATAATTATTCAATTTTAATCTATTTATTCGTCAAAGGATGTTATTATAAAATTAGAAAGAGTAAAAATATCAATACAGTTACAAATCCATATTTAATGGAGTAGTTAAAAACTTACCAAATACCGAATGGAGAAAAGGATGGATGACGGGGACATCTTGCAAGGGATCAACGATATCTTCTAGTAGACTCCGTAATGATAGCACAAAATACAAGATTATAATTTGGTTGCTTGTGAGATTCAGAGATATTATAAAATGGCCAAAAATCAATTTTCGTTTAACAATTAAATTTTTCTAAATATAATTAACCTATTTTATCCTTGTTATTTTTAATCTTTTATTTTTTAATATAATATATATAAATTTTTATTTTTTAAATCTACATATTTATAAATTTTTATTTAAGTTCATTAACACTATAAGTAGAATAATAATCGTTTTATAATTTTATTGCAAATTTTAATGTTAAAAAGATATTTTTTGTTATTTTATAATACATGCATTAAATACGTACGTATGTATGTATTATTGTGCATGAATATTTAAATTCCACTCATCTCTTAGAAATAAAACACATTAATGTAGTCTTTAGCTTAGCCTCAGTTAACACATATGAAACCTTACCTTCACTGATATTATGAGGTCTAATCTTTACCACGACATTAGTAGTTTAGCACTCCGCGCGGGCTTTTTTATAGAGAGATAGAGTGTGGAGGGGGGGGGGGGGCACATAAGATTTATTCCGCCCAAAAAGTTGAGTTTTTCGGTTCACATCTATAGTCTGTAACTCTGGATTCGCATAAGTAGGCACTTGAACTTATATAAAATTTGAACAAGTAGACGCATACTACACATTGCATAACATGTGTCCTACATGGCATAATACAAATCAGTCCGAGTGTATCTTACGCAAATTGTCATGTTGAACGCATGTGCTACTTGTTCAACTTTCTACAAATTTATGTGTCTTCTTGTGCACACCAAAGTTTGAGGACATAGATGCTTTCTGAACCCAAGTTAAAGAGCATGCTTATATATTATGTATATCTCTTATTCTCTATTCTATAGGTACATAAATGAATTTTCATTGTCACTAATGAAATATTTTTTAAATTATAATTTAAATTTATTTACAATATAAATCGATAGTTTTTTAAAAAAAATATTATGAGATATATTTATTTTTATTAATTATTTTTGTATTACCTGCATCAAAATATGTTTTTAAGGTTATCACATTATAAATTATGTTAAAATTAATAAAATTGTTTTATTGTATTTTTTTCATCTATTTCATTATAGAACAACATTATTAGCTTATATACTCAATCAATATTTCTCACTTTTATTTTTTTGGATGAAATTTTATATTTTGGTTAGAAGTTTTATTTTTATAAATTAAACAAAAAAAATATTATAATTTTAAAGAAGTACAGAAAAAAGAAGATAAAAATTGTTAATCTAAAGGTAGAATAAACATTACAAAGCCAAATAGAAAGAAAAAAAAGAAGAAGAAGAGTTATTTTTTAAAATTAAAAGGAAAATTTGATTTTACAGCAAAATTGGGGCACGTAAATGATTTCAAGCCATATGAAAAGGATTATTTTTTGCACAAAACTTTACTTTCCCACCATAAAGAAAGGTATGACCTTCAATGTCAATTGGCTTGACAAACACGCTTGTGTATGCCACATAACATACCCTTCCGATTTATTTTACTTACTAATTTATATTGACATGATACAATTATTATTTTTGTTAGGAATGTATTTTATTGCATTGACTTTTTTAAAGATTTCTATTAATTTTAGTATAGGTGCCAAATAAAATATATTTGGAAGAACCTTAAATTGTGTGCCTTAGTTGTATCAACGATTTTAACATTATTACTAGAAAAATCCAACCTCATTTCAACCAATTTTAACTTTAACTACTACAAAGAAAAAGAAGAAGCACTTTTAAACTGATTTATTGCTGGTAAAAATAAATTCAACTCTGTAGTTAGCTACTCACATAGATTGTTTAAATGACAATATGTTTGGACATGGTTTATTTATTTAAAAATGAAACTTAGCAGTGAACTATAATGTCCTTTCAGTCGAAAAAAAAATAATACAATATCCCCACTTCTACAAATACATTTCAGAAAAAATAAAAAGACAATAATGAATAGTGTAACAATTTTCAACAAGTCCTGTCAATACTTATCCTATTTGTCAGTCTTATTTTGGTAGGATTCTATTTGGCATCCTTTACATTTGAGGCCAGTCATCTTACTTATGAATTATTACCTCAAGTAATTTTTTGAGCATTTTATTGACAAAATATCCTCTTCATTTCTATTTATTTATCTTATTTTTTTTTTCAATTTAAAAAAGATTGTGTCTCCCTTTTTAGGCAACTTCTAAATTTTAATTTTTCATATAATATATTTAAAATATTGTCACGATTTCGATCCGACGTCCCACATTAACCCTACAATGAAAAAATCATTAATACAGTCCAACTATCAACATTCACAAGATATAAGAAGTGTAAAAATTTCAAAAGCAGCTTAATTCAAGAAAATATAAGGATGAGTCAACATAAACTCAACAAAGTTTGACCAACAACCCAAAACATATGGAAAATTACCTAGGAACTGATAGTCATCGTACCAAAACATTCTATCAACAAATCTTAATGAGGATGCAACCTCAAGAAATATAACAAAATATTGTCTAAAAGCCGAAGTCCTAAAAAAAAGACTCAAGATGGGAAGAGCTCATGGTAACACGTAAGAAATGACTCACCCTTGAACTCTCGGCAGCTAGTGATCTTCTAGGCGAGGTCTCTCCGCAACAGGTTGAATATGTCATATACTCAACAAAACAAAGCAAGTGCAGTATCAATACACAAAGTCAACAGTGTACTGGTAGGATCACGCGGTTAGCTAGTAAGAGAGTCATAGACGAGTAGACCCAATATAGTAAGCACACATATACAAAATAAACTTAACCATTTTTATCTCAATTAGTAATCAATAGGGTCACATTTTATCAATCTCAATATCATGGAATTTCACATAAAGGTCCTCTCATGGGACCTGCAAACACTTATTTGTGCGTCAAAATGTGACACCTGATCCAATGTTTGTGTCGGAACGTGACACCCGATCCAAACATACAATTCAGCCACAATTACAATCAAGAGTAAAACATCATATCACCAAGAACAAATTTATCATAAGTCAGGCCAGTAAGCGATCATTTCACATAATTCATAGCATGCTTCCCTATTCATATACACATATGCATACTGTAATATCCCCTAAAAAAAAGTTGTATACGATGTTTCAATTTTTGCCTAAACATGATACAGCCTCTGTATTTTGGTCATAACTTTTCATAGAAATATCCAAATTGAGTGATTCAAATTTTTGAGTAACCACAAGATCATTACCTACAACTTTTATTAAGACTATATTTTAAGATTCGGAGGTTACGTAGGTCAAATAAATTAATCTTTGTAAGGTAGGATGCTGTTACGGAAATGAGTGTTTATAGAAGAAAAATCATATCTCACTGTAGGTTTATCCAAATTGGTTGATTCTTGAACGATATGAAACTAGACTTCCATATCTACAATTCTTATGAAGACACCAAATCCTAATAAGGAATTTATCTTAGTCAAACGCAGCTCCCAAAAAGAGTATTCTATCAAAGATAACTCATTTCACCTACCATAGAAAGATCTAGATACATTTGACATCACTCATGACATAAATTGTCCTCCATTTAACATCATCCATGACATCAATATATTCCACTAAATTTTCAGATTTTTATTTATAATTATTTTATTTATTGTTAGGTCATCTTTCCCACCTATAAATACCCACCTTATTTCCTCATTTTATTCATCAAGCTTTCTCAAACAAATCTTCTCTCTATACACATTCTCAAATATAGTTTTAGTTCTTAGTAGTGAAGAAATACTATTCCGGTGATTCATATATTCCGGGTAGTACACAAAACGTTCCGGCAAGGAGAGAAGCTAGGACTCAAGAGTGTTCATTAAGTCTTCCGGTACCAACTAAAGCTTCGGTTTCCAGGTATGTAAGGCTTCAATGAGAGTATTCCTTCCACTCTCATGTCTAAATTATTTTGATTATATGATAAATTATATTTATTTTCTTTAAGCTTTACTCTAAGTTATATGATGTTTATCCATGAATTCTTCCACCCATGTAGTCCAAAAACTCTTTCAATTAAATATCTTGATTTCAAGTAATATTTTCTTATGGTAAATTCTTATTTTTACTTAATAGTATGAATCATGGTTAAACAAATGATT
This sequence comes from Solanum dulcamara, assembly GCF_947179165.1. NCBI lineage: Eukaryota > Viridiplantae > Streptophyta > Magnoliopsida > Solanales > Solanaceae > Solanum > Solanum dulcamara. The sequence goes on from NC_077239.1 coordinate 17,465,962, forward strand.
ATTGCTCTATTTTGATGCAACATAATTTCATAGGTATGAATTGATGGTTTACAAGTAATTCCTCTATTTATCTATTTAAAGGTTCTTAAAATTCATGGTGGGTTGTTTAAAGCATGATTTTTAATTAATGGATTTCAAAATATTTATGTATATTTATTTCCATACATATTTGCAAGTTGAAGTGATTTGAACCCACCTAGTTTTACTATATTTTTAATAAAGTTTGACTTGAAAGCTTTGACTCCAAATAAATGTTTATGAAAGCAATATCTATGATCAAAAAGGGAGTCTTATAAAATGAAAGAATGATGAAATGATATGAATGATGGATTCTTTATGCAATAAGGACAATTCTTGCATATTTGAATTATCAAATGTTTTAATGAGCTATTCTATCGAATATGATGTTTGAATTCTCAAGTTATATGCTATGAATATTTTGAAGTATTAAACTATTCCGTGGGATTGACTTAGCACCGAATGAGGCATTGAGGTGGGATTCGATAAGGGAATCCTAGTAGCAACCCCTTGTCTCATTAACTATGTGCCAACATAGGAGCCCTTGTAGGCTTAGGCTAATGGATCCATAAATAGCCCTTAAAGTTAAAGTTAAAGAAATGAATGAAGTTGACGGAGTTCTACCTGGCAAGTAGTCTCCCCGGCCAACGTAGGGGGTTATGTTGGATTCCATGTAATAGCTCGCATGGTCTTAAATGTCGGTTATGGTTAGCTTCCCACAAAATGAATGTTTTAAAGGATATCCATATGATTTATTATGCATGTATTACATTATGTTCCATATTACATAAATGTTATAATATTTTCTCAATGTTCATGCATCCTTACATACTTAGTACATTCAAAGTACTAACACATACTCTTTTGCCTACATGATATCACCATGTAGGGATCGGTGCTCCTCCTCGTTCTCCTCCACGTGGCTAGTTGATATTCCATTGAAGACTACTTTTGGTGAGTTCCCATGTTCCGGGAACAATACTCCTTTGTCTTTCTAGCTTATGATATGTTAAGATATTTTATTATGGCATTTCTTCTATTATGATTGAGGGTGAGCTAGGAACTTGTCTTAGCCCCATTAAATCTAATAGTTAGAGGTATTGTTGGACATATGTAAGTTGAAGATTTATTATTATGATTTCCGCTTCTCTATTTATCATCATTACCTATGAAAGGCTAAAAGAATGCTAAGAGGCTTGTTTGAGGTACTTTCGGGTTTCTCATTCGCCATGTCACGTCTAGGCCCTAGGCTTGGGTCGTGACACATACAATGGAGTAATTTAGCAAGTACATGACTCACATACGGGAAACAAATCATCACTTACCTCGAAATCAAGCTTTGACAACTCTAATGTGCAAGAGTTTTTCTTTTTTGGGTTCATTCCGCTTGTTCCTAGTCAAAAATAGTAAATACATACAAAGGATCAACAAAATGACCTAATAAATATGAATTATAACACAATTTCCATCCTAGGCCAAACCCATGATCCTAACCTCCATTCTAGGGCTACTCCCCACCGCTAGTTTCAAGCCAAAACCCTCCCTCAAAGATCACCCACCATAGTTTATGGGTTCTAGCAATCAATTAACAAGTTTAGGGAGTAAATTACTTACCTTTGGTATAAATTGGGGTGGAAACCAGTAGAAAATAGTCCTAGGTTGCTCTGGTCTTTTAAGAATAAAGCAGGAATGGAATAAATCGTTCTGGGGTCTTTTCTCGACTTAAGTCTCATTTTGTCCTGCCACAACGGGACCATACCGCTCTAGTAGACTATCCCGCTCTAGTAGGATTATTCCAACTCTAATGGGTTGCACGAAAAATAGAGAGCTCGAAACTTGAGCTCCAAACTCTCATTTCACAACACACTCTCAACCCATGGTGTCTTAAATCATTTCTTTCACGCCAAATCCAATTTCAGGAATTTTACTCACCCAAATGCGATTTCGTAAAGCTGTAAAGGCTCTGTATCGTCTTAGCTACTAGCTAACGTAATTAGAACGCAGATTCGATCCCCCACTTATCACAAGGTTATCCTAGACCTCACTTAACTTAGAATTCATTCAAGTATGACCTAGGCTCAAATTTTTCAAAGTTGCTATCGAAGTTTTCTGGCTCAAATTCCTTCTTCATTGGCCTATTAATAACGACGACGACATGTCTTTACATATATACCACAAGATCATATGACATTTTGATACATCTCATGTATCTATAGTTTAAGATCATAATTTTTTTTACCTTTTTAAATTTTATGTCCAATTAATTTTTTAAGTAATAATGTATTTGTAAAGTATTATTTTGCACTCAAATACCATATGGTTTTTTTAATTAGTCATTATGTCATGTCATTCACGAGTATGTTATATACATCATGCAATTTTAGTTGATTGTCAAAAAAATATTAAAATGAAAGAACAAAATCCTATATAAAGTGTTTAAAATAAATAAATTCTAATTAAAATATTTTAGTAAAAGATGATAGCCAACTTTAGATGACCATTGATAAATTTCGCCAATTTACTACTCCCCTCGTTTCTTTTTACTTGTCAAGTTTTGGCTTGACACACCTATTAAGAAAATAATGATTGGTATAGTGAGTTTATCATTTTATCCTTATTAATTGATAAAGTTTTAAACATATTTACTCACTATATTTTTTAAAGACATTAACTGAATGTTAATAAATTAAGAATATTATAAGAAGAAGAAAATTATCTTTTTTTAATTTGTCAAAATTAATAAATAAATAAAAAATTAAATTAAAAAATATTTAATAAATAAATAAGAAGGGAAGAAGTAATAATTATTGTCACGAAGGTAAGAAACAAATGAGTTTATGAGTCATGTGAGTTGCAAGAAAAGTTTCTGAAAATGAGACTCGTGAATTTTGATGTGTCTGGTCATGTAGGGTACTCCAAACTCCAAAGTCTAAACAAACTGCTAAAGGTAGTCCCTTCACGACCGTTACAATTCTTTGGGACCGGTTAGTCCTAGATATTTTCGAGGTGAATTATATAAGTATTAAATTATGTGTATATAATATTATATTTAAAAATTGGTTAAAAGGTAAATTATTCACTGCTTCAATTTCAATACTCCTCTGTAATTTGTTTAATTTTGAGCAGATTATTATTTATGAATTTAAGTCTATTTTGGTTCATCTAAATTTACTCAACTGATTTATTGAATTATGACTTATTATTTATTTTTGATCAAATTCAACTCTAACTCATTCATTTATTAAATAGAAAAGGATTTAAAATATCTTTGAACTATTGAAAATGATACAAAAATGTCATCATTCATTTATTGGACCTAAAATGCTCTTAACATCAACCTTTAAGTCCAAAAATGATCTTTTCTTTAACGGAAAAGGGCATGAGGGACATTTTTGTACCATTTCCAATAGTTCGAAGGCATTTTAGGCTCTTTTCCGTAATTAAAATTCTGTTAAATAAATTTTGATTTATAATTAATTTTAAATAATTAAATTATAACCAATAGATGGCCGCCACGTGTTTAAAAAAAATATTCAAATTATTTAATTAAAAATATGTTAAAGAAATTTAATTTATAATTAATTTTAAATAATTAAATTGTAACCAATAGATGACCGCCACATGTTTAAAAAAATTATTCAAATTATTTAATTAAAAATATGTTAAGAAATTTTGATTTAATTCGGTTATAATTTTAATTATAAATCAAAATTTCTTTGACATAATTTTAATTAAATAATTTGAATAATACTTTTAAACATGTGGTAGCCATTTGGTTACAATTGAATTATTTAAAATTAATTATAAATCAAAATTTATTTAACAGAATTTTAATTAAATAATTTGAATAATTATTTTAAACACGTGGCGGCCACCTATTGGTTACAATTTAATTATTTAAAATTAGTTATAAATCAAAATTTATTTAACAGAATTCTAATTACGAAAAAAGACCTAAAATGCCCTCGAACTATTGAAAATGGTACAAAAATGTCCCTCATGCCTTTTTCTATTAAAGAAAATCATTTTTAGACCTAAATGTAGATGTCAATGGCATTTTAGGCCTAATAAATGGATGAGAGGCTTTTTTGTACCATTTTCAATAGTTTGAAGGCATTTTAGGCCTATTTCCGTTTAATAAACCGTTTGTTTGAGCTATATTGTTAAATTTGGAATTTGCATCTTGTTAAACAGCCTGTTTCACAACGTCTCGAAATGTTTGATATAATTTTATTTTTGTAATACTTGTACGGCTTTTAGTTGAATTTTATAAAAAATTTCAAAAACTAAGTTAATGTGGAATTTTCTCTATCAAACTATTTTTTTTGACTATTATTTTAATATCTTTTGATTATCACTAGCATAATATACCAATCAAATTGTTAACATTATTTTAAACTACCTGGTTAACAAATATCACCATATACATGTATTTATGGACAATTTATCACCATATTCAAGTTACTGCTATGTAGTTTTAGTGTTTTATATCGAAAATCCAAATTTTCAAGAAAAAATATTTAGGTAAAAGAAAACTTTCCTATAATAATCTTATTTGTCCAGACTTTTTGTTGGGTTTAAAATAATAAGTTGTTATACATCTATACCAATATTTGATATTTAGATTTTATTGGATTATTATAGATTAAAAATCACCCCAAGATTAAAAAGGTAGACTGTATGAAAAAAACAAGAATAATAGAAAAAAAATCTCCAATTTCACCTTTTGATTTCTCCTATTCCAAGTTTGCAGAGTTTTTGATGTTCCAAACTTCTCGTCGGAACTTAACAAATTTACTAAAATTATATCTCCAATAAAATATAAATAATAGGCTACTTTATAATAATTGTAAAATAATAAATATTTGAATAATATTATTATAAAGAAATAATTTTACAAATAACATATCGTTATAATAACAAGTATGCTTTAATAGGTACTATTATTATAAAGAGATAATATAAAATATCGATTCTAAAAAATCTTGCATATTATAGTAAAATGCTATTGAAGAGGATGGTAAACAGAAAAGACTAATTTCTTGGGGATATACATATTGTCAAACTTAATTTCTTGGGGGCAACTAAACAAGGGGGACACCCATATATTATGAGGTCCACTTTTGTTTGAAGAATATTAATTATCATTGAAAAAGCAATAGATTTTAATTTGCTACAACAAGAATCATCATTTTTGGAATAATGTCTCCAATTACTTTTTCTTTTACCCCATTTTAATTGCTTCCTAAAAGTGCTAATCTCAACTGTTCTCGCCGTTATTCTCGCAATCTTTGTTTTTTCTTTTTCTAATTAACATAAAAATCTTAGCGTTTTAACCTATAACCCACATTTGAACTTACTAATATCTTGTCTTTTGTATTTTCATTATCACATTATTTGTTGTTAATATATATTTTATTTCTTTAAAATACTTTATCGTACTTTTTATAGTATTTTGCTATGATTTAGTCACTTTCGTTATTTCTTTTTTGATATGCTTTTGATTCGTCTTTTCTTGAGCAAATAGTCTATTGAAAAAAATCTCTCTACTTTTCAAGGTAGGAATTAGATTTGCGTATACTCTCTACTCTCTCCAAACGTCACTTGTGAAATTATACTGAATATCTTATTGTTGTTATATATACTGATAGTCTGATAGCGTAAATATTATTTTTAGCATTATCAATAGTTACTTTTTTTAAAATTTTTTTTACCATAGAAAGAGTTACTACTGTATAGAGAAGGCTAGAAGCAGACACCTCTTAGATTCCATTTGGATTGACTTATAAGCTGTTTTCAGCTTTTTTAAGTGTTTGACTGGCTAACTTAAAGTCATTTTGTGCTTAAAATAAGTCCCAATAAATAATTAGGTTTGTTTGGATGAACTTATTTTAAGCACTTTATAAGTTGAAAACAGCTTGTAAGACAAAAAAATAAGTTGGGCTACACCAACTTATTTTTATAGGCAGTTTTCAACTTATAAGATGCTTAAAATAAATCTATCCAAACATGATCTTAGTCGACATGCCTGCTTTTAGTCAAGGGCATTTATGTACTATATATATATATATATTAATCTTTTGAATATTTGAAGATTATGTAAAAGAAAAACATATAAATTACAATAATTAACAATTTAAACTATTTGCCTTTTTAAAAGATATAAAAGAAATTCGACTGACTCTTGAAATTCTATTGATGCCACATAATTGGGACAAAAAAAGTAACATATATTATTTAAAAATCATGTAAAAAGCACTGTAAATTACAATAATTAACAACTTGAAATATTTAAAAAACATATAAAATTAGGTTGATTCTTGAAATTTTATCCGTGCCACGTAAATTGAGACATAAGGAGTAATATATATTATTTAAATGTTATGTAGAAATTACTATAAGTTACATTTATTAAAAACATTAGAATATTTAAGCATCATTTTTTTTGAATAATTCTCTAAATTCCAAATGTGTCACAAAATTGAGACTGAAAGAGTAACATGTATTGAATCCGTGCTAACCATATCTAGTCTACTTAATAAACTTGATCATATGAAAATTCTTTAAAACGCTAGCTCACAAAATATATATACACGTGTAAATTATTTTTTATAAAAACTTCTCTCACAAAAAGAAAAACAGACAAGATAGAGAAACATATTGTACATTAGTTAGGCCATGGCCCATGATGAAGAGAGGTTCGGCTCTGGATGCTTTAATTTAGAGAAATATAATATTTAGTCATGTTTTTTTGTTTCAGCTTTTAATGGAAAATGTTTTGTTTTGAGAAATATAACGCCATTTTTTGGCTTCTACAATGAGTGTGAAAATAACATTTGAAGTGTCTAAAGTTATTTCAGAAGTGATGTTCAAAACCAAATTGGATTAATGTTACATCATTGAACTAAAAAAGAAGTAATATTTGACTTATTGGAACTACTAACATTGGAAAACATCCCATGTGAATTCCATTTGCTGTCTCTTTTATACTATAGGCTATTCATGAAATGAAAGTACAGCTAAACAAATATACACTTAATTTGCCATTTTTAATTGGATGGAAGTAGATCAAGAAGAGTATTTTATGGGTCCAACTCATGGGGTCCTGCCAGCACAATTTTGATAGCTACTCGTTGGCCCCAATTTTGCTTTATTCTTTTCTTTCCCATACAAATCATGGCAGTTTAATAATATTTGATTGAAGTTTGAAAAAAAAAGAAGCATTTGGAGTTGCAATTAACAAAGAGTATTTGGAAGTTGTAGTTATTTAAGCATGAGTTTTCACTTCATAGAAGAAGTCAGTAAAAGTAAATTACTTTTGACTTTTGAGTGCAAAATATTCTTGGGAAAATTAGGGAGAGTGGTCATTCGGTTATTTACTTTATGAAAAATTGGCCTAATGTAAAATTAGTCAAATTCGCTTCTTCTTCTTCCTTCCACTTTAGCTATTAATGGCTTCTTCCTCTTTCTCCTTCTCCTCCTCCCTCCTTCTTCCTCCTTTTCTCTTTGTTGCATTCGGTTTTCCTTCCTTCTTCCTCCGTGATCAATCAATCATTAATGTTTCAAAGCTGGCTTGATTTAAAAATTTGACTTATCTCAAACATGAATCGTTTTGAGCAAATTATATATCAAAAGACTCAAAATATCGAGAGAATTTCATATCTAAAATTTGAAACTGTTTAGAGCTGATTTTAAGTTGATCGATATTGAATAGTCAATATATACTTCATGTATAGTCAGTGTATACTTCATGTATAGTTAAACTACGGATGGTTAAACTATATTCAACTTTTTAAGTATATCATAACGTATAATCAGTGTATAACTCATGTATATGTAAGTTATATTGTATAGTCAATGTATATTTTTTATGGCTTTTGACAAGCTATATTATATAATCAGTGTATACTTTCTATGACTTTTGATTATTTTTTATGTAAATAAAAACATAGCTATATTTTTTGTGAACTAATTACTTTATTCTATATATTTAAAACTATTTTTCTTTTACTTGAAATATTTTTCAGACTAATACTTCAATTTTTCACTAGTCACGCAATCAAGTGTTGATGACTAAGCCAATAATTTAGAATGCTGAACTCAAGTATTTGAATTGAATTAATTAATATTTGATATCCAAGCAGTCCATCAAATTTCTAATTACTGAAAATTGGATCTGTTAAAATGTTGTATTCTTTTAACTTTGAAATGTTCTTTATCGACCGAAGAAAACCAACAGATACTAAGAGTGGGTTGAAAGAATTAAGTGGGCTGAAAATCCCTTGCAATATGATGTAAAAATCATTGGGCCTTTTTGCTCAACATCCAAATAGTTTTGAAAAATTATTTTGGTATACAAATAATTCGTGGGTATAACATTTATATAATTTACTATACAATTCGCAGTTTTTGTATATCATTTATATATTTCTCTATACAATTCGACGTTTGTATAATTTGCTATACAATTCACAGTGTTTGTATATTTCAGTATACGATTCGTGTACAGTATTTGTATAGTGACAAACATAAATTTTTCATTATAAATAATTAAAAAAACTATACTCATATAAAATTATTATGCTCAAAAGGTTTGTCATATGTGAATTTTTTTTCTATTTTTTATTAGGGCAATTTACATAAATAATATATTGTATAACTTTATTTATGAATTATGACATATCTTTTACTCTTACACAAATTATCGTTACTTTTCTTACCACAAATAGATCTTTCTCTTTATTTTTCTCTCTCCTTCTCTTTTCTTCCGTCATTTTTTTCTCTCTCTCTCCATTCTTCTTTCATCATTTTCTCTCTCTTTCCTTTTCTCTTTTCTTGAGTCATTTTTCTCTTTCTCTTTCTTTTTAAAATTTTATTTATTTTAATGTTTAAGGATGTTTGGTGAAGATTAATGTTTTATATTTTTTTTTGAAAATATGAGGATTTTTTTGACATTAATAATAAAATTAAAAAATATAAACTATACTTGTAATACATTATATATTATAGGTATTTTTCAATGCACACTGTGAATAGATAACTAATATATTTTTTATATAATAATATATTTTAACTTCGTTAATAAGAGAAAAAAAAAATAAATTCAATATATTATACATATTATAGACATGTTTCAACACATATGGTGAAATATATAACAAAAATATTTTTATATAATGCATTTCTAACACAATAAAATAAATAAATATAAACGATAAGTATAATATATTTTGAATTCAATATATTATACATATTATCGGCATGTTTCAATGCACGTGAAAATTATATAACTAAAATATTTTTAATACAAATGCATGCATTATGAGTATTATGTGTGAATTTCAAACATTCTAATACTATTCAAATTATTTTACGTTGTTAGGAATGTATTATATTTGTTGAAATAACAACAATTGAATTCATAACAATGTATAATATTGAATTCTAATTGTAATACATTTTGAATTCAATATATTATACATATTATATGCATTTTCAATGCACGTGTTGAAATATATAACTAAAATATTTTAAAAATAATAATATATTCCATTAATAAGAAAAAAAAATTATAATAGATTTTGAATTCAATATATTATAGGCATGTTTCAATGCACGCGATGAATATATAACTAAAATATTTTTAATACAATAATATATTTTAGCACAAATAATAGGAGAAATAATAAACAATAATTATAATATATTTTGAAATCAATATATGATACATATTATATGCATCTTTCAATGAATGTGGTCAATATATAATTAAAATATTTTTAATATAAATATATTATACGTATTATATGTCAATTTCAAATATTTTGGTACTATTTAAATTAATTTTAAATTAGAATAATTAATTAAGTATTATTTAAAAAAGAGAGAAAGAGAAAGGCGAAGACAAAGAGAAAGAGAAAGAGGAAAAATAGATAGAAAAAAAGGAGAGAGAAAACATGCAGAAAGAGAGAGAAAGAGAGAGAGAGAAAGAAAGAGAAGAAGCACGTAGAAAGAGGGAAAGAGAGAGCGGGGGGGGGAGGGTAATAAGGTGATTTTAGTTATTAATTAAGATAAATATGCTATAGACCGTAATTAAAAAAAATACCCAAAAATGGTAATTATTAATCTAAAAATAATTCATTTATGTAAAAATCCTTTTTTATTATTTCCTAACATTTCAAAAAATTATAAAAATCTCTTTTTTTTCTTAATTTCTATCACTTTTCTGGATACACCACTCTAAACAATCACCCTCACGATTTCTTTTCCTTTTTCTTGCCTAAAATCACTCCATGCTATCACCAATTACCTCCATTACAATCTTTTCTCTTTCCATTTTATCAATTGCAAGTTATTGAAGAGATAGTGCCACGACCCAAAAATCGAAGTCATGATGACATACATCCCCAAATCCAACCTGATATATAAGCCGAACAATAAATCATATACAAGACTCCCAAAGGGGAAGTCAAGCCACAAATGAAAAGAAAAAAAGTTGTCACGATCCGAATCTGGTCCATGATAATGCCTACTATAATCCTCAAGTAGGCAAGCCAAACCCAAGTTAAGCGGAAGTAAAACCTCAATCTACTTAAATAATTAATAACATAAGAAAGTGGAGGCAAAAAGAATATAACAAAAGAAAGGTCGGGCCAGGGTATAAATATGTAAATATGATACAAAATATACAAAAGGCCCGATAGTGACAAAAAATGACGACTAACACTAAACCAAACTCCGAATCTAGTGTCACCTATACAGGAGCTACTAAGTACAAAATTTGACAATATATATAAATATATAATGCAAAACTGACTGTCCAAAATACAAAATAAAAGTCAGAGTAAAAGAGAGAATGCAGCAAGTCTCTAAACGCCGGGAGCTCATCAGAATCCGGATTTAGCACCGCTATGGATGATTAGGCGTGCGCTGGGGGTGGCTCGAACTGGGAGTTGCATCAAAAAGATGCAGAAGTGCAGTGTGAGTACCAAAAAATGGGGTACTCAGTAAGCATCATAAGCCGACCGAACTCAGAAAGAATAAATACATAATAAGCAGCATGATGATACTAACAATAATAATATAAAAAGCATACACTATAATTATGAGGAAATAGGGTGCAGGAAGATCATACAGTAGTCAAATAAATCCAATCAAGCAGGAAAATCACATTAATAATCTCAACTCGCAAAAATGTCGAAGGAGTGCATGAATATAAAGTAGTGGATATGGATCAATATCCCAAAGGAGCATCAAGCTCATCAACATCGAAATAACAACCTAGAATATGTATCAACGAGCTGTCCAAAATTCACACCTCGAGCTTATCAATAAAGTAAAGTGTAGTCAAAAGTCAATAAAAGGGCCGCCCGAAATCATACCTCAAGTTCATCAAGCATGAAATGCCATAAATAAAATATCACCGACAATTCCTTAAATTCCTCATACTTATCCATCAATCCACGATATTAATCTCACCATTTATTCATTCTTTAAAAAGGTTTTTAAACATCGATGAGGTAAATCAAGGCAATTAGTATACCAAAATCATATATCACCCAAGCCGAGTGAGAATCCTGTCAAACGGTCAAATCACCAACCTGAGACTCCGGTGTATCGAAGGCACGACCTCGGACCCAATATTTCAATATCAAAGGCAAACAAGACACAAGCATAAGCCAAAATTTACAATAAGTGGGCAATCGAAATCAAACAAGTCAAACCACGATATCTTGAGTTCAAACCACTTACAAGCAAGTTCTAAGGATTCTAAGTGATGCAAACAAGTCAAGATATCACCTAGACTAAGGCTCCAACGACTAAAATCCAAACCAGTCACTATCGATGATCATCGACTCCAAAATGCTAAATAGGATATCAACACCTAAATCACTAACCTAACCACACGTTACTACTCAAAATATACCAATTCTAACCAAGTCAAGTCTAACAATAGCAAACCATAACCTACCTCAAGCCGGAACCGCACCAGAACCGCTAAACTTAAGCCTTTCCTTTCTGGGCTGCCTCCAAACGATGCCACTCTATCAAATTATTGATGAAAATATCAAAACAAAATCAACGATATCCATATTGCTATAATTAAAAACAAAACTAAAATTGGGTCAAAATTTGATATTGAGACTCGCACACGAAATCAAAAAAGTAACTCTGTCACAAAATTCCAAATATATCAAGGAACTTATGCCCCCAAAAGGGATCATTCCGAGCACCGGAAGAGCTCAAAACAACCACACCAATTTCAAGCCCTAAATTAGTCAAAAAAGCAAAGAAACGACGAATTTAGGTGAAACTTGCAAGGTTTTTAGGACGAAAAAAGGTCTCGAAACGTCCCCGCAAGAATTCCCAACACACCGGAGCAAAACTGATCGAAAATGGACAAGAGAAGCTCCCAAAATCCCAAAATTTCTAAGTCCCAAAATGGGACTTAGCTGCTGAAAACGGGCCTTTTAATTCACTGAATCCAGTGAATTTGTTCATCGCATTCGCAATCTGGGCCTCGTGATCGCGAGGTCTGATCTAGTTAGCCCATCACGATCGCGATGGTCAATGATGCAAATGCGATGCCAAAGGTCTTAGACCTTCATGATCGCGGACCCCTGGATCGCGAACGCGAAGATCAAAAGTTTCTGCATTAGCAGTTCAGCTGGTGCCAAACTTTGAATAATTGAGATTTTCTCCGATGAGGGTCCGAAATTCATTTGGAACCCCATGAACGCAAATGGACTATGCTACCAAACTAGAAATGACATTCCGAACTCAATGGAATCGATGAATTTTTCAACGAAGGTTGTTTAGTTGGAATGTTGACCAAAGTCAACACTTTCTAGAGAAAGTATATCAAAACACACAAACGACCTAAAACTCATTTCGATCACCTCGGGAACCAAACCAAAAGTCTTTCTAGACCAAACTTGACATTTTGGAGCTAACCACGCTGACGGAGCACGTTTACTCAAAATATTGATCGAGTCAAACTTGGCTAAAACTTAAAAGTTAAAACGATAAATCACACAAACTCAAAATGAAGACTCCAAAACCCAAATCAACCTAACTTCTAGACCAAAATGGACCTTTCGAAGTTGATGGAACTGTCGGAATTCTCATACGATGCCCAAATCTACGATACTGACTAAGGTTAACTCTTTCAAACTTTAAGCCTCAAAGATGGCCAAACCACCTCAAAACTCAACCAAACACCTTAGGAAGTGTGCCACCCATCCCAACACCACATAAGAGCTATAAAGAAAGCTATGGAAAGGGGTAAAATAGTAAAAACATGCAAAAGTATGAAAATGACCTTGAAGGGCATTGTAGAAGTATAACGAAGAATTTCTCCAAACCTGGTGTCATAAGTATAAAGAGCATCTAATACAACTAAGGAATCTGAGATACATCATAAGTCTTAGAAAAAAAATAATGACTGAAAGTAAAAGATGAAACTAATAGAGATCCGAAACACATGATCTCACCACCAATCTGATATGAACTATCCGCTAAAGGGGATTAATTACTGTGTATAGTACCCTAACTAGAATCTGCCTCAAAAGTAACACATAAGTAGGGGTGAGTACAATCCACATGTACTTAGTAGGTTTGACCGACTGAGTATAAGGAATCAATCAAACTTATGAAATAAACTAAGGAATGCTTCCACCTGCATGCAAACAATTCTCACTCCGATATCGGTGCCGCTAATTTATATAGAACGACATAAGTAAAGTAAACACATAAGGTCAACTCAATATCACATATTATCAAATAAGCCAAATAACTCAAAGACCACTGCAATGAGATGATGCAACGAAGTGGTGGTACAGTGGAATCAAGGTTGTTGCACAACCTATCATATACACTTGTCGAGCTAAGGCTTCCAGACAAGGACCTATGGGGGACATGCAGTCCATATACCAAATCACAATCTCAATATCTCATCTACTTGCCACCTAGATCGTGGTTAAGGATATAAAAAGGTGTCTCATTTTCTTTCTTAAAAAGAATTTTCACATTTTTCAACTTTCCAAGATCAATGATATAATGAATGAGGATGAATGCATCACAACACATATGGCATGGAGGCAATATTCAACTCAACATGTACTATAAGGTTCAAAAGTTCTCAAAACTCAACCTAAACATGATATACACCCTCAAATAGATAGTAATGAGAAGAAAATACATTAAAATAATTGTTCACCCCTTTTGAAAGTATTTCATTACTCAAGTGTGAAAAAAATCCCCAACTCAATCCCTCACCCGGATATTATAAGTCAAATAGTATTATAAACCTCTCTCACAGGCAAATCATGAATCACATGTTCTCAAAGCAAATAGAATAGCAAAGAAGGCCCCTACACGAGCTAAACAACACAAATAAGCCCTCACAAAGACAATACAATATAATCAATCCTCCACACGAGCATCATAATATAAACAATAATCCCAACGCATATTACGATCCCATTCCAAGGTCTATAACATACGAGCGACCAATTACCAATTCTAGTCTCAATTACCCAATTCCAATTTTGGCCAAACCTAACTCAAAGACCGAAACTTTACCCGAACACTCTAATGGGAGCTATACTCTCAAACACCGACTCCGAAATGATCATCAATTATCAAGAATAGAAAGAGTTCATCAAAAGGAGTTCAACAATACTCATGTTTCAAGGTTTTAGAATCGGGATCAAAATCGTCCAAAAATCACCCTAGAAACAAAAAAGGCAAAGTTGGAATTTTATTGAAAAATCATATTCTACATATCAAGAGGAGTTCGTGGTTCAAAATCCATTAAAATTGAGCAAGAATTAGGTTTGAAATAAAAGAAAACCAAATTTTAAAATATGGGAGAAAAACCCCAAAATCCACTTGAAATCTTGACTTTGAAATGATTTTGGAAGATAATAATTAAAGAAAATGATAAATGAACTTACCCAAATGAATTTTTTGAAACATCTTGTCAAGAATCGCCCACTTCAAGATCCAAAATATTGATAATGGTGGAAATTAAAACATGGAAAGAATTCCTGACTTGTCACTGTTCAGGTGAAAATTGTACATCACGATCGCAAGCCACTGACTCTAAGGATCGCGACCCACTAACTCTCACGATTGCGAAGTACTGGAGACTGCCTCATCCCGATCGCGAAGTACACCCACAAAAAGATCCTATCACGATCGTGTGATCCTCCATTCACGATTATAAGGCACAAAGACATAATACATGGCAATCGCGTGACCTATGATCATGATTGCGATGAAAATAATCAGCTGCACCAGAAATCAAAAATTGTAGAATTTCCAACTCCAATAATGCCTCCGATTAGACGATTAGAAATTGTTCGGGGTCTGATAAAAATAAAGTGGATATTCTACCCCACTTAGATTGATATTTCAGACTCAATGGAATGGTCGGATTTCCAAAAAAGATTTTATAAAGAAAATATCGTCCCGAACCTCATTTAAGCCTAAAACTCAACTTTTAGCCTAAATTTCCAAAATGAATTCTAAGGTCTCGGGGCTCCAATCCAACACTCAACTAGACCAAATCAATGTTTCGAATGTAGAAGAACTAATAGAATTCCCATCCGACGTTCGGATCTTGAAATATTGACCAAAGTCAACTATCTCATTAAAAACTCCACTCATGGTATCAAAATCACTAAAATCTTACCTGATCGTATCAAAAACTGAACCAAACATCCCCACAACACAAATAAAGTATGAAAATGCTAAGAGAAAGGGTAAAATGATCATTTCACACGTAAAGTAATTTTCTCGGGAATTGGGACATTACATGTAGTTCTTCTTCATCCATTTTTTTCTTTCCAGTTCATCATTTATCAATTTTTTTTTAGCTTTTTCATCTATAAATTTCTGATACATATGTATGATGCTCTATCTTTTAGTATTGGAATTACCCAATTAGTCGAAGAAGGATGCATCTTCGACTTCAAAATCGATTGTGAAAAAACGCCCAAAAAAGAGGGGAAAAGTTTGAGTATCTGGTGGCTCCGGTAAGGACTTTGGGTCGAGATACATGGATGACACCATTGTTGAAAGTGAAAAAAAGCTACAGGAGTTGATACAACAGATCAGACTAATTGATTGTTTTTGACTTTTTGTTGTTCATATTTTTCTGATACATATAGGTTCAGCTTTTTAATGT
This sequence comes from Solanum dulcamara, assembly GCF_947179165.1. NCBI lineage: Eukaryota > Viridiplantae > Streptophyta > Magnoliopsida > Solanales > Solanaceae > Solanum > Solanum dulcamara. The sequence continues at coordinate 17,482,172 of NC_077239.1, forward strand.
ATCTAGTTGTTTTTTATTCTTAGATTAATGTATAATGCCGCTGTTTCAACATTATGATACATTACAATTTTATCATATGTGATGTATCCTGTTCAAATATTAGTTTGGATACATAATCTTAATTTATTGGAACACAAATTAGTATATATCATGTTCATAGTTATGTATTTGATACATAACTATGACAAATTTTGTTATCTTTTACTATCAGATACAAATTTCGTTATGATACATTACATTTTTATCATGCACAATGTATCGTGTTTAAATATTAGTTTTTATATATAACTTTAATTTATTGAAACACAAATTAGTATATATCTTCATAGTTACATATTTGATAGATAGCTATTACAAATTTCGTTATCTTTTACTACCAGATACATACACCTAAACTTATTCAACTAGAAGGTTATGTATCTGTAGATATTATCAAATATTATTATTGATACATAAACACTAATATTTTTATAATAATATCAGTTTATATCATATTCATAGTTATGTATATGACACAACATTGATAGAGTAACTGGTCGATTTGTTTTCATCTTTTCAATTTTTCAAAAATTTTGGATTAAAATTGAAAGAATGCTCAATGATATGCTTGAACAATTTTGAAATTTGAATTTTTTGGAAGTTATTACACTTTGTGGGGGATTGACTAGCTGTGTAAAATACATTATTGCATATTTTATGGGATTTTAATTTGATTTGCTGTAATTGTTGAAGGTAAAGAATCAAGTTACTATGTATTCGAATAGGTAATGATGTATTCGAAAGTGACCAAATTTAAGGAATTTTTGCAATTAGAAAAAGAGTAGGGATATGATGTTAACATTATGAGATTTGTGTAAATTATACAATAATTTTAGAGCAAACAAAATAAATTTCATTAGTTTAGGGTTTAATTATGTGCCTTAACTTTAGTTTTCAAAATTAACTTTCGTACCACATTTACTTCACCAGATACATGTATCTGGGAAACCCAAATACATATATCTCGGTACATGCAACTCAAATTAAGTGTAATTTATTGCAGATACAATGACTTCTTTGCTTACTTCTCTCCTCCCTCCCTCGCTCGCCTCACTTCTCTCCCTATATATATATATATATATATATATATATATATATATATATATATATATATATATATATATTTCAAAATGTATTCAATATCAAAGATACATGTATCTACTATCAAAATATACACGTTGACTCTTTTGCTTGCACCTCTTTCCTCACTTGATCGCCTCTCTCCCTATATATATGTATTTTATAATGTATCTAGTAACAAATATACATATATCTAATGTCTTTAATATATCTATCTGACTTAAAATTTGAATGACTGATTGTATTTGACTTGAAATCTGGTACATAATTATTAAGGAAAAAGTACATTAAATAGACTAAAATGCTAAACTCACCTGCGGCGGCGACAACCTTCAAGTAAACATTCAACTTGAATGTACATTAACATGAAAAACATTTGTGTGCTTCAATCTACTTATTACTTTGGAAAATTATTATTTTATTAAAAGAAACATGTGATAATGACAAGATAGGATCAACATTGGACAAGAAAATAAAAGTAACCATTATTTGTTCCCTGTTTGTCGACTTCCAACAGCTTTGCATATTTGCAAAGATTAGTAATTCTTATAAGTCTATGTTTTTGTTCTTTTTTTCAATATAGTCTTACGGGTAAAAGTATATTAAGGACCATAACTCGAGCTTTTTTTTTATTAAAAATATGAATAATTAGATTTAATCGAAAACAGTAGGTTGACCATGCCTAGAGTTTTCTATAGGTTGTTGGTTAATTTCTTTAGAAATTCATGCGTGTTTAATAGTTAGGTTGATTTTGAAATAGTGGTATATATAAATAGTAGGTGTATTATACTATATGAATACCATTAAATTTATGTTATTGGAGGAACTAACACTTAACCCTAGGCTTGAGATTTAGGGAATGAAATATAGATTTGGATGAGTTTTTGGTACTAGGATAGACATATAGTAATATAGGTGTTGTTAGTTTTGAAACCTTATTGCGATTATCTATTTGACTAGATTACATTAATTTGGAGACTCAACGAAAAGGGAAGGCTCAAGTCCCGCAGTGATTGCTTGATTAATTAAGGCAAATAAATTTTTAAACCTCAGTTTAAGCTTGTAGATGCTTGTATTTCTGTGTTATGTGTACTGGGGAGTAATGAGAATTGGACTGAATTATTGACTGTATGATTGGCCTTAAAAATGGAAATGAGGAGTATAAAATGATGATCTAATGACATGTATTGGTAGAATTGATATGTTGTGATTATGGATTTATTTTCGACATGTGAAATGACTATGTTGATGTGAGATAGAAAAAGTTATTATTGTTGTTATGTTATTATCGTGAATTATATGAACATGAATTGATTGCATTGGGTCTGACATATTGTGTTGAGACTGAAAATAATATGAAATAAAGAGGTCGAGCCACACGCTCCGTGACAGGTATTATAAAATAAAGAGGTCGGGCCACATGCTCCGTGGCAGGATATATATATTGAGGGGATGGGCCACATGTTCCGTGGTAGGTTACATGGACAGAAATGTCCCCCATGAGTTCCGGACTATGATTCAGCGGATGTGTACCGATAGGATAGACATGCATCATTTCATTGCATTGCATTGCACCTTTCTGATATTTGTGAATCTGTGTTTACCCCCATATTGCTATGTATATGCTGACTTGACTTGATATGATTCATTGATGAAGTTATTGATGAGTATTCGTGGACTATATTATTGTTGTTCTTGTACACGTGTAGAGTTGGGCTAGTTTTATGCAGGTTGTAGTTAAGGAGGTTCGGTTGGGAGGACAGGAGTACTTGTATCTATTAAGTTTGGCTTAGTTTTAGTTATCCACTTGCTGAGTACCATGTTATTTGGTACTCACCCCTTGCTTCTACACTTGTGTAGGTTGTGAGCCCGGACCTGTTTGATCTCCTACTATTTTCTACTACATCCGAGGCTATCATTCCGAGTGTTGAGGTAGCTGTTACATCCATCTAGCGGACACATTTTACTCTTTGATTATGTTTTAGTCCTATTCTAGAGACGAAGACATTGTGACTATATTTTTTTTGTACTTCGGCAATACATTAGTAGCTTGTATACGTGACAACCAATCTTGGAGATTTGAGTTTATTTTACGTATTTTTGATTAAGTTAAATTTTGATTTATCTCATTTTCTTCTGCATCTACTTTCCGTTGGGTATTAGGCTGACTTATCTCAGTGGATTGAGATGAGTGCCATCACATCCGGATTCGGGTTGTGACATAAACTAAAAATGTGGCGCCTACCTTTTTGCTTTTTCCATTCACATACAGTACTTTTTCATTTCTCTATTCTTTTTTCTTTCTATATTTTGTGCATTACTTTTCTCTTTATGTTATTTTGTCTTTCTTTTATTTGAATATAAAAATAATTATAATGATTGATCATTTTTTTGACTAAAATAATATATAAAATAAATAATTAGCTTACCAGAAAAATAATTAAAAGGGATATTAAATTTACTAATTTATTTAATAAAATCAAAAATTAATTGGAGATACAAATTTTTATTTTTGATTAGATTATCTTTATTACATTTCTTTTTAAAGATCGGATACGAGATTAAATATATTTGTTTTCTCTCTTTCTATTTTTTTCCTTTCTAAGAAAATAAAATAAACAAAAAATTAAAATACTAACTAACTACTTTCAGATTAATAAAAATAAAATAACGAAATAAATAGACTACAATAATAAATAAATAGGAAATAATAGAAAACCCTAATGATACCATAATAATATATGAATTTGTGAAATAGTCCTTAACGATACCATATCAGTATATGATATGTTGTGATGATATCATTGAGAAATGTGTTGGTTGTACATGAATAGTTGTAGGAAACCTTAATGATCCCATAACAGTATATAAATATATGAAATATTCCTTAATAATACAATGTCAGTATATGAACATATCAAACAATCCTTAATGATACTATGACAATATATGTTATGTTGTGATGTTATCATAGAAAGATGAGTTGGCTGTACAGTAATGGTTGTAGAAAACCTTAATGATACCATATAAGTATATGAATATATTGTTATGTTATCATTAAGGAATGATTAGTTTTGTAAATGAATGAATGGAGGAAACTTTAGTGCTACCACAACAGTATATTCATATACTGTGATGATATCATATATGATCTGAGGAGTGTAACCAATATATATAATTGTCTTTAATGATATTATATCAATATATGATATGTTGTGATGTTATCATTGAGTAATTATGAGATCCTCCCTTGAAGGATTGCTCATTCGTCAATGATATATATAATATGTTGGTCTCATTGAGGAATGAGTTGATGTGTATGATTGAATGTAGAAAATTTTAATGATACCATAAAAGTTTATGAATATATTATTATGATATCATTAATGAATGAGTTATTTTGTAAATGAATGAATGAAGAAAATCTTAATGCTACCACAATACTATATTTACATATTGTGATGGTATTATACATGATTTGAGGAGTGTTAATGATTGTATGAAGTAATCCTTAATGATACCATATCATTATATTATGGTATAATGAAGGTGTCGAATGATTGAAGTAGACATCAATGATATCATGATAATACATAAATATATTGTGGTGATATCATTACCGTCACAATCCGAAATCGACTGTGATGACACTCATCTCAATCCATCGAGACGAGTCAGCCTAAAACCCAACGAAAAGTAAATGCGAAAAAAAAATATGATACATAATTTAAGTGAAAAATGGATAAATAATCTCAAAATCCCCCAAGACTGATTGTCACGTGTATAAGCCACTAATGTAATACAAAAATAAGAAAAGAAATACAGTAACAATGTCTTTGTCTTTGAAATAGGACTAAAACATAACGAAAAGAGTAATAGGTGTCCATTGGATGGATTCAATATCTACGTCAACAACTCAAACTAGTAGCCTCGGATAAGATAGAAAAGCTAGAAGTCACGCAGGTCCGAGCTCATAACCTACACATGTGTAGAAGCAAGTAGTAAGTATTAAACAACTAATACTCAGCAAACGGATAATTAAAACTAGGCAAAACTAAATAAAATACAAGTACTTCTGTCATCCCAACCAAACCTCTTCAAATTTCAACCTGCATCGAAAACAGCCCAATCTAACAATTCTAATATTATATATATATCACAATCAGTAGTAGTTCAACAAACCTCAGTCAAATCACATCGAATCAATAGTATAAATCATGGGAACAACAAAGGGTAAACACAGTCCACAAATGACAAAAGATATGCAATTCAATGCAATGAAATGTCACTTATAATGATACATGTCTGTCTTAATGATACACATCTATTGACTAGGAAGCCGGAACCCATGAGAGACTCACATTGTTCATGTATACGCTAGAACCATTTCCCTTTTTTATCGTTAGAATTATTTTCCTTCGGCATAATCATTAATTGTTGGAACCAATTCTCTTCGGTATTATCATAATTTTGATTCCCTCACAGTATATCAGAGCCAATACAAATAAGCAATATTCATACAAATCACGATAATAGGATGATATCAACAACAATTCACATTTCATATCAATATAATCATTTCATATGACCACAATATATCAAAATCATCATCACATCGATCACACCAATATAAATTATCAAATTGCCATTTTATTACCCCTTTTCTTCGTTATTAATATCAGTCACAATAATCTAGTAACCCGAACTAATTTCTATTAATCCTCTACACACATAACAAGAAATACAAGATTCTACAAGGTTAAATGAAGGTTTAGAAGTTTACTTTTCTCAGTTTCAACCATAATGTAACATCCCCTAAAAACGTTGTATATGATATTTCAATTTTCGCCTAAACATGATACAACCTCTGTATTTTGGGCATAACTTTTCATAGGAATATCCAAATTGAGTGATTCAAATTTCAGAGTAACCACAAGATCATTACCTACAACTTTTATGAAGACCATATTTTAAGATTCGGAGGTTAAGTAGGTCAAATAAATTAATTTTTTGTAAGGTAGGATGTTGTGACGGAAATGAGTGTTTGTAGAAGAAAAATCATATCTCACTGTAGGTTTATCCAAATTGGTTGATTCCTGAACGATATGAAACTAGACTTCCATATCTACAATTCTTATGGAGACACCAAATCCTAATAAGGAATTTATCTTATTCAAACGCAGCTCCCAAAAAGAGTATTCTGTCAAAAATAACTTATTTCACCTACCATAGAAAGATCTAGATACATTTGACATCACTCATGACATAAATTGTCCTCCATTTAACATCATCCATGATATCAATATATTCCACTAAATTTTCAGATTTTTTTATAATTATTTTATTTATTGTTAGGTCCCTCTTTCCCACCTATAAATACCCACCTTATTTTCTCATTTTATTCATCAAGCTTTCTCAAGCAAATCTTCTCTCTATACACTTCTTTATACAATCTCAAATATAGTTTTAGTTCTTAGTAGTGAAGAAATACTATTCCGGTGATTCATATATTCTGGGTAGTACACAAAACGTTCCGGCAAGGAGAGAAGCTAGGACTCAAGAGTGTTCATTAAGTCTTCCGGTACCAACTAAAGCTTCGGTTTCCAGGTATGTAAGGTTTCAATGAGAGTATTTCTTCCACTCTCATGCCTAAATTATTTTGATTATATGATAAATTATGTTTATTTTCTTTATGCTTTACTCTAAGTCATGTGGGTGTTAATCCATGGGTTCTTCCACCCATGTAGTACAAAAGTCTTTCAATTAAGTCTCTTGATTTTAAGTAATATTTTTCTTATGATAATTTTTATTTTTACTTAATAGTATGAATCATGGTTAAACTAATGATTATTGGTCTATTTTGATACAACATAATTTTATATGTATGAATTGATGATTTGCAAGTAATTTATTTATTTATATCTTTAAAGGTTCTTGAAATTCATGGTGGGTTGTCTAAAGCATGATTTTTAATTAATGAATTTTAAAGTATTTATGTATATTTATTTACATATATATTTTCAAGTTGAAGTGATTTGAACCCACCTAGTTTTACTATGTTTTTAATAAAGTTTGACTTGAAAGCTTTGACTCCAAATGAATGTTTATAAAAGAAATATCTATGATCAAAAGGGAGTCTTATGAAATAAAAGAATGATAAAATGATATGAATGATGGATTCTTTATGCAATAAGGAAAATTCTTGCATATTTGAATTACCAAATGTTTTAATGAGCTATTCTATCGAATATGATGTTTTGAATTCTCAAGCTATATGTTATAACTATTTTAAAGTATTAAACTATTCCGTGGGATTGACTTAGCACCGAATGGGTCATTGAGGTGGGATTCGGTAAGGGAATCCTAGTAGCAACCCCTTGTCTCATTAACTATGTGCCAACATAGGAGCCCTTTTAGGCTTAGGCTAATGGATCCATAAATAGCCCTTAAAGTTAAAGTTAAATAAATAAATGAAGTTGACGGAGTTCTACCTGGCAAGTAGTCTCCCCGGCCAACGTAGGGGGTTATGTTGGATTCCATGTAATAGCTCGCATGGTCTTAAATGTCGGTTATGGTTAATTTCCCACAAAAATGAATGTTTTGAAGGATATCTATATGATTTATTATGCATACATTAAATTAAGTTCCATATTACATAAATGTTTTAATGTTTCCTCAATGTTCATGCATCCTTACATACTTAGTACATTCAAAGTACTAACGCATACTCTTTTGCCTATATGATATCACCATGTAGGGATCGGTGCTCCTCCTCGTTCTCCTCCATGTCTCAAGTTGATATTCCATTGGAGACTACTTTTGGTGAGTTCCCATGTTTCGGGAACAATACTCCTTTATCTTTCTAGTTTATGATATGTTAAGATATTTTACTATGACATTTCTTCTATTATGATTGAGGGTGAGCTAGGGACTTGTCTTAGCCCCGTTAAATCTAATAGTTAGAGGTATTGTTGGACATATGTAAGTTGAAGATTTACTATTATGATTTCCGCTTGTTTATTTATCATCATTACCTATGAAAGGCTAAAAGAATGCTAAGAGGCTTGATTGAGATACTTTCGGGTTTCTCATTCGCCATGTCACGTCTAGGCCCTAGGCTTGGGTCGTGACACATAACTACTCTGAAACTTGGGCCTTTCCTTTATGTCATCTCTCCAATTCAATAAAATCTATTAAAGTATGAATTTACAATAAGAATATGAGAAAAAAGACACCTAAATCATTAATTTTGGAAATCAGACCGAAATCAACCCAAAAACTCAATTCCAAAAATGAAGGGATAAATTTGAAATATTTTGAATGAAAACATTCTTCATGACATAAGGAATCTATTAGTGAAAATCATTTTGAAAATGGGGTTAAAATCAACCCATAATCATCAATTTAAGAAAAAAATTGGGTTCTTGAAACACCCCCCCCAAATTTAAGGTTCAAAATCATGAATTAAAGGCCAAAATAAGATATAATCGATGATTAATGAAGATTATAGACAAAAATAACTTACCCAATCGATTTCCCTTGAAAATCATTAAGAAATTGCCACTATCGAGCTCCCAAAACTCAAAAAATGGTGAAAATGAGCTAATTCCTGACTTTTGAGAAGAACCCTACTCAGGCACTAGTTGCTCATTGTGATCGCGATACACATCCATGACATCACGATTAGTTAGAGGGTCAACTCATTTAGTATGTCCCTCATGATCATGACTTGGACCCACGCAATCACTACTCACCAATGGCTCACCCTTTGCAATTGTAAAACCCTCATCGCGATCGCGAAGTATAAAACCTAATACCTATACGATCGTGAGAGAAGGTCTTGTGGTTGTGAAGAACAATGCAACCTGCACCAGCAACTGAAAACATAACAAACACTTCAAACATAAAAGTTTCTGATTAGATCCTCGGGATTCATTCAGAATCCTATGAACACGAACCAAGCATGCTGCCCTACTATAATTGGTATTCCGAACTCAACAAAACTGTCAAAATTCAAATTTGAAGTCTCCTTGATCCGAAAACCATTTAATTGCAACTAAACTAGTTTAGGATTCAAAAAGACGAAACTCCCCTCGAAGCTTTCGAAAAATACATTGAAACTCATCCTAAGCCTAAAATCACCTCCTAAATCCAACAAATTGTAAGAAATCCAATCCGAGCATCTGAATTCTATTTTTTTGACCAAAGTCAAACCTTAGTCTAAAATAACTCAACTTTCTAACTTAGGACCTCAAATTCCCAAAACAATTCCAATTTCAGAAATGGTGACTCCCCTAGATCAAATTCCACATTTGGAAGTTGATGAAACTAATAGAATTCTATTTTGATATTCGTAGCTTCGATTGGTACCAAATACCTCTTTTAAATAGCTTAGGCCTTCAAAACTCAAAAACTTTCAAAATTCAAGACTTTCCAAGGAATTTTCCAAAACCAACACCAAATACTGATCGAAAATGACTCGCAGCAACTATCAGGAGGGGTAAAATGGTAACTTTCTAAAATAATTCAAAAATGACCTTCAGGGTCATTACATCATCCATCACTAAAAATTATGTTCCTCCTCAAATATAAAGTAAAAAAAAGAAGCATACTCGACGTTATTAAAAGTTGGAGGCATAATTTCCAACGTCAATAATTTCCTCTCCAGATGAACTCATTCTTAGGACCACACCATTAGGATCCACTACTAAGAACTGAAATTTCAAATCAACCTTTGACAAATCTATAAATCAGAAATAATTTCCAAGTCACGGACTAAACATGGACCAAACCTGAATCGAAATCCTCTAAACCACAACATAACAATCCGGATAATATTTCATCACATATAAATGAGAGAATTTTGAACTAATACTGACTACAACCAAAAGTGAGGCATTGCAAACTTCCTTTGGATAACATTAACCAATGATGCCTTTCACTTTTAGACAGTTCCTCGCCTACCAAACAAGTTCAAGAGGAAGGTCATAGTCATCGAGGGAATCCTCAATGATAGCACCTTCATCTTTTATGTCCGTCCTGGGACATAGATATTCTAGATACCGATCGAGATCTCGAGTGTTTAACAGGATAGTACGAATCCATCAAGGCTGTCGGTTGAGGCCTCACCGGGCTTTTTTTCGATTGCCCCCGATGCATGTAAAACCTGAAACAACCACCACATTCATAATACACAAATCACAGACCTTGCCAAGATTCCATTCTCATAACCAAAGCTTTCCACGAGCTTAAGTGACACTTGTGCAAATATCCATGTAACTCTTCTATAAGTTCTCATAAACAAAGTGACACTTGTGTAAAAAGATTATGAATTAGACTATGGTGTAAAAAGAAAATAAAAAATAAAATAATTTGATAAAAATAAATGAACATAAATGCATAAAAATAAAAAAATAAAAAAATGAGAAAAAAAGAAGTAGAGAAAAAAATAAACGGATAAAGAAATAAATGAGAAAAAAGAAAAAAAAGAAGAAATGAAGTATATAAAATAAATATTGAGTATAAATCAGATTATGATGTAAACAAATAAAGAATAAATAATTTTAAAAACAATTAAATGAACAAAGAATATTAAAAAAGAAAAAAGAAAAAAGAAGTAGAAAAATAAAAAGTAAAGAATTTTAAAAAAGCTAAATAATTAAAGCTACAAGAAAAGGGGACATTTTCTGTAATTAAAGGGCATAATTGTAAAGGGGTATATGTCTGTAATTAGTTTGCTTTTATAGGGCATGAACTTAGTTTTTCCAATTATTAATTTGTGAAATATATGTAATTATTTTAAATTATATAATAAATCAGTATTTATGATAAATAT